>NC_135765.1:10261820-10575223 GCF_052425735.1 Oculina patagonica | reverse complement strand
AAACATATTTCAGAGGGTTTGCAAAAGTCGTAGCCAAAAAATAACCCACATTGTTATGCAATTTGACCGAAACTTAACTACATTTACCGGATTTCTAGACCACGCTCGATAAGCGAACTTTGTACCCCATCTTTTTTTTTCGTTGAAAACCTACAGTGATCAGGAAATTATTTATGGCGTACGATCCCCGCCGAAATTCATTGTTTGAATTTTAACTTCATCATTTAAATTTTCAACTTTGAATGTTATATATCAATTCAAACTTTGACACCCTTCTTTCAGATTTCACATTATTGGAGATGTGTTGTACACTTATCTTTCCGTTTTCTAACTCAACGTTTGTACTTGAACTTGCTCGCTGTACATTTTTAACTCACGTAGAAAATTTTCAACGCGACTTTTTAATTTTTGTTTACGCTTCAGTGATCATTGGTCGAGACAATAAGCCTTTGACGGGGAGGGAGCGGAGGGGAATAGACCTCCTCCCCAGGCTCTTTCAGCTAAAATCCTTCCAAGACGGTGATTATAATTCCACCGCGGTCAAACGACAGAAATATGCAAAAAATAAGAAAAGTACTGCAAAGATAAGGTTTTAATTTTCACAGTTCAAAGTTAGATACATAACCGGTATCCTAAGGGTTTACTAAGTTTTTTGGAGCTTTACTAAAAAAGTTCTACGTGTTTAAAAATAGCGATAGGTGGACTTGTTGGCGCCATTTGTCAAAGCACCTTTGGTTCGGATGCGAAACATTTAAAAAGTAAAAACACTGGTTTACCTGAGGAAATGGGATTATGCTTTCACTCGGCGACTATTTTTATCTATCCTTGCTCGTAATATTACTTCAATTTGAACAAAAAACGGCGAAATGGAAAGAAAACCTGCCACAGACGTTTGGCCGTGGTGAAGATTATAATAGCATTTTTCTTCGATTGGAGTATTTAAATCGTACTCTTATAAATTCTGGGGAATTGCCTGATTCCATCGTGGCTGGTATAGAATCCGCCATAGCATGTTAATCGAGTGCACAGCAATCGAGCGTTCCTCATACAGGCAGACTAGTAATTTTACTGGTCGCAAAGGTCGCCTTCCTTTTAATATATCGGAGGATCAACCGATTTTCCTGGTAGATAACGGGGTTAACAGTACCTAAAATCAGTGAGCTCTTGGGAATTTCAAAAAGGACGGTGGAAAGGGGGATTTCTATGTTTGGAATCAGGATCAGGATCGAGTGAGCTATTAGGTTATTGGTCTTGTCAAAGTTTTTACTAGGTTGATTGCGTTAGTCTACGTTTCCGCTCCCCAGTTGGATTTTTTTGTGTTGTTGTCGTTTTTGTTGTTGTTGCCCAACTAGCGATTAGCTGAGTTTTCTAAATATGTTTGCAGCGGCCATTTTGTATACGTTGCTGTCGTACCTTTGCAAGACCAGCATGGCGGTCATCAAAGTCTGAAATGTAGTTTTAAATGTAGTAAAAATCCCATCGGAAACAATTGAATCCAAAACTGAAATCACTAAAAGGTACATGTATATGTGATAAACATCCATTGTGAAAGATGTTGTAGTAGTATTTAAGTCTTTGGAGGCTACAAATATCAGTAAAAACCATATTTTTTTCCTATCACAACCTAGTGAAAACTGTGACAAGACCAAGAACCTAACATCCTCGGAGACCCAGGGGCAGTTAGTGGGGCGAGGGAAACGCGAAAATGCGGACCAAAAGTGGCGCGAAACTGCGGGCCAAAAAATGGCATATAAAAGTTGGAGCGACTGAAAAGTGCCCTTGGGGAAAGAGTCTTACCAGGCCAGTTCAAAAAGCTCTCTGAATACTGCCTCCTGATTGAGCAGAAAAATCTTATGTATTCCTTTGTATTATTCTGCCCAATCGGCAGCCTGCAGGTTTGCAGTCCATTTCGTGTGTTCTAAAACGAATTATATATACAAGATTTTATTCGGGAAGAAAAATTTTCGGGTAGTGCCTTCCTCACACTTGCGTGCTGTTTGCGATGTGCAAGTCGAGGAAATCGGTGTTTACAGTTTTGTTTAGTACTTCATAGGAGAATAATTCGCTGCCTGAAACGAAACTTCTACAACCACAAGAAATCAGGCAGATGTGTAGAGCGGCCGACTAGCTACGCGTGAAGAGCGTGCAGCAGTGATTCTTGCATTTGATTTTCCGTGTTTTGAACGCGAAAACCTAAAAGTGTATTTAATTTTTTCTTAAGTCTTGAATTATTTTAGCTTTTTTTGACGCACTAAATCGCCAAAAAATCGTAAACATTTTTTTAAAGTCTGAAGAAATGACTTGAACAAAGCGTTGCCGTCCCGAGGCCCTGAACAAAGAACTGTTTATAGTATGCATAATGAATGTATGTGGCTGTCATCCGACATTTCACCGCAGGAATTGCCGTCAACATTCCTACTTTCTCAACCATGGAAGGCACAAGCCGAATTTTTTTCTTCTGGAGCAAAATCTTGGCGAACAGGTAAGATAGCGAACGAACTATTTTTGTGTATGAACTTTATGTGTATTGCAATACACATAAAGGATTGTAGACCTGCAGGCCGCCGATACAAAGGGAATACAAAAGATTTTTCTGCCCAATCAAGAGGCAGTATTCTGAGAGCTTCTTGAACTGGCCTGGTAAGACTTTTTCCCCAGGGGCACTTTTCAGTCGCTCCTAGGCATGAATAGATTGTGCTAGTAAATTCAGGAAAAGTTGCTTCACAATATACCCAAAAGTTGCTCGAAAGTTGCTCAAATATCAAAAAGTTGCCACCAAAATTTAGAAAAGTTGCTTGCTCTAGAGTCGTTTTGTTTTAGATAAATACTAAAAACGTATTTGTTTGTTTGTTGCCATTTAACTGACATTTTCATTAAATATTCTTACAACCATTAAAAGAGGCCAAAAAGCCATTGTTATATGAGAAATATAAATACTTTGTTGTAATCAATATACTCTTTAAACTCAACATAACTTCAATAATAGATAAAAAAATAAAATAAAAATAAAAAAATAAAAAAAAGATAAAAAATAAATAAAAATCCTTCGAAATGAAACGATCTTTTATGGTTTGGATCGGTTTTATATCAATTTATTGCTCAAAAATTGCCAAGGAAGGCAAAAGTTGCCATAGGTTGCTGGTACCACAAAAAGTTGCTCAAAACGCTAAAAGTTGCTCAAAAGTTGCCGAGCACAATCTATTTATGCCTAGTCGCTCCAACTTTTATATGCCGATTTTTTGGCCCGCAGTTTCGCGCTGTTTTTTGCCCGCAGTTTCGCATTACTGGTTTATAAATTATTTTCGAAACATGATATCGTAGTTGAAATGTTAAGTATTTCTTTGGGTTGATTATGTACAGAAAAATATGCAAACCCTCGTTGACAAGTTTCTTAGGCCTTTTTGCATCAACAGTTAGCATGTTATCAGTTATCACCTTATACCACCTGTCGCCATTTGCTTGGAAAGATAATTTGCTGGCCGCTTAATGGAGGTAATAACTATTCAAAGTGGCTAGGAGCCACTAAACTCGGAAAATTTATTATGAAACAAGAATCGAAAACAACAAACTGACAAATAGAGATTTGCTAAAACAAATGATGTTAAACTTTCCACTATCCAAATAAGAAGCTCGGATAAGAAAGTAAATATTTGAAACCTACAAGCGCAATCGAGCGGGCGATCGATAAACAAGCCAGTATTTACGATACCTCTGATCAGTCCAAACGAAAATTTTTCCGTCGATCTTAAAATATCTTTCTCTCTGACATTGGAAAAGATTCCCTGATTTTTTTTGGGCTATCTGATGTAAGCTAAATGGAAATTTCCCTCGCATGAAGAGCTTTGGTGAACGAACGACACAAGTATGGCCGACACAGTAGACGGCGTGTAAGAACACACGAAAGTGATTCCCAAGTTACTGCTCGCCGATTGGGCAGAATAATACAAAGGTTTTTTTCTGCCCAATCGGGAGCCAGCATTCGGAGAGCCGTTTGGAAATGGTCTGGAGAGACTCGTTGCCCAGGGCCACTTCGTGCCGTGCTTGAAAACTTTGGTCGCTACGATTTCTGCCCGGTTTATTCCTTCGTTTCGCCTCACTAACTGCCCCTGGGTCTCCGAGGATGCGCGTACATACAAATAGTGAAACAATTTTGTCTGCAACAGTGTATCCACGTTTGCCAGGGCGTTTATTTGTTTGGGGAAACCTGACCACAATACACCAAGAGTTTTACCTGGGGAAATTATGGTTTTTCTCAGACACTCAACCAGCTCAGCGAGCTAAACTCGCTACATGTGAGAAAACTACTTTCCGTAGGTAAACCCTTTGTTTCCCTGGTAAAATGACCTCGTGAAACTGCAGCTTGATCTAAAAAAATAAATGAGACTAAGTTCCTTTTTTAATTGCCACAAAGTTAAGACATTCTTACAGCAGAAACTTACACTACTTACATCACTAACAGTACATAGTTCACATTACAACTACCTTTGTTTAAAAACAATTGTAGTTTCGGGGGGAAGGGGAGTAAGAAGGGGCTTTCGGAATGGAAATTCAGTATACTTAATCTTAATAGCAAGCTACGTGGTCATTAGAGTATAACACAGAGCAACTGCAAAAACCATTTTAAAGAGCTTATAGCTATAATAAGGGTCCCGGGTTATAGCTTTATGTGGGAATGAATTGAGGGGGAGGGGGGGATTTACAGGGATTTTATAGTTAGTAGCTGTCCTTATAAAAATAACGTCTTGATCACAAAGTCAGCGGGGGGAACAGATATTCAGCTGTCAGATCTTAAATGTTGACGTACAACCTGTTGTCATATTGCTCGAGGTTGACGTACGTCTGTAAAAGAAAGGCAATTCACATAATTAGTAAGCCGTCGTTTGTAAGGGGAACATTCCACTTACAAATGTTACCAAAAATGTTATGTTATGAAATGTTAATGCAAATAAACTTATATGTTACAGGAAATAAAAAAAAAAACATATCAAAAAATGAAAAAAATCGAGAGTATCAATTATCTTGGCATCGTAGTTAGTTTAAGGCTTGTATTCCCAGATGTTAAAATGTTCAAACTGATCCCAATACGGAAAATTGAACTTTATCAAGTTTTAAAAGAGTAAATATAAAATACATCTTATAAAATTATGCTTTTTATTGAGTTTACCCTGTGGTTTCTCTCCATATCTTTCATCGTATCTTTTAGTTCGGCAAACGTTGGTCGATCACTTGGATTTTTTTCCCAACACTTCAACATAATCTGGTATCTACAAAGAAAATAAACAGGCATTCAAAACAACGAAAAAAATGTAAATATAATAAACGAATTAACGTAGCTCACAGAAGCATAAAACTTAAATAAAGCAAGTGATAACAATCGTAATCATGTAACAATGAAATCTAAAGCAATGCGATGTATCTTGTACACAACAAGTGGTTCTTTAAGAGACACGAATTTGAGAAATTCTGCGAAAGCGTTTTCGAAAAAATTAGGTTGAATATTGTTTTTAAAAAGTAAAATATTCATCGATACAATTTTTTTTAATTGAGTTGGTGTTTTAATGACAAATTATACCTGTGACATAGGACTTTTTTTGGTCATGATGAATTTACGTAATACCAACGCCGATGAATTTACCACTACTAACGCCGATACTATACACTAACAAAAAATATGCTGTGGAGCCCTGGGACTAGTAAAGTTGTCACGTGACAAAAGAACGTGTTCGATCGACAAAGTTGAGTTGTTACTATGTGTGCGTTGTAACTCGGAGTTTGCACACTTTTTATGTATTTAACACACCACATATGCGTAACAAGATATATGTAATTATTTACAGTTTGCTATCCACATGTTTTGGTTTTGGCATTCTGTATCCTTCTTGGAGTTTCCTGGCGATTTCTCGAGCGTAAATGTCCGGGTACGGAGATCCACCTAGATGAGATGAAGTGACGTTTCTATTATGAATAATTTTTAGGTCGAAATTCTGCACAAGTGTTTGACTGCAAGCACTACCTAAACCCTGGGTTATGCTTATGACATCTGAATCCATAAAATATTGAATGCGGGTTTATTTTTTAACCCAAACATAAATATCGTAAATTATTTGATGGACTACAAGCATAAATAATGTTATTTAACCTACCTACAGTGATAATCTCGTACAGCAGGACACCATAGCTCCAACTGCCATAAAAGGAATTGGCCGATGTCAAGTTATTATTGACGAAGGAGCAAATGTTAATAAACTTATTTAATTAATAGAACTGAAGCAGTAACATAAGTCAGCCCTTAAAATTTAAGTAATTTTTCCTATATTTCATTGAGCATTACAACCTTACATGTTTCACTTTTTTATATAAACACTCTTCTATAAGGACTTGTTTACATGAAGAAAAGTTGTTCCTGGTAGGCGAGTCAGAAAGAGCCAAAGTGTTTACATAGAAAAAAAACGGGGTTACCATCAAACCTGGTGACGCTACACCAAGGATCACTTGCTTGCTGCCAACTTTAAGATTTCCCATCAGTGTACAGAAATGTATGAAATGCTCTCGCTCGGAATGGCTCTGTATGGAGACCCATCTACCAGGGACAACAAAGCAGACAAACCCCAAGAAAACAAGAAGCTCTTAGGGCTTAAAACTGCGCTGGTCACGTGACCAGCCTGGAGGAGCCTTGTGGGGGCCGATTAAAAAATGCCCGCCCCCCATCCCCATTACCAGCGTCAAAAAATGTTGCGCCTGACAAACAAAACGGGAAGAAATAACCTTTTGTGACATTTCATGGTTGATCCGTGAAGCCAGACGATCTATTAAATCAGCATCCAGCGTTGTATCGAATTCCTGTTTAAATTGAATTACTCTTTCCAAGAATGGAATATTAAAGCAAATAATTAATCAAATTTGAGAAGAAGGCGAATTTGTTCCTTAGGGAATTAATTCACGAATGACGTAAACCTTACAAGTCAGGGCATGTTTGTCTCGGTGGTTTTCCTTCAGATTTCTGAAATCCACAGCTTGAAAATAGGTAACGCTAAAAAAATCGAACATTTCACACTTAACATGCTAGGTTAAGACCAAAGGATTTGTTTAGTTTCCATTTGTAGCAGATTTAAAGCTTTCAAAACATTGCGTGATTCTGGCCGATCGTCATCAATGCCTTGTGAAAGTGAAAGTTTCAACGTCAGCACATTTCACGAAACAAACCTAATGGTGTTTATATAAATGTTAAATCTGACCCGCTAAAGCGTATTTTTCTTTCATAGCACGAAGTAAAAGAACTTTTTGATTAAAACCCTTCAAAATCGAACATTTCACACTAACATGACTAAAGTATAATAAAATTTCCCATTTGTAACTGATTTGTAGCTTCAAAACATTGAGTGACTTAAAACATGACCGAGTGGAAGGTCTGGGTCTGGTCACCGACAAAACTACGAAACAACGTACAGAGCAAGAACTGCGCAGCGCAGTTAATTTCATTTAAACTCCCGTTTTAAAATATTTGCACTCATTCAGAAAAAGTACTTGCCGGGTACTTACACGTCACTTTGTGTTGTGTATGTTCCATATAACAAAGCTTCGTAAGCAGTCCACTTAACTGGCAGTGGACCCTTATAAAGAAAAACAGGAGACATTTAAAGGCAAAAGCAAAATATTTTAATACAATTGTGAAAGCATTTTAATGTTTTAAAAAACAGGGAGGGCTGTCCAATACACCCAAACTGGGTCGATTCGACTATTTCAATGTACGATTCGACTCAACGGAGACCGATTTGAGCGAGACTTAGAAAACTAACAGCATCTTGGCCAACTGGGTGGGTTGAAAATGTTGACGATTCGACTTGATTCGATCGATTCGTGTCGATACGACTGCCTGTATGTCGATTCGTCATACCAGTTGTCGATTTGCGCGGGACTTAGAGAACTTACAGTATCTTGGCTAACAGGGTGGGTAGAAAATGTTGACGATTCGACTCGACTCGATCAATTCGAGTCGATTCGCCTGCCTGGATGTCGATTCGTCATACCAGTTGTCGATTTGCGCGGGACTTAGAGAACTTACAGTATCTTGGCTAACAAGGTGGGTAGAAAATGTTGACGATTCGACTCGATTCGATCAATTCGAGTCGATTCGCCTGCCTGGATGTCGATTCGTCATACCAAAAGTCGATTTGCGTGAGACTTTGAAAACTAACAGTATCTTTGCCAACATGGAGGGTTGAAAATGTTGACGATTCGACTCGATTCGATCGATTCGTGTCGATTTGACTGCCTGGATGTCGATTCGTCGTACCGGATGTCGATTTACGCGAAACTTAGAAAACTAACAGCATCTTGGCCAACTGGGTGGGTTGAAAATGTTGACGATTCGACTCGATTCGATCGATTCGTGTCGATACGACTGCCTGTATGTCGATTCGTCATACCAGTTGTCGATTTGCGGGAGACTTAGAGAACTTACAGTATCTTGGCTAACAGGGTGGGTAGAAAATGTAGTCGATTCGACTCGAATCGTCACGAATCGATCGAATCGAGTCGAATCGACGAAATTTTCAACCCACCCTGTTACCCAAGATGATGTTAGTTTCTAAGTGTCGCGCAAATCGACTTCCGGTATTTCCGGTCGACATCAAGGCCGACGAATCGTCACGAATCGAACGAATCGAGTCGAATCGACAACATTTTCAACCCACCCTGTTGGCCAGAATGCTGTTAGTTTTCTAAATGACAGATCGACGCCGTGCGACTCGTGTCGAATCGACAAGCTCTCTTGACGAATCGATCCAGTTTGATGGCACGTTGTAAGAACGAGGAAGGTTTATATTTTCATTTTGTGCTAGCCCTTTAATGCGGATCGACGCCGTGCGACTCGTGTCGAATCGACAAGCTCTCTTGACGAATCGATCCAGTTTGATGGCACGTTGTAAGAACGAGGAAGGTTTATATTATCATTTTGTGCTAGCCCTTTAATGCGGATCGACGCCGTGCGACTCGTGTCGAATCGACAAGCTCTCTTGACGAATCGATCCAGTTTGATGGCACGTTGTAAGAACGAGGAAGGTTTATATTTTCATTTTGTGCTCGCCCCTGACTTCCGGTAAGGCGGATCGACGCCGTGCGACTCGTGTCGAATCGACAAGTACTCTTGACGAATCGATCCAGTTTGGGTGTATTGGACATGGGTGAAAAAACAGGAGGACAGGGGGGATAGAAACAAGGTCTGGGACCGAATAGCGATACTCTCACAACTTGCAACGCGATCGATGCACGATCTAGTCAGCGGTGGCTCAGCAAGCCATCTTTTCACGCGAAATGGAAGCTATGGCAATCACGACTAGGCCTTGGCGGATTATGCGAACATAATTTTTAGCATAATTGGAGCAGAAAAGCATATTTTTTTAAACGAGCACTGCCACGGTATAATTAGCAAATGTTAGCACTTTTTGGAGCATAAATTTATAACTTGAGTAAATGTGGTGTATTTTCTACAGAAATAAATTAAATTTAGGTAGTATGTTATTGCAATGCGTGTTTTTGCTACGTTAATATCAGTATTGACAGCTGACGGCCGAAACAAACTGCCATAAAACACAAATAGATTCACAACAAGAGTATATTTGAAAAACATCATAATTTGGTATCGTTACTCTGGTTACTGCGCGCCTCTATGTACAGAATTTACGTCATTTTGTGAGCATAACCTCTGAAATCAGGAGCATAATTTGGGAATTTTGGCATAGTTTGGCAACTTTCGAGCACTACTAGTAGCATTGTATACTTTTAGGAGCACAATCCGCCAAAGCCTAATCACGACAACGGTGTTGTGGATTCAGTGATTGTAAAGGGGTGACAACTATCTTAACTAAAAATCTAAATGCACTGTTTTCATCCCAAATTTTCTTCATCGTCGCGTTGTTATATTAAAGACGCAGAATTTTGTGAACTCGTGCTACTTTTTAGCGCTGAAATGAAAATGATTGTACCACGATTTTCAACCCACGTGGGGATCGCAAATGAGGTAAAACAAAGAACGACCAAGTCAACATACAACCTCATAATGTCATAACAACAGAGCAAGAACAATAGCTCCGACCGAGACGGGAAAATTCGATCGCCACGTTTTCATTACCATTTCCGTGATGGTTTTATTTCACAACAAACACCACGTGTTAAAAATAAGAACCTTTCTGGAGACATTTTCGCTGCTTTAAAGACACAACTTAGCAAACTTCTCTTACTACTATGAAAAAGTAACCGACCTCTTCCACTGGCCCCATATTGTTGTTATTTTTGTTTTGGCAAGTTCAATATGAGAGGAGCTGCTAATGCGCCTTAGAGACATCCGATGACAACCGCCCCTGTGATTGCTTTGCAAGTTTTGAGAGCATCGCTCAGATTCCTTATAAGAGAATGTATGGGAAGTAGCCAACCCCCCCCCCCCCCCCCCCTCTCACACACACACACACACACACACACACACACCTGTATACAAACCATGAAAACTCTCACCCGACTTTGTTTGGTATAAATATCATCCTGGTGAACATTTCTCGCCATCCCAAAATCAGTCACCTTACACTTGTAGCCTTCACCGACAAGAACATTTCTAGCCGCCAAGTGACGATGGATTATCTGAAGAAAAGAAAAATATTATTATGCATTTCTATTTCCTTAATACGACAGTATATAACCTATTGCAAGCTAGTGTCTATTTTTATATTAATATTAAAAATTACTTAAGGAAGGTCGTTGGAAAAAATTCTAACACGTTCAGGACTAAAGATCTAAAAAGCTAGATTGTACTATAGGACAACAACAACAACAACAACAACAACAACAACAACATCCAAACCTTTCTCGAAGACAAATAGAACATTCCATCAGCAACTTGCCAGGCGAAACTCATCAACTGTTCCGCAGTCAGGCTGGTTTGCGGTTTCACATCCGGGTCTTTAAAGTAAGTGTCGTTGAGTCCTCGACTCTTCCTTAAGTAACCCAGCAGGTCACCGAAAGGCAAGTATTCAATAAGGACAAGTAGTGGGTCTAAGGTAAAATGCGAAAAAGTTAGCACTGTTTAGTAGAAACTAAGCTGTGTGCTATTGGAAATCCGCGAATCTGATTGGTTCTACCGTTGTTTTCCGCTCGCTGACAGAACACGATTGCGCTCGCGTTGCTATTTAAGACTTTTGGCTTAAAATTACATAAAATTGTAGGTTTTGGACGGCAAATCTTTAGAGTTTCAACTTAAACAATTAGACTACTCGCCGTCGTTTTGACTCGGCTCTGTCTCGTTGACTATTCGCTCAAAGAAAACTCGGGCCCTTAGACTAATTGTTAGATTCAGACATTACAACTGAAACTTTCAAAAAATATAATATGTATCAACTTGATAACATGAAGACGAGGTTTAGCTCCTTCAACTATAATTTCGACTGTTTTATTTATATTGTTAGAATATTTATATTATCTGAAATTATTATTATATTATTATTATTATAACATTATCTTGCATTTAAGTTTTTTCAGTATTATTGTAAGTATTAAATACATGTATATTTATTGTATTATTGCATTTATATATTGCATTAACATATTATATAATTATGATTATTGATATCTCTTAATCAGTATTATCTTTACCAGTCTCAGTAACACATCCCATCAGCTTGATAACATGAGGATGAGGTTCCAGTTTCTTCAACAACTCCAGTTCTGAGAGCAGGTTCTTTCTGTTTGATTCCGGAGCATTCGCTTCATACGATGATGATGATGATAATGATGATGATGACGATGACGATGACGATGACGATGACGATGACAATGACGACGACGACGACGATGATAGGATGAGGATAGGGAGAAGGACAATGTTAGTGATAGATATAACGATAATAATTATGATGATAATAAAAATTGCATCACGAATAGCTAGTCTATCTTCAGCTAAGAATTCCTAATCGCACCTTTTAACATTTTAACAGAAACCGTTGTGTATTCCCCGTCACCGCTCAGGTTCCACGCTGTTGCCTTAGCGACTCGAGAGAAGGCTCCTTTACCAATAACTTTAATAATTTCGACTTGCTCTCGATTAATTTCCCAGATTCGTCCTGGATAGAGAAGGGGCATGTAGTTTCCGCTGCTTGGAACTGCGTAGTTGGTAGAGCCCCCAGATGATACCATGCTAGAGGACTGTTCTTGATGTTCATGCACAGCCATAGGATTCTAGTGAGAAATAAGAGTTAAAATTAATCATTTACTGCATAGGCATTGGCAATAAAACATGTTTTTTAATAGAGGGTCCTGAAGGGGGGTTCTAAATCCCATTTCCCAGCCAAAATTTTTCCCAAATCCCATTTCCCAGCCTATTTTTTGCTCAAAACCCAGTTCCAGTAGTGAAATGTTTGGTAAATCCCAGTGAATGGAAAATCTGGGCTCAAACGCACTATAGGTGCAGTAACTGTGTTGTTTTAATTGTCCTAAATCACTTAAATTTCTGCTTGTTATTAATGCTGTTGAGTACATTACTTTTCATTTATTCATTTGTTCGTTTGCCTAAAAGAGAATTAGAAATAAATCGATATTTACTGATTCACTGAGCCTTTCTCAGATGCAACTACTCGGTCGATTACCCTGACTGACAACAACTTACTATCTTCTTTTGAACATTTCCATTTGTTCGTGAGTCCGGAGAACGAATGGCGCCTTGTGTGAAAATCCCTGGGTCAACCAAGTCTATATAAAAATATCGACGCTGAAATCGGTAAATCTCCTTCGTTTTCTGACATTCTCAACTCCACACATCCGAATCAATGTTTTCTCTAGTTCTTTTGGTGAGTTGTTCAGAGGAATCTCCAATTTACAATTTTCCGTGTGTGGTACAAGGTTAGTAGAGGAATTGATTGTTTATCTTGCCGTCACATGTTCCGCCCAATCTCGTACCTTGATTCTTCGTTCCCTACTCCGTAAGTTTGACGAAACAAGCAACTCTCGAAAGTTCTGTTGAAGGATCTATTTTGATTGGTTTTGAAAACAATAAAATGACCGGAAGTAAAACACCGAGAAGTTCGTCGATTCATGCTTTTGAAAGCTAAGCACAATATTTTCGGGCTTACAATCAGAACTTTCCAAGGTCGCGCGTTTCCTGACCGCTGGTCACAGGGAACAAAGACCCTGGGTACAAGGATGTACTCGACCATATTGTATTATGTTAGTTTGATCATGCTAAGTCATAGCTGTTTTGGTGAGTAACTGAATCACTGACACAAAAAATGATCGACACAGAGAGAGTTTTCAACATTGTAACTATGCCTTAATATTATTGAGTGTGAAATATATATGTTTTTTCATGTTCTGAAGTGCTTCCCATTCCCATTTTTTTTGTTTGTGAATCCCAGTCCCAGTGACCCAAATCCCATTTTTCCAGTGAAAACATATGCAAATCCCAGTATAAATAGGCAAATGCCAGTTCCCATTTTACCCCTTCAGGACTCTCTTAATACCATTTTTGGCTTCATTTGTTTGTGGGTAAACCAATAAAGAGGTGTTATTGCTGCTTTTGGTTTTGTTTCTTGCAAGATTTGCAACGTATCGAAAGGTATTCATTGTTTTCATCTGACGTCATCAAAATACTAAAAGCTGAATGTTAAGTTAATCCTACAAAGCTGTTCTTTTCACATTTTCTAATAATAAGGAGCATAAGCCCTTATGCAAATTTTGGTTTTGATTCAGTGCTTTTTTAGGAGACAAAGCGTTTTGAAATTTTGTTATATCCAGGATGAATGTGTCTCAACTTAACTGGACACAAACATGGCGGCTGCATACCCAACAACGTTCGCTTTTAAATTTGATTTTATCCTCAAAAACTCGGATACCTTCATTAAATTTCTTGTCCTTTATAATGTCGATATTTAGCACTTGCTTGAAGCGTCTTTCGAAGCTAAATCTGACGATACAGAGTGACGTTTTCGAGTACTAGTTTCTATCATTATTGGTTACTTAGACGTAGAATTTTCGTAAAACCGCTCCAAGGCCTCCCCTGTGGCTGTATTTTTTTTTATTTCGAAGAAATGTTGTTTAACTTTTCTCTTACCCTGGTCCAGTTGTTTCTCTTTTTATTTTCTCCGCCATATTTGAGAAGCGGCAACATTCGTCCTCTGTGAGCACTTTGTCGTTTTAGTAGAAAAAAGAGGAAACAAAACCTCTGGGACCGCGAACCAGGGCTCTATCTTCAGTCTCAATCTAACCCAAACTATGCAACATTGCACCCTCCCTTCATGAGACGAACCTGAAGGGAATCGTGGTAGTTGAACGTTTCCTTTACTTACTAACGCTGAATGCAAGACTACAATGATTCCCTGCAGGCGTGTCTCACAAAGGGATTTAGGCGTTATATTAGCATCTTTTGTCTCCAGTTAAAATACATTTTGTATGTTTGCGCTTTTTTAATTTACTTACCAACACAACAAGTTCTCCGCCGCATCCCGTACATATGTTGTTGCTAAAATAAAGGAAAACGTGTACACAACCGTTATTTTTACCTGTACTGACAATCATTCTTATAGCTACAGGAAATGTTTAACAAAACACTGCAGCTGATAAGTTGCGTAGAGCGGCCTTCACACGACAAACTAAAGTTGGCAAACTCAAGTTGGTATGTGTGAACGACACAACAACAGTTGGTAAACAAGTTGGCAAACGGTTGGTGAGAATAGAGACAAGTTCTATTTTGTCGCAGCAGTTGGCCAACTTGTTTGCCGTTGTTGCGTCGTTCACACACACCAACTTGCGTTTGCCAACACGAGTTGGCCAATAGTTTGTCGTGTGAAGGCCGCTTAAAACATAGGCCTTATTTATTACCACGGTTCCCTTCTGTCTGAAACCGGAAGTACAAGAAATTTTAATTACGTCAAAAATTCCTTTACTCAGATTTCAATAAGCTAGATAATTGCCAACGAGACAGGCGAGCGAAAACGCGAGCCTGTCTCGGCGGCAGGATATAGAGCCGTGCGTAGTTTGAGAAAAAATCTCAGATCTTTCATCTCGATTTTCGCGTAATCCGGTTCCGTCAGTGATATTTTTTTGACCATTTTAGGATGTAGGCGGAAGTTGTCGAAAACACAATTTCTGATGTTTTTAGCCAATCCTTTCAGCAGAATCTGTTCAGCACGTGCACACTTTGTTGTAGTTTGGCCAATCAGCGCGCTATTAATTTGTTTAGCACGTGCACGATGCACTGGCAACTAAAATTCCCAGACAAGATACGTCTCAGATAACAAAGAGGTTTCAAATCTGTTCGCTTCAAAAAGCCAAAATTCCCGAACTAGAGATTGAAATACGAAAGAAACTTGAATTAAACTTTGTTTAGAATTTAATTTCATTTAAGATAAAGGCAAGAAATGCATTACAAAGCTTCAAACTTTCCAAAGCTTCGAAAATATCGAAGTCATACAAATTTGCATGCGTAATTTAAAAAATAAGTTAGGTCTGGCTATGAAAACAACACGGAAACGGATTTGGTGTCGTGGATTTTATCGATCAGAAGAGAGCTATTTAGAGTTTTTTTTTCGTTTCTCGAATTTATAAAATAAATGCCCTATACTTCATTTTTTTACTGGATTGTCTAGCTTTTTTCTCGGACAACCGGGCCTTGAATTTTCCTAAAAGCTGTCTCAACAACAACAGTTTAACGTGACATTTGAGACGTCACGCATTGCGCGTGATGAATTATTCTCGGAACGGTGGAAGTAAAATAAAAATTTGAGGTTCCATCTTTGTGGCCAAAGATGGGACCTCAAATTTGTTGGATACTTACGTGTTGAGTGGATTTCACTGCAGTGTGGAAAGTTTGAAATGATTTGTTTTGGCAAATCTTTGTAAAAGTTTGCTTTTTGTTTCGTAATTTATTTTCCGAGTTCCTTGGGTCATAGCAACTTTGATTAAGACCTTTAGGACTTTAAAACAGCTAAAACAGCAGAAACCCTTCCAAAATAGCGGCATCGTACAACAATGGCTTGAAACTCTAAAAAAGCATGGAGTTTACAAGATTTCTAACTAAATCTTCACTACTTTGGTATTATTTTAGAACTTTTTCCTCATTTAGCCTTCACAAAATCGCATTTTATTCCAGAAACATTCAAGATTTTCAAAGAAAACGCGCAATGTTTATTGATCGGACCAAAATCATAAAGCGTACTTTCAGCCAAACATTTACAATTATCCTCCCTTCTTCTCTCCCGTTGTACTCGTTGGCATTTCTACCGATAGGTACCACTAGTTTTAAATTTATATGCTTTAAACATTTAGAGCCTTTTCTAGCGCTTCACTATGAATTTTGCGCTTTTTCTTGATCATTGAATAAGGGAAGATAGCTTTCGTGCCTTTTTTCACTTTTCAAAAAAAACATTGTTTCAATCCCTCCTATGTCTCAAGAACTTGATGTCTTTACTAATCAACTATTCATTGTGTTCCGCTTGCTAATTTTTGTCGAACCGAAATTTAAAAAATAACTTTAAAGGTACAAATACGATCGACTTTAGAGTGACTTTAGAATCCTTTAGAGGCGTGTCATTTATTTAACCATGGTTGCACATAAGGTTTTTTTAAACAAAGCGATCTTTATATAAAGTAGACTTTCCCGCGCGGTATGTTACATAATGCTCTTGGGTGTTTCTTTAGGTTTCCCAAGACCCATTACCTCACAGATTGAACCGTGAATAAGGGCTTAAAGCTAATTGTGATATCTCCGTATTAATGGTTTATCAACCACGGACTATTCTTTAGTACATAATATCTTTATTTACTTTGCGATCCTGTTTTTCTTCAAAACTATAGTTGAACCTAAAAATGACCGAGTTTTACTTACCGATTTGTTTTACAGACCGCTGAAATGAGAACAATAAATTCTGGTCAGCGATGTTTCCTTTTCATAAAATGGCGAGAGAGTAAGTTTGGGAAACTTTTAGTAGTGCTAGTTTGGATATTTACATAGCCTCATGCAAAAGACCTGATCTTAATAATTCGAATTAATCAATGATGATTATTCTTATTACGCAAGCCATCAGTAAAATGAACACTTAGATAGCTGTGCTCTTGCACCAGCAAAACCTTTAGGGATGTCCACAAGTTGTTCGGCAACTTTTTGGGAACTTTTCATATTTCAAACAATGTTGTTCCTTTTGAGCAACTTTTTGCATTCTGAGCAATTTCTGGACTGAAGATTTCCAAAGATTATCCGTGTGTTGTTTGCTAACCATATCAAGTTTCCGAGCATTCTTCGAACTTTTTGGAAGATTAACAAAGTTTGGCGAACATATCCCGGCCCGAGGAAGATCCGAAGATGTTTCAACTTTCGGCTCATTCGTCATAAAAATATTACAAACTCGTCAGCAAACATTACATTTGGAGAAATGTTCTTAATAAAAAGCAACGTTTTTGGTTTTTGGAGCAATTTTCAAGCAACTTTAATTGTTCAATAGAAAGCAATTTTCTGGAATGTTTGGAGACTTGAAATTTTCGAGCAACTTGCCCTGAACTTGTGGAAAACGTTTTTAAAAGATTTCTCCTATTTCTATCATTTGCCAGCAATAACTGCAATATCATAGATAAAACGAATTGCTATCGGTCCGGTATTTTGTCAGAACCCTTTTAAAAGGCCACCTGTTACTCTTCCCCCTCCTCTTTATTTAGTTCAATGGAAAGAAAGATTCCTACCGGTCTTATTTTCAAGAAACTCATTCATAAGAGTTTGGATCATAAATGAAACATCTCTCTGTCACTTTTTCCTCGAGGGAAGTTCATTTCGTTTTTTGTAACCAGTGTGAGTTATACTTTGATTTGTATGAGCTATTTATCTCTGTTCTAATTCCCAATCATTTATCATATCTATATGTAGCCAGGAAATTTTCAAAGATGCAACTCCTCGCCTAAATGTAACTTACCCGTTCCGCTGCGCATTCTTCGTAGGACGATGATCAGAATAAGAATAATAATCGACAGCAGAAGGATGACAATGATATAAACAATGTGGAGAATTGTCTCGTTACACGACGAACCTGAAATGTGCAATTTAAATATAAATTATACTATTAAAAATGGAAGAGTAACCAGGATTCATAATTAAGTAAAATGTTTTTGAAGCGTTCTCTGGTTAAAAATTTGTTTAAAGATAAGCTTTCGGCTGCCAAACTACAGCCTTTAACGAATGATAAAAATGGCGCGAATGAATAAATATATAGGGTAAAAATGTGTGAGAAAATTACAGAATAAAAATGCGTAAAAAGGTGACAAGAAAAATAGTGAGAATTTGATAATAAAAAAAGAGCTATTTTGAAAGAATAGAATATTGTGGGGGTAATGATCTAGCATTGTTGTCCGCTTCAGTTGTCATGGCAGTGTGCCATGACTCAAAAGTTTTTCGCACGCGATAGTCTCCTTCGTCGATGACTCGTGCATTTTTGAAATCAATTTGATGGTCGTTCATCCATGCATGGTTTGCAATGTTCGATCCTTTATTACAATGTTTAACGTTTCTGATGTGTTCTTTTCTTCGCGTCTGTAAACATCTGCCAACTTCTTCAATGTAGCTCCAACTACAGTCATTGCAAGGAATCTTGTAGACCACATTTGTTTAAAGGTGGCTGGGAGGTCTGAATTTTGGTGAAGGGAACTCTTGGTGAAGGGTTCTGTGGGGTCTGGTGACGACACGAATTCCATTGTTTTGAAGCAATCTTTTAAGCGGTTCGGTGAGGCCATTGATATAGGGCAGACAAGCCAAGTCAAATGTTTCTGATGGCTCGACCCACTTAAAAAACAAACCAACAGTTGGAAGGTTGCACGCGCGGTTTAGGAGAGTGGAAGCTGTGCTGATTTTGTGTTTCTATTCATGATGTGAGTTAAAGTCTAAATACCTGTCTGTGTGTGTAGGTTTTCTGTATACTTCGATGGTAATTTTGCCATTTTTTCTGTTGACGAGGGTGTCCAGAAAGGCGATTGGGCCATTGCTTTCAGTTTCGATTGTAAAAGAGATCTTAGGGTCGATGGAATTCAAAGTGTCGTGGAAGGCTGAACCTCCAGAACAAATCTCACTACTGATGATATCATCTCCCTTTGGAATTTGTTCTTTCAAACAACTACTTCGTCTACAACGATTGTACCTACAAACAGATCCACGGCTGTGCCATGGGTAGCCCAGTTAGCCCTGTTGTAACTAACCTCTGCATGGAGGTAATTGAAGATTCAGCTCTGATTAATTCCACGGTACCACCCAAAATTTGGAAAAGATATGTGGACGACAGCTTTGTCATCATCAAGAAAGACGCCATTTCATCCTTCCACGACACTTTGAATTCCATCGACCCTTAGATCTCCTTTACAATCGAAACGGAAAGCAATGGCCAAATCGCCTTTCTGGACATTCACATCATGAGAAGAAACACAAAATCACCACAGCTACCACCCTTCTAAACCGCGCGTGCAACCTTCCAAGCACCGCAGACGCAAAATCGAAAGAAGTCAAACATATCTCTGATGCTTTAAAGGCGAATAGCTACCCCCAATCAATCATCTCTAACATCCTAAAGAAAAAAACGCGCTACAGAAACAATTCCCTCTCCAGAGGAACTTGTTGGTTTGTTTTTTAAGTGGGTCGAGCCATCAGAAACATTTGACTTGGCTTGTCTGCCCTATATCAATGGCCTCACCGAACCGCTTAAAAGATTGCTTCAAAACAATGAAATTCGTGTCGTCACCAGACCCCACAGAACCCTTCACCAAGAGTTCCCTTCACCAAAATTCAGACCTCCCAGCCACCTTTAAACAAATGTGGTCTACAAGATTCCTTGCAATGACTGTAGTTGGAGCTACATTGGAGAAGCCGGCAGATGTCTACAGACGCGAAGAAAAGAACACATCAGAAACGTTAAACATTGTAATAAAGGATCGAACATTGCAAACCATGCATGGATGAACGACCATCAAATTGATTTCAAAAATGCACGAGTCATCGACAAAGGAGACTATCGCGTGCGAAAAACTCTTGAGTCATGGCACACTGCCATGACAACTGAAGCAGACAACAATGCTAGATCATTACCCCCACAATATTCTATTCTTTTAAAATAGTTCTTTTTTATTATCAAATTCTCACTATTTTTCTTGTCACCTTTTTTGCGCATTTTTATTCTGTAATTTTTTCACACATTTTTACCCCTTTATATTTATTCATTCGCGCCATTTTTATCATTCGTTAAAGGCTGTAGTTTGGCAGCCGAAAGCTTATCTTTTAACAATTTTTTAACCAGAGAACGCTTCAAAAACATTTTACTTAATAAATTATACCACTATTCATTTGAATACTCGGAATTACATTTTTTTGAAAAATAAAAAGCACTCCAGAATCATTTTCTTACAGAAACACAAGTAAAACGAGGCAAGTAAGGGAATACGCTTACAAATAAGCTTGCTAATTTCCACTATAGATCGCGTTAGATAGTATTTTATTTACTGATATCTAGTTACTTTTACCTTTGATTGTAACCTCCACCGTGTGACTTACAGTTCCTTCAGAGTTGGAGACTTTACATTCATAACTCCCCGCGTCTTCTTTACTAGCGTCGTCAATGATGAAGTCGGTTTTATTGATGCTACTTTGAAGCACCTTGCCATTTTTTCTCCAACTAACATGCGGTGTGGGAGAGCCCTCAACTTCGCATACCAAGAAAAGTATGTTTCCTTCGACAACAGCGACTTCACTTTTGCTTTTCTTATATATTGTTGGTGGCGCTATAAACAGCAAAGAAACGTAAGAAATATAAAACCTGCATGTATTTGTCAGCCAATAATAATAATAATGATAATTATATTGATTATGATAATAATAGTGGTAATGATAGTGATAATCATAATCATAATCATAATCAAAATAATAATAATAACAACAACAACAACAATAATAATAATAATAATAATAATAATAATAATAATAATAATAATAATAAGTAGCATAAGACTATTGTCTCTATGCTCTTACATTAAAAATATAAAAAATATTTAAAAGAATATACAGCTATTTCAGTAAACGTTGTTCCGGATCAAAGCTTAAAGACAAGACTGAAAGGCAGTATGGGTAGAAGAAGAGATCATTTGCACGTGCTAAATATTAAAATATATAGTGACATGATAAACGCGAATTTGCACGTTTTCTCTTTCTTCAGACATGTGAAACAGGGTGCTTTTTTAAAGTAAAGCTGCAGAAAGGCCTCCTGAGAGGAAAAACAAACTCGTGAATTCCTCACGTGCGAATTACAAATTTGTACATTTAATGAAGCTTATATGCAAATTTGTAGTGAATACCCAGAACACCATGCGGTATTGCCTTTTAGCTTTAAGCTTTGACCCGACAACGTTTATTGAAATAGCTGTATAAAGATAAAAATGAAAACTGAAAAGCATAAAAGGAGTTAAAAATAGATAATAAAAAATTTAAAATTTAAACATTCAAGAAAAACACTTTTTAAAAAGGAACGTCTAAATTAAACTTTTAAAATATATGATTAGGTTGGCGGAATGACTAGCAGTTTGTGTGAAGATGAGCGTAACGAGCGGCCAGAGATATTTTGCCTAGATTGCCAGGGGATCAAGCGATTACAAATACTTGAGAGTGAGCCATTACTCTCTTGACACCTGTATGTTTATGACACCTGCACTGTTTCAGGGACGTTTTTAACTGTATACTTAATATGGAACACACCTAATGTCTTGATTCTCATGATCTTTCCGTCTTCTTTGCGACTTTCACCAAATTCGTTTGTTGCAGTTACCACAAACTCGTAAACCCTGCCTTTCTCCAACTCAACTTTCAATTCTCTTACTGATATGTCTGTAACTGTGTTAAGCTTGGTCCATTCTCCTGGTTTACCATCAGTCACTATTCTCTGGTACACAGTGTACTGGGTGATTACCCTTCTATTATTTTGTGGTTCACTCCACTTCAAAGTAATTGTATCGTCTGTTACTTCATTGGGCAGATCGTCAATTGTCGCTGCTGCTGGAACTCCTTGGTTGACAAGAATACCATGATCAGTACTGTTATCAATAACAAGTTATAAGTTTTCATTTTTGCTTTGCAAAATTTCTCCATGTGAACTCCAAATGACTATGATTTGATCCTACTATATTAGATGAAAAGTCCCCAAAAACTTATTATTTTGTCTAATGGTGTTTCGCCATGTCAAATCTCGATGATATGTGGCATTAGATGTTGAGGAAGGATTATTTTTATTTCCAGTGACGTTTAGGACTGGTTTCCCAAACAAGAATGAAAGGACTATTTGCTTTAAATTTAATGTCGCTAAACGAATCTAGTCAATACACTACATTTTTTTCAGTTTTACCAGGGTCTGAAAGGGGTTTCGCGCGATCCGTGAATTGACCGGAAAAGCGCATGAATCGGGGAAGCAGATGAAATACAGCCGTGGTTCGTGAACTTGACATTCACTCTGACGCGTGATCTAATGAAGTTGCCATCCGTGAAGTGGGATTTCTACCGATACAGTCTCGTAAAAATCAGATAACCCTACACGAATACAATACATTGCTCTGTAACTGAGCTATAGCCATGTTATGTATCATTTCTCAAAAAAAGAAGCCAGTCATAGGTTAGTGGTTCGTTTGAAAATGAAATAAATTTTCCTTTTAATTTGTAACTTGTAAAAACATGTGCACGTGGCGACCTACAAAATTCATCGATCGCGTCCGCGTCGCAGCGAACTTACAATTGCAATGGCGAGTAATGAAATCGGTGTCAGAGTACTGGTATCGTTTTATCTTATACCGGAATCTGCCAAGATAACCACTCTATAAGAATTTTGGAAGAATTATGGACCAGAGGACATTTTCAAAGTTAAAACATGAACCTAAAATACTACAAACCGTAGAGGTTATATTTGAAGGCACATTTGATGTACAATGCTCTAAATGTTTAACCAGAAAAAAAGAATGTTTAGGCAATGTATTCTATGTCATCTAATATTACCATACTTTTTATCGCCAGAAATGTGCTAGTGAGCTGTGATTGCTATCTGCAGATCATTTTAAACCAATTTATGACCACTGTATTTCAGCATTCGTGAATGTTCGGAAATTTAACCCGTGATTCGAGATTCGGCCCCCCACCCCGCCATCCCCCCCCCCCCCTTCCAGACCCTGTTTTACACATGACGTACTGTGCATAGCATTATTATGTGTCCGTTATCAAATAACTCGTCTTGAAATAAATCAAGGTCACATATTTCTAAAGTAAGATGTTATATACATTCCTGTGACTGTTTTTTATTTTCCACTGTTTCGTTAATTATAAAATGGTTATTGAGAAAAGGGGCTTACATTACACGGTTGAAGGACAGAAGATGATTCAACACCAAATACCATGCCAGATACATGAAGGAAAATACCTGGCGCTTTTTTATTTACCTTCATACTTGGTCTTCACTGCCTTTTCTGCGGCAGGTCCTTCAAACACAGCATTCCTGGCAAACACCTTCACAGTGTAATTGGTATCTCTCTCCAGACCTTCAACAGATAGACTTGTTGTACCAGGGTCAGTAACATTCTCATTCTTTATCTCAGTGCCACCCTTTAGTATGACCACTCGGTACGCTGTGATAGGACTCCCTCCATCATCAGTTGATACAGTCCATTTTACTGTCAGTGAAGTGGCCTGAATGTCTGATGCTGATGATATGATGACCGGTGATCCTGGTTTTCCTAGATAAAGTAAAATAAAATGGCGTAAAACTAAAGGGGATATGCTTTTCTTATGGTTACTTCCGGGGGGAGGGGGAAGAAACTTCCTTTGTTACACGACTCAAAAATGCGACATAGCAGTGCCGGGCAACCGAGTGTGCGCAGTAGCTATCGAAAGGTTAATAAGGACTTAGTGAATAGCATGACAAAGTTAATTGTTTAGTTTGCATGTTTTGGTCTTGACCGTGCACAAAACACAATAGCTATTTGCATTTGTTTGCTTCTTTGAACTTTGCCGGACATCAAAACAAAAAACAGTGATAATTCTGTAATGATTTACCATTTTTTGGTTCTTAAATGTCAACCGTGACAAATGTTTCGCTTGTTATTCCACGCCGCCAAAACATTCTCAGTGACGTGAAACATCAGATGAGAACTCTGGCTGAAAATGCAAAAAAAAAAAACATCTCAGCGGCGTGAAACATCAAACGCAAAACCGCCACTTTTCACGCACATTTCACACGCATGCAGTCATTGATATTTAAATCTTCCTGAGAAGAAGCAAAACTTTGGGTGACGTCTTTCATAGCAACGGCTTGATTGACATAGACTTGCACCGTTTCCAGGCACCGTTATGTCGGCAAAGAAAAGTGCTTACTTTCTCCCCCCTCTCTCCGGGTTACTTTTATCATCGCCTGTTCTTATTGTGTTTTTGAAATGTAATTGAAAGATCTAACTCAGACACTCAAAAGATAGTGCAGGATGCAATGGAGCCAAACAGTTCAACGAGCCTCAAAGCAACAGAATTCAAAATGGCATGGAACCGGACATTCAACAGAGAAGGGCAACAAACTTATCGAAGGAAACGTAAAATCGTCACAGAAAAAGCATCTAAGTGCCATGTTTGCGTTACACCTAAAATTTGGATTAAGAGTGTCGGACCCAAGATAATTAGCACGGAACTCAGTGTTGATTGATAATAACATTGCGAAACATTTGTCTGGAAATCGAGTGGCGCGAAGTGACGACGTGGGCTACTTGATTTATTCCTCACAGGAGAACTTGTGAAGAAAATCTTCCGCTGATGTATTTACATCGATGCCACGACATTGCCATATGACATAGCTTTGAAAATGTTCAGAAGAAACGCCTTAGGTGTCTTTATTTGGTGAGATTTTAATCGTTATCGGTATAAGGATGCTTAATTAGCTATTTCGTACCGATTTTATGTTTAATAGGACAAATAAATAATGGCTTTTGTGTTTAGGTAAATTCTGATGAAATAGCCAGAAATCGATAAGTCACGTGCATAAAGTACCTCTGCACGAATAAAGTCCCAACATTTTTTTACTTTTTTTGAGAAGTATAATGATGGCTTTCACTACTAATGTAAGAATAAAGTTAATAAGTTGTTGCTCATTGTAGATGTTTGGCATTAACTAAAAGCTATTTTTAACAGTACAAAATGTGTATTTTTATAATTCTAACCAATGACGGTTTAATTTCTCTCTGCACCAAGTAGAAACCAGATCTAGAAAAACAGAAAGAACACTTACCTATCTGTTCTACTTTCACTATCTTGAAATCAGCAGGAGCGAGTCCATTGTCAGCATCACACTTGTAACCACCAAAATCTTGATCCACATTCATCTTCATATTCACTGTGTTCTGTGTAGCTGTGCCTCTATTTATTTGACTTCCATCAGGTTTGTACCAGGTGAGTGTTGGTGTAGGAACACCATCTGACACACACTTCAATGTCACTGTCTGACCGATCCATGACTTGGCAGTTGATGTGGTGGCTTCCTTTATTGTAGGCGGGTCTAGAAAATGATTAGTGTAATTGCATGGTGGCTTCCTTAATTGTAGGCGGGTCTAGAAAATGATTAGTGTTATTGCATCAGCTGCAGACAAAATAACAGAAATTCGTAACAACGAAAAAGGTCAATTTAAAAAATGAAAAGGGTTTAATTTCTATTCACTGATTTGAGCACTGCAGCAAGCAACATTAACCTTCAAATAATGGTCGTTAGAATTGTTAGAGAGATATCTACTTTTTCCAGAGATGATCCACAAGCAATTGACCGTTTTACCTCTACAGAGATGCAGAACCATTTAAAGTGTGATACACACGAAGGCTATAGAACTAAAAAAAAAGGAGAGTAATGATGGTCTAAATGGAACGAAACAGACACGCATATAAGAGCTAAAGTGACTTTAATGACGGTAAAAGCATTGTCATCGATTGCTTTCATCCATGAAAAAAATTTAAAGATTGCGTAAGAGATTTATCCAAGCCATCAACAAAGTATGACGACGTTATGTCTTTTTATTTTTTTCCAATGCAACCCTACAAGATAACTTGATTGGTAAAAACATTGGCGTTCTGTCCCGAACACTAAATTACTAAATATTAAACTGCGTAATTTACAACCCCGTGCAAGATGATGATCATCCCTACCCCTTTCCCATGAGAGCCCCTGAGATATAGACTTACATTGCACAGTGACATAAACTTCCGCCGTCTTATCTTGCCCCACTCCATTGCCAACAGTGCACACATACATTCCTCCATCACTTCTGGCACTGCTTTGAGTGTTTGGATCTTTTGACACAGCTGTGCCTTGCACGTATTTTTGCCATGATATAGAAGGTGTTGGAAAACCTGACGCAGAACAGCTCACAACAATAGGATCTGTTTCAGTTACTGTTACGCTTTGTGGCAAGACGGTAAACTGTACAGGAACTAAACAGAACAGGAGAAAGTCCAGTGAAATAAATTAGGTTTTACGCCTCCGGCAAACTTGGATGTTTTTTCAGTTATGAAAGCAAAATGGTTTAAAAAACCAGTTATCACTGTTGGTGTATCTTCTTCAAAGGAATAATTTATCTAACCTACGTAGAAATCACACATAAAAAACGTTGACTTATTGATGTTTTCACGTTAACTAAAATGTACGCTAAGACATAACTTCAAACTCTAGAAACTAGTGATACAATATTGCATGGAAGCATTTGCTGTTATATTGCTGACTTGACAGTAAATAAGATTTGTGTGTATATGGCACCAAGGAGAGACGTTTTATTGGAGAACAAGGGAGACCACAATCACACTGAGCCAATCTGTTTCAGGCGTTTGGTTATTGGGAAACGGCGCGAAAAGAAAATAGCAAGTGAAAAGTGAAAAATAGGGTATCGCCATTACCCACTACCCGAACACCTGGTACAGGCTTCCTTTACTCTGCATTTCACTCACCTTTTACATTTAGTGTCACAGTGGCCTCTGGTCCATCTGCAACATCATTGTGTGGTACACATTTGTACTCACCATAGTGCTGACATCGCTGTACATTGTTGATGGTGTATTGGCCGTCATTAGTGTCTTTGACAAGAGTTGTGTCGTTTAAAAAGAACCTGTACTGTGATACTTGAGGCTTAGCTGCCATGACCTGACAGGTAAGTGTTACACTGCCTCTTTGTACGACGGTATTTGCAGCTGCACTAGTAGTTAGTCTTGTACCTTCAGGTTTGTCTAGTAATATAAACCAATGGTTAATCTTAAAATTCAGGTAATTAATTAAATATTCATGACCAATTTCAGCTCGACCAGGCATCTCGTTTAAATCCTTCGTGCATGTTTACAAAAATATTTTGCTCCCGTGCTATCGAACAATTGGATTTAAATAGAGGGTACGTTAAAAGACCATAAGATCTCAAAATGAAAGGTAAACAACTAACTTTGACTGGGAAATTGTAAGAAAGTGTAAGACTGTAAGAGTGTCTCAAAGCTCAACTGTAAGCTGAACTAAATGGTCATGATTGAATAACATAAACAATACTTTTTGCGCATTTTATGTGTCGTTGTGCACTAGCGAGGATACAGTTGAATAATTCACAATAACAGAAATTGTACTTACAATGAACCACAAGTGTCACGTGTTTTTCATCATTCCCTGCTGAGTTGTTGGCTTTACATGTATACTGTCCATCATCTGCTCTCTTTATACTACTGAACGTCAAAAACGCAATTTTCTTCCCTGAACTTTTTACCACTCCATTTCTAATCCATTTTACACCTGGGTCTGGTGTCCCGGATGCTGTACAGCTGATATTGACTGAGGATCCCTCATTGTAACTTGCTTGTACTGATGACAAGCGTATTTGTGGTGGCTCTGCAAAAAGAAGTTGGTTGAAGTCAAAGCTACTAGCTTACTACTATACATACCACATTATGTGCGTGAGCTTGCATTAGAGCTTGAGTTTGTTATGCATTGGAGGCTGACGTCATCTTAGTTTAAATAAGGTGTTGTGAAATCACAGCTGAAGCGGTATTTTGTAATTAATAGCCAGTTTCTGTGCAAACACCTGCTGACTTCCTTATTCAGACCGGGCTTTTTTGGACCTTGTCAGACCGGGGAGGGGGGGCCTATGTAACTTCCAGAATATTTAAGCAATCACCATGAAACTTATAGGATGTATTGTATGTCCGAATCTCTTTCTTTCGGTAAACGTCACGTGGGATGGTGACGTCACATCACGTGACAATTACATCATGATGTCAAAACAGCCGCCATCTTGGATCCGCCATCTTGGATTTCAAATTTTTTTCCAAAATGCCAGAAAACCGCCCAAAATCACTGCAAAGTACTCAAAATAAATAAAAAATGTAAAAATAATCCCATTTAAGTTGATTTTTATTAACAGAAACACGAAAAATTACAAATTTGGGAAAACATGCCTGTCAAAATGCCGTTGCCATGGTGATGTCAAGTTCCTGACACATCATCTAACCCTACCAAATTGTTGCCTAGGCTCAGTTTGCTGTTCAACCAAAATTCTACTTGAACGACCCGCCTATAGGACTCGGTGTCCAAGTCGGTGAAACCGCCAACGTAGATATAATTTAGACTCGTCACATGATAAAACTCTCTTAAGTGCCATTGTCAGAGAAAGTGTTCCAGACCTTGGAAGTCGGGGTCAACCGATTATCCAGAAACTTACTGCAGAAGTTGGCCTTGATGAGATATTCCAAAAGCCATTTGGGTTTGGTTTTTTGACTTTTACTTTCAAAGTTCCAGGGGTGGTCCCATATTGAGCCTTAATTTTCAACTCATGAAAAATCCTGTTTTTGAGGGAGTAAGTTTGCACTTGTATAAAATCAAACACACAAAACCTTTTGACTAAATACTTGTAGGCTGTGATTCTACTATAAATGCTCTTTCATTTCATATATGCCGATTTGGCATAGAGAATTCTGACAGTATGAGGCATGGCACGAAATTTGACCAACTTTTGATTAGTAAAACAACTACCCAAAATTGCCAAAATTTAGTAGCCTGCGAACAGGCTCCCGAATTGGGGGGTACGCGAGCGTAGCGAGCGGCGAACGCGAGCGAAGCGAGCGGAAGAGCGGGGCCTGAGGGGGAGTACGGGGGCGCGGGAGCCTGTGGACAGTCCTTTGAAACCGCCGATCCATGATACCAGATTCTGGTATCATGACCTGATTGGTCAGACCGCTAATTTTTGACATCTGAGCGATGAATATTGACAGATGCTGTCAACACAAAGTATTGCGCTACAAGTTTGCATATTCTTAACCTGAGATCATGCCCTCCCTCCCTACTTACCACTCCGGGGAAGGAGGGCATGATACATTTACTTGTCGAATCGTATGTAAAAAAACGGGATTCTGGTTTTTTTTCTGATTGGTCGAGAAACAATACTAAATGAAGCGGTGTGGACTGATTGGCTGTAGTATTTCAACGAGACTTCCGGTCAAAAGCTGGTGCTAATGGCTTAGACGAGGCGTGTTAATTTCGAGGACGATTTTTCTTCTACGTTAGCTGAAGCCCTGACAAATTTCAAGTGTAATTCTCTGAATGCAGAACAGATAGAGTGTTCGACAATGCGTAATTTGTTTTCGTGACGGTGTTTTGGCAGTTCATCGAATGAGTTTCGGGAAAACAAATTCACCAAACAATATTCCAGAGGTGTTGGAATGTTTACAGTGTTTACTTAAAAGCTACACGATGCTATCCGCGCCGTGAAACAGCTCATCTGTAAATTCCTTTTTTGTGAGTTGTAAGGGACGGCGTCTATCGCTGATAAATATATATTCGCGAGCGTCATTTCTCCCTGCTACTGAAAGCATTTTTATTTTAGCACGGCGAAGTTTTAAAAACAGGCTGTACATGTATAATTATTCTGCAGACGTTTTTCACGCCTCGTGGAAATCCGAGTCCCGAATTTGCCGCCATCTACAAAGAGTGGTATGACAGTTCTACGACACCTTAGTTTATTTAAATTTGGGGGCGGTTGGTACCCTGGGTGCCAGAGGTTTTTCTTGCGCGGTTTCCGGTGTCAGTCATGTCTTTATTGTGACCCGCGCGAAATTTTCTCGCGGCTTCGCCACTCGTGGCGACGGCCTTCGGCCGCCGAAGTATCCACCGCGCCCGAGAAAAAATCCTCTGGTACCCAGGGTAGGCGGTTGACGGCCGGTTAAATAAATGTATCAGGCGTTCTTTTTCCCTCTCTCATCTTTGCAAGGGAAAAAACGCCTGATCGCAGGTTAGCATATTCTTGGCCGCCGTGATCGATTTTGATTTCCGATTCCTTCGATACCGTTTTCCCCTTCCATCGACATTTGCCGCGCGAAGTTTAGAGATCTCCTTGAAGATTTTCTCTTTGTTGCTCAAGGGTCGATCTTGTTGGAGTTTTGCCGAAGGTCTTTCACCAGTCGGCGATCGTAGCACCGAAGGTCGTTTAGAGCCTGACGGAGTCGTACACTCAGAAGAATTCTCCCGCTGTTCCAAAGGTTCATTGCAATGGCTGGTAATCATTGCACAGGGATGTGAAAGTCGGACAAGAAGTTGAGCACAAAAAGGCATGACAATTGAGAATAATTTTCTCCACGCTGCAAGCAGTGTCTCAGCTTTTCAATTTCCGCAGCTAAAATCACACTTTCTTGGTCAGGAGCCACAAGCAATTCTTTGTTTTTCAGCGTGCTGAATACGGAAACCACTGGCACTCGTTTGCCCCGAGCGAGATTAGTAATTTCTTGCAGAAACGGCAAATCCGTTCCCGTTGAAAATACCCAAGTGCGCGAATGTTTTGAAAGCCGATGCAGTCAAACGTAAAAAACATAATTTTTAACAGGTCTAATTACATTACTGACAGATGTGTTACAGGATACATTACAAGTGGGCGGATGGGCGAAATCAAACAAAGTCTACAGGCTCCCCCTCAAGCCCCGCTCTTTCGCTCGCTTCGCTCGCGTTCGCCGCTCGCTACGCTCGCGTAACCCCCACTCGGGAGCCTGTTCGCAGGCTAAAATTTAGATGTTCATATTTTTTATCTGCCTAACTAGCAAAAAAGGACACTCATATCATGAGTTATCCCAATGCAAGGAGAACAAAATTCAGTTGAGAAAAATGTGGGCCGTGGAGTTTTTTAGTTCTTTAATGACCCATTTTGAAGCACACCCTGACCTAATTTGCATATTGTCAAAACCAAAAGTTTAACATCCTGCCTTTTTTTATATATTTTTAAACACTTTAATTTGCCTTGGTGAGGCTTAAAGTTGTTAGGAAAGCTCTTATTAGCAGTAATAAGGCGAGTAAACATAAATTTTGACTGTTAAAATTGCCAAAAAATTAGAAAATCAATACTGATGAAATCAGTTTGATCCCCCTCAAAACCTTGTTCCTCAAAATATAATGTGCATACAATACAGGGAGTCCGTATAACGTCTTCTTTCACCTCTTTCAAACATATACATGCTTAACTTACCAAAACTTAACTTACCAAAGCGTATTAAACGCTCTTCAAGTAAAGTAAGTTTCTATATTTTTGAAAATCGTGTGAGTAGAAACATCCTACGACGTAATCGTACTTCCTGGTGATCGTTACATTCTGCATTTGTTGACAGAATTCCTTTATAGTCCCTTGCAATCAAATAACATTTCTGAAGCCTCTCAGTTCTTTGCCATTTTTGCTGTTTTGGCTGCACACTGTTCATCCGCCATTTTGGATGTGGTCGCAAGAGAACTGGGTCGAGAGTCGCCTGACTAAAAACGTGGACCTAACGTTTTTGAAACAAAACTTCCATAGATTTCATTAAGAAATGTGAGAAAATTATTTTTGTTTTGAAATTAGCCTGTTTTTACGCTTAACTCAATGACAAAATCGTGAGACTTTTACATTTTGGTCGCATTTTATTAGACCCAGCCTGGGTGGAACAATTCGTAATGCAACACCAGGCCCCCAAATCAACCAAATGGCGTATTAAAATCATTCTTATAATGAAATGAAACATAAATTAGCAAGTGTTTTATCTCTGGTGTCGAGTGAGAGCAATTAAAATATTCTCTTTTCTGCAGATTACGCTTCTATAGGGTATAAAGGAACTACATCACAGTCAATATTATAAATCTTGAAAAAATGTCAAATTTTTTAGGTTTTTTGTCATGATCAGTCATTAAAAAATCTTTGTTTTTTCTCAGGTTTTGATAACTTGCAGAATTACTCTGTTGCCATTTTTTATGTGAGAAAACTATTATTTTTAGACTAACTTCAATTTGGAAGGAATTGGAAAATGACTAAAAAACCCGTGGCTGATAGCTTGAGCAAGAGGAGCGTATGTAAACGGCAGTGTCTGCCTGAAACATGCATCAACTTTTACTCTGTCCTTCACAGAGGCCTCTTTAATTTTTTGTAAGGGCTGGGAAATGGGGAGAGGTGAAAAGTTAGCGCGAGCCTGAGAGTGAAAAACAAAAGTGCTCGGGAGAACTGGGAAGAAGGAAGGAACAAATTAGTCGTTCCACGCGCTCCCCCTTTTTATTTTATTTTTTTTATATATTTTTCATGTTTTTTTACCTTTCCCCCTCCCCTGAAGGTGTCTCATTTTGATTCGAATGTTGATTGTAATATAATGATGATCTAACAATAGTAGTGCCTTCTGTCCTCAAATCATAATATAAAGGCTAACCATAACCGCATAATGCCACTTAGGATAACCGATGTGTTTTTTTAGCAAACGGCAATGGCTTGCACGACTCGAGGGCTCACACATTGTCAAGATACGATGGCGCTTGCCTATAAGTTTTACCCGCGAACCACCTCAATCCACACAACAAGCCGGAGCGATTTATACACAGAAATTAATGGAAAATTAAAACGTAACTGAACGCTTTATATCCCAGCTACATCATTCAAATTTGTTTGATTAAATATTTTGCCTAGAAGCTAGGTTTCACGTTTCATTAAGTTGTTTGGCATTCAGTTACGTTTATGAAAATAAAGTTTACCATCGGATTCCCATAAGACACTGTAATTAGTGACGGCGTTGCCTATCCTTCCAGATGGCGGTCAAAACCGTGACCGGCCTGAAGATCTATTATTCTCGTGTTGTGCTAAAAGAATATTACCATGAGTCAACTCTCGCTATAGCAACATGCTCGGGATGTCGTTTAGTGTCCGTAATAGCGAGAGTCCGTAATAGCGGGATCTGTGGGAAAAACGTTAAGTAATATAGACCGTTTTTAAGAACTGTAACGTGCTCATCAACAGTTCTAGCAGAGAAACTACGCAGTAGCCGTTGGGTACGGAGCATTACAATGGTCGAAGTTTAATTCCGTTTGAGGTAAGAAGTCGTCTGGAAGAAAAGGTTGCAGTAGTTTCAGAAATCTAACCTGAACTGTGGTTTTTCTGTTGTAATTCACCAGTCAGGACACTGTGACTGCTAAGCTGAAGGCAATGGTGAGCGCACCATTCACATGCATATACGTATGTGGCTGGCTATTCCTGCCAACTGCAACCAGGACTGGTTTTCGGTCTTGTGCATCATTGAAGAGTCCTGACAACATTTTGATGTCGATTGATGGCTCTTATTCTACACCATATACTGTTTACATGCTGTTACTTATTTTTCATCATAATATGAGCATGAGTGTCATTTCAATATAATAAAAACTCAAACCAGTACTGCTTTTCGCGAATTTCCAAAGTTAAAACTGTACCTAAAATCCAACGTTTAGCTAGTTTTACTAGTTCTTCTGGCCGATCTTTAATTTATTTATCTTGGTAAGGCACACTATAATGATCATTACACGACGTGTAAGTCCAGAGCTTTATTTCAGTAACCCTTAAAGATTCCAAAATTTCTTTTGTCCGTCTCATGTCAACAACAATAATTAACTACGAACACATAGGGTGGTCTGCCTGTGGTCATATGCTGCGGTCTGCCTGTGGTCATATGCTCAACAGCCAAGTTCCACCCAGTTCTAATGAAATGTGACCAAAGTGAAAGAGTGTCACGATTCTGTCTTTAAGTCGGGCAAAGGTCTTTTGCTGAAAAAAAAAACAACAACCTCTGAACAGGAAAACTTTATAATGTATAACGCACGTTGAGTTCACACGTCAGTCAGTCAGGCGACTCTTGACCCAGTTCTCTTGCGACTACATCCAAAATGGCGAATGGACAGTGTGCAGCCAAAACAGCAAAAATGGCAAAGAACTGAGAGGCTTCAGAAATGTTATTTGATTGCAAGGGACTATAAAGGAATTCTGTCAACAAATGCAGAATGTAACGATCACCAGGAAGTACGATGACGCCGTAGGATGTTTCTACTCACACGATTTTCAAAAATATGGAAACTTACTTTACTTGAAGAGCGTTTAATACGCTTTGGTAAGTTAAGTTTTGGTAAGTTAAGCATGTATATGTTTGAAAGAGGTGAAAGAAGACGTTATACGGACTCCCTGTATTGTATGCACATTATATTTTGAGGAACAAGGTTTTGAGGGGATCAAACTGATTTCATCAGTATTGATTTTCTAATTTTTTGGCAATTTTAACAGTCAAAATTTATGTTTACTCGCCTTATTACTGCTAATAAGAGCTTTCCTAACAACTTTAAGCCTCACCAAGGCAAATAAAAGTGTTTAAAAATATATAAAAAAAGGTAGGATGTTAAACTTTTGGTTTTGACAATATGCAAATTAGGTCAGGGTGTGCTTCAAAATGGGTCATTAAAGAACTAAAAAACTCCACGGCCCACATTTTTCTCAACTGAATTTTGTTCTACATGCATTGGGATAACTCCTGATATAAGTGTCCTTTTTTGCTAGTTAGGCAGATAAAAAATATGAACATCTAAATTTTGGCAAGTTTGGGTAGTTGTTTTCTCATCAAAAGTTGGCCAAATTTCGTGCCATGCCTCACACTCTCAGAACCCTCTATGCCAAATCGGCATATATGAAATGAAAGAGCATTTATAGTAGAATCATAGCCTACGAGTATTTAGTCAAAAGGTTTTGTGTGTTTGATTTAATACAAGTGCAAACTTACTCCCTCAAAAACAGGATGTTTCATGAGTTGAAGGCTCAATATGGGACCACCCCTGGAACTTTGAAAGTAAAAGTCAAAAAACCAAACCCAAATGGCTTTTGGAATAATTTTATTATCTCATGATGTCCAACTTCTGCAGTAAGTTTCAGGAAAATCGGTTGACCCCGACTTCCAAGGTCTGGAACACTTTCTCTGACAATTGCACTTAAGGTCGCGTGGAACCTTTACTCTAGTGTCGTAGGATCCACGTTATGGTATTACTGCCTTCGATGTAGGGTATGGTCGCCGTAGAAACAGGTTTCGGGAGTTTCAGGAGTTCGGTGAGTATTTCGTCTGAAAATTTTTTACAAGCTGTTTGGTGTGTCACAAAGTAGTCACGAGCGCCTCGTCAAAAGTAATAATCGATGGTCGCACGTAATTTTTGCGGAGTCGGGTTCTAGGAAGATTCATCCAATAATTTGTCAGTATGCGTCGCTGTACGTACATCCATCCGTTCGCCACTAGCACTGCGCCTGCGTGAGCTGATAGAGAGGTTTTTACTTGAGTGTCGAAAGTTATTCGCGTTTGTTTTAGTTTTGCATTACTACGCTTTGTGATTGGTTTAAAACCCTCGCGCCACTTTTTAAGGCAATCAGAAGTAAAACCAAAACCAATCATGACACGCTCGCGCACGTTTTCCCGGGCTTTGTGCCAGCTTCATGTATTTGCTTCGAGTTTTGATTGGAGTACTGGATTGTCTGTGTTCTTTGTGAATGGTTAGAGTGATTACTTTGCTTTTGGTTTCACGACACTCGGCTCAATTGAAAACTGCTCTATTTACGCTAAAACCTTTTGGACATTTCAGTTTGACCTAAGCGAGGCGATTGTATGAAAAGGTGACAAAATTGTTGGTGCGCTTTTCACTTTGTAATCTGAATGAAAGACGTGAAGAAAGCGAGCAGGAGAAATATGTCTTTCTAAATATTCGATTTCTAAGGATCTCAAAGGGGTTTAAGGCTCCAGGGCTCCGGCCTCAAAAAAGCGGGACTCCAGGGCTCCGGGGCTACAATAAATAGGGCTCCAGAGCTCCCGAGAATTTGATCGAGTCCTCCGGGCTCCACTAATATACGAGTCTTTTACAGTTTTCCTGAGTTGTTTATCAACGTTTAATATTTGACACAGTCAATTACATTAGCCTCAGTTTGTTAAAACACAACGTTATCGAGTACCATACCTATAACTTGCACTGGAATCTTGCGTACCCAATTTTTTGGAGTTGCTCCTTGAAAAGACGTCAACTCACAGCCAAAGTCTCCATTATCATCACCAGTCACATTGAGAATGATCAATATGGCTCTGTTGGGAATCCAGGTTACGTTAAACCTTCCCTCGAAACCTGCTGCTAGACCCGCTTGTCCTGATGATGGCACGATGGTAGCAATGTTTACATCGTTTAAACTTAAAGTTACTAAAATCAGATTTAAATCTGCTGTCAGACTGAAGTTCCAGCTCAGTTGATAAGTGGATCCTTCACGAAGCGGTATATTGTCTGCGATGAGCTCCACTAAGTTATTTGATGTTGTCACAATCGGAGGAGGTTCATACCATGTAACACTTCCTCCATCTGAAATAAAACAGCATTCTAATAAACATCAAAACATTTTACCGAGTTCTGCAAACAGTTGGTATCTAATTGTTAATTATCCCACAAGTAGCCATAAGCGTACTATCGGTGTACTATAAGAGCTTTTATGGATCTAAACTTGTAGATCTAAAAAATTCTCTTTTACTTCCAAAAAATTAATAAAGGGAAAAAAGTTTTAAAGACCTCACCGGTTGTCTTTTTCTTTTACAAAGAAAATCGAAATCTAGAATTTTTCCACTGATGAAGGGCCGAGCACGAAACGTTTAGAACTTTATATGTATTTATGGCACTTATTTCTACAACAAGTGAGAACTTTTGTTGCTCTTTAACATTAATTTCTCAAGTTTGAATAGCAAAGCACTTGATAGAGGGGTTTGATGTGTTTTAATATGATTGTATAAAAGTACCAACCCAAGTAAACAAAGCTCTTGGAATGACTGCAAAACAGTTAAGTGACCTAAACTATCAGCTGTAACAGTTTTATAAACAAGAACAAAAAAATTATTTCTAATACCGCAACGTTTTCATCAGACACGCCTTGCTAATTTTTTAAAATTCGGTATTTTTTCCCTTCAGGGTTACTCTGCATGAAAGTTATTTCCCACTCAACACTTTGCACTATGTTTTGAAGAACCCCTTCCCCAGAAAGTAGATTTTGTGGCGCCAGTAATATGGTCTAGATTGTCCAATAGCTATAAATTTTCAAAAATTTAAGGTGGCTCAGAAACTGCTTGGTAGAATTGTTTTTAAACTTTGCAGAAAGTTGTATCTGAACATGCTGATCCATGTTCGATAATAAAAAATGGGGGTTACGGAGCTTGTTTTTGAGTTATGACTGAGCACTTAAAGCCAAAATTAAGGGTGTTTTTAACAGGTTATAATCTTGCTATGGTAACCAGTGAAGACAATAAAATTACCAAAACTTATTCACCAATCATTGGGCATTTATTTGATACATTATTGATGCATCAACTACCTTACCAAGGAAAATCTCAAACTGTTACTTAATGCACTAGTTATATGGCGTCTGGACTACTGTAATAGTATCCTTCGATGGTCTCCCAAAACAGGAACTGGATTAACTTCAAAGAATTCAAAACACTGCCGCACGTCTTATCACTAGAACTAAACAGTACCAACACATCAAACCTGCCCTTCGAGAACTACACTGGCTACCTGCTGAGTTACGGATTATACTCAAACTTCTGCCTATCACTTTCATTTGCTTAAAATGTATATCCGCAGTACAAATATATGAATTTCATATATTCATTTCATATCTTCTCCATCCACGGGTTTATTACGAACTCACAAGTGACCAGCTCCCAGTTGGCTTGATAGCTCAGTTGGTTAGAGCGCTGCACTAGTATCGCAGAGGTCATGGGTTCGATTCCCGTTCAAGCCTGAATTTTTTTCAGGCTTGCTTTTCCCAACTGCTTAAGTTGAGTACATTACTGCGATGATCTTTCATTTGCTTAAAATGTATATCCGCAGTACAAATATATGAATTTCATATATTCATTTCATACTTTCAAAATTGTTCACAGACTTTGCCCAGCCTACTTGTCGCACCTCTTACAACAATACCACCCACAACGAAGCCTAAGCTCATCCTCTAAACTTCTTTTTACTGTCCCTACTGTGAACCTTGTGATATACGGTGAGGGTCCCTTTTCTTTCTCCGCACCTATATTATGGAACAGCCTTCCGGTTTCTGTTAAAAATACAACATCCCTTTCGTCTTTTAAATCTGCCCTTTAATCATTCTTGTTCGGGGAATTTTTATTTTTATTTATTTAATAAACAAATTGTACCTAGCTTTCATGTTACCTTAGTTTTAATTATTTTTTTCATTTATTTTTTACTGTATAGGTTTTAACTAATTTATTTTAATATAGTTTTGTAAGCGCATTGAGTTTTTTAAATGCGCCCAAAAAACTTTATTATTATCATCATCATTGTTATTAAGATCCGAAATAATTGCGGGGCTAGATCATAAACGTTATTGCTACATTTTCTCATTTTCGTCTTTTAAGGTTCGCAACATGTTTAGCGTTGTACAAATACAAGTTTACCTGAGCAAGCTGCAATGCTTGTTGTATCAGCAAAACCAGCCGACACCACCCTTCATGTATTCGCGAGCAATCAAACAGGGAGTCACGAGAGAAAATAAACTCCTACCTTAGTATAAGGAAACGAACTCAGAAAAAACCTCACAACCAAAAAATATCTGTGAATCAGCTTTTATCCAGATGATTTTTGAATATTTCTAGAAAACATTGTCTTAACTGAATTTGGTTTTGCCTTGGTGATGTATATCCCCCTTCAGGGAAAATAGCTCTTGTTTAGTTACATGACTTTGATTACAAAACGTTCGATTGACTTCGGCGAGATACACCTGATTGGAGAAACGTTGACCCATGAAAAGCATAAACCAGAAACGATGCAACACAAACGATGCAATGGGAAATCGTGAAAAAATATTTGTCGTTTGTGACAGAATGAACATTACAGTATGTACATCTACATTTATTAAGTTGATAACATCATTTATGACATCACATCAACTATAAAAAACATACAAAATAAAAAACAAAACTTACATGCATAAATAAGATATAAAAATACTTAGCTACAATTTACTTGTTTACATGCTTCCCTAAATTTACTTTAAAATTCGATAATGACTTGCAATTCACTAAGTAAGCGGGCAGTAAGTTCCACTCTGTTATTGATCTAGGAAAAAAAGAAAAAAAAAAAGAAAACTTGCGTATGGGGCCCAGTTCTCGGCCACTTCAGACGTAAACTTGTATTTCTTTCCTCAGAATAACCAAAGAAACTTGACATTTCTCCCAGAGCTAGCTTCATCATTCAGCTTTTTGGTGTAAAGCTATCGAACGGTCAATAATTAATTTGCCCAAGCAATATGAAAAATAAAAGCACCATTTGTGAGCCCAGTTCTCGGCCACCAAAAAGCATATGCGTAATTTTCTGTATAAAGGCTCAATTAATTTTCACAGTCATAAAACCACTCTGTGAACTTATTTTCGCTATGTCGATCCCAAACTATTTTATGAGGCCTTGTACTACTTTAGAAAAAAAGGTTTTAACGCGCCTAGTTGCTTGCCTATGTGCACGTTCTGGCAAAGCCTCAGAATTGCGTTGTGTGACCAATGCATTTAGATGGTTTATTTTGCAGTGAAAACGTCTTGAAAGAGTTAGGTGTTGTAGAAATAATAGACAAGACAAGAGTCAGCTCAAAACTTAGAGATTTAATTGAACTTTATTTTTAACATTTGCTTTCGTTCATTTTGGCTGCAGCAGATGATATTATATTAAAAACCAAAGCGCTACGCTGTCATAGCGACCAGGGTGGCCGAGAACTGACAAATTCGCAAAAGTCGAACGAAAAAATTTCGAAGCAAGTTAAGACCAACAAAATTCAACGGTTCAACAAAAAGTTAACTTAAGCAGAAAGCTGAATTGTTCTTCGTTTCACATGCCAAAAATTAGCTAGTTTGGTAAGGGCGAATTTAACTACATCCATGAATTTTAAGGAGCCGTAAGCAAACAAGTTTTCTGGAAAACAAATTTACCTAGCTCCGCGTAAACTAGACGTGTGAGCTTTCTTTTGCGAGTTAAAGAATCAAACTCAAGATACTTAGTGCACAAGAATCATTTTATCGTTTGATGGAAATAACTTTTTCTTTTAATTCAACTGGGGCGCGAAAAAACGCGTTGAACGCAAAGTGGCCGAGAACTGGACCCGGCCGAGAACTGGCTCCATACTGTATAATAAGACAGGTTGCATAAATCATCATCTTAAAGCTCTCAAAGAAAGAAAATATCTTGATTAATATATAGATTTAGGCAAGCCTAAAAGCGGTGCTTCCCTTTAATTTATTTAATTTTTGCTGGAGTTACAATGTTTTCATTTTGATAAATATGCGGCCAAAGCTTTAATGTATACGCTGACCCATAGGTGCAAGACAAATATAAATCCATCATAATCTCGAGGGAGAACAACTAATGGCCAAAAAATTAATTAAGAGTTTATTCTCTCCTTTCTAAAGAATAGAAATTGATTTTACGATCCTCTTATCGTTTTGCCGGCTTTAATACAACTCATAGCCTAAAAATTAATTAAGAGTTTATTGTCTGCTTTCTAAGAATAGAAAATAGCAGGCATATTCCCGTCTTACTTTTCTTTCCTGTATTTGTCTTAACATCGGCATACTGAAAAGGGTTGCCCAGTCACGTACGCAAATTTAAAACTTATTTTTTTTTTCTTACCGTGTGTACAATTTAAACAAATTTAAACGTACACTAAATCATCTCTATTCAGTGTAGTTATTCAGTGTAAAAGTGGACTACACTAAAGAAAAAAAAAATGTTTGAACTACTTTAAAAAATATGAGTCAGTTTATATTTTTCACCTCGCGCTCGAACTAGATGGGGTAAACATGTTTTTCAGAGCAAGTTGAGTTTAAATAAATTTATTTTGTTCGAGCTTTATGCTTTGTCGTCGTTTAGCACTTCGAAAAACGTCACTTATACTGTACGAATTTCTTCCGCCGAGAAAATGTGAGGCTGAAAGTTGGAATAAACTCACAGCAATAATAAATAAACACTCACGGCAAGGGATTAGAATTCGACTTTATTGACGGCCAAAGAAATCAACTTAGGGCAATAGTTAATCGGTAAATCCATAGCAAATGAAACCAACTCAGGGGAACAAAACAAAATGAACTCACATGTAAGCGTAAGCTTTACAAATGTACTTCAAGTCACAGTTAAAGCGACTTAAAGGGGCAAATTATAATTATTGCTTAAGTCAAGGAAAGATCTAAAGTTTTCAGACACAGAATCTATCGAAACTGCACTTAGAAAGTAAGCTTAAGTTTATAAACATCATGAAATTTTCTGTCATAAAATCAGGCTCAGCAATTCAGTACAGGTTATTACCTAGCATCAGGTTCCTGTATCTTTCTTCAGCGGACTTGATCCATGCAGTGTTTAGCTTCGTTTTTACACAATCATTGCTAAAGTTGTTGTATTCTTGATGTTGATGGCCGAAGATTCATCCGCAAACAACAGAAACTAGCAAACTGGACGTGCACAAGGAATATCATTCGCAATTATTCCGGGTCTCATCGTACACCTCTTTCGTTATCACGGAATATAGGTGATTTTTGAAGACATCTTGCGAGAAATATTACGGTAAAAAAGTTCTCTGTCGCTCCTTTTTATACTCCCGGTTTTATTCAGCCTACACAGTGAACACCGCGCAACACATTTTCCCGCGTTTTCATAACATTACTTCGTTTAGATCAAACTGAAACGTCCACATCATCCAGTCGATAAAAGAGAACGTCAATTGCTCATTTTAGGGTTACGAGAAATTCGACCAGAGACCAATAAACTGAATTTAACCGAGTAGCGATCGAACGAGAGCCATCGAGCCATATTGTTTTTTTTTTTTTTGGCGTAAAGGCTTCGATACCCTCACACACGAAAAAAGACTAACAAAATAGAGCAGTTGGATAATAAACCTCTCAGATATTTTGCTGTGTAGTATCGCTGTGTACTTTTACCCCTGTGTACATTTTGTCTTGCCTTGCGAGGTTTATTTGCTGTTTGTAATTTCCTTACTTTTTTCTTTAGCCACGGGCGGGCAACCTCGTCCCCAGGCCTTATCCGTGCGTACGGGCGTACGTACGTACGTATGTAGGCGACTCCCAAAATTTCTCGATAGGATACCATTTGCCTGCCTATGGATGCTCCGCTCGCGCGCCTTCGGCGCGTGGGAGCTCCGCTATAAAATAGAACTTAGCTTACCAATGCTGTTTACCCAGAGTCCCATTCGGTCTTATCGTTCATGGTTTATGCTTTTCACAGGGCCAAAATTTCTTCAATTCGGCGTGTATGAATACAACTTAAAAATACGTCACGCAAGAATCATACTCTCTGTTAGATGTTCGCCGGTTAGAACCGAACAGGAACTATCAAACGCTAACAAGACCCCAGTAGTAATTAATATCCGGCATCTGTTGAAACTACAAAGCCTTGCTCGTTAGCATTATATTAACTCATTGATTGTCGCAGAAACATGTTAAACGGTGTTTTGTAAAGACAATTAATTAATTAATTAATAAAATTAATTTAAAGCTACTCAAGCGTCTACTGATACGCTTGGAATACTTTCAGATTGCTCTCGAAGATTCTTTCATTAAAGGTGCTTCATTAATGTTCAGTAAACTGATGTACGTAAAAGAGATTCCTGCTCATTTCCTGGTAAAATTTGTTTTTAATATTCAAAAAATATCCCGAAAACGCGTCAGACGCAGATCGGATGCATTTTGTCAATTAACTAAAATGTAATGCTAAAATGTTAATTAGGGAAAATCGTTCACTGAAGCGGCACAATTTAGTCGTCGACCTTTCATAAAACAGTTTTCTAAGGTAGATTTTGCCGATAAAAGCACTAGAAAGGTTGCCTTTAAGAGCATTTTATGTCAATTTAAGGCAAGTGTAACCTCAAAGCAGTCGCAAAGAATTGATATGCATTGATATCGGCGCATAAAAGTGATCCAAAATCACACACGAATAGATACCAATCACTCAAGACACAATCTAATGGAGGGCTCAAAACACAGTCACAATTTGAGTTCTAAATGCTTAATATTGTAGATGTCACATACTCAAACCTTAAAAAGAGCTCTGCGAAGTACATTACATCATTTTAGATATTCTTACAGTTCATGATACGAGGTGCATTTGAAACGGTGTCGCTTCCGAAAACTTCCGGTCAAGTCATCGAAAGCGAGCTAGCGAGAGTCGAACACCCGAGCAGAAGGACGCACTTTCGCTTGGACTGAAAACCGCATTAGTTGAAGTATATGAGAAAAACACAAGAATACTAAAATGGTTTCTCTAATCACAGAAAATGCAACTTGGAAGGCCTCTCGTACTAACTATGGTTTGAATTGAGGCCGAAGACAGCCTGACAGATTATATTTGTACTAGAATGATACATACCTGCGTGCGGAAGTAACAGCAATTCCAGAAAAACACAGCAGTATGAACAAATTCGTAGTGAGTATATAAAACTCATCTTGTTGATATCAGTGTTACAGACAACATAACAAGGTCTTTGTAAGATGTCTGATCAAACACGAGCTATCCAACACCGAGCGCTCTGCTTGTGACACTCAAAAATGCACGTGACTACTGTAGCTTTATCTATTATAGAGACGACTGGGGACGAGTCAGTTATAGATAGGATATACATATGTAGCGGAAGTTACAGGTCAGGTCACGCTACATTATTCTTGCATATTATTATTTGTTTATAATTTTAGATACATACCAAGCTATTTAAGAGGGTTATGGAAAGTCCTAGTTCACAAAAAAGTCCACGTTGTTATGAAATTTGATCAAAACTCTACTACCTCCCCGCAATCGCCGGATTTTGAGATCGCACTCGAAAGTTGTGTCTTAATCTATGGCCATGCATGAAAATATTCCGCCGAGTACCGTCGCCTCGTTGAAAAACATATGAAAGTTTCCAAAAAAACTTGAAGCGATTGCAGGTTGCCCTCTCCATTCTCTCTCTTCAGTTCAGGCAAAACAACAACAGCAACAACAACAACGACGACTTGAGAGAACTGGGAAGGTGAAAACGCTGTGGGTATCTTATCTTATTTTTTTTTTATAGTACCCCTGACTCGTCCCCAGTCGTCTTTTGAAGGACGACTAGGGACGATTTGCTCGAGCGTATCCGAGACACGTGGAGCATGGAAGACAATCGCACGACCAATCAAAAAAGTTGGTCACACAGGCTACCCCCCACAGAATAGATTTGTTTCTTTATGGACGTTCTTATAAAATGGAGTTTTGTAAAACACAAATAGTGACACGCTGAACTAAGGCATAAGATAGTCTAAAAGATAGGATTCATAGAATGATTCTTACCTGCTCGCGGAAGTAACAGCAGTGAAAGAAGAACGTACATGTTTGTATATATTCGTACTAAGTCAACGAAACACATAATACCGATGTTACAGATATCTTTGTTAGATATGCACTGCACTATTTCAATCAGCACTTAATTGATAGGCTACCAAAGTGTGTCGGGCTTTAAGGTTTTTGTATTGTTTTCTGAGGAAAAAGGATTTAAATTCGGTTTATAGAAAATTGTTCGTTTCCCGTCATGCAATCCAATTGCTAGAAGATGAGGGGTATAAAACACCTTTGTTTTCATGCTGCGCAAACCAGGAAACATTTCAATTGTTGCGGACACAAAATGTTAATTTCTGAATAAAAAATCAAACTTTTTTGTGTCGACTTCTGGGACACAAAATTTGTGTCTGCAACAAATGTTGCGCGTGCGTACAAACAGTGAAACAATTATGTCTGCAACAGTGTATCCACGTTTGCCAGGGCCTTTGTTTGTGGGAAACTTTGACCACAATACACCAAGAGTTTTACCTGGGGAAATCATGATTGTTCGCACACTCAACCAGATAAATTTACCTCGGTAGCAAGACTTTCCCAAGCTACGTAAAACTACTTTCCGTAGGCAAACCCTGTATTTCCCTAGATTAAATAACCTCGTGTAACCGCAGCTTTATCTAAAAAAAAATCAGTGAGACTAAGTTCCTTTTTTTCAATTGCAACACAAAGATATTCTCATTCATTGTGTTGCAATTAAAAAAAGAAGCTTAGTCTCATTAATTTTTTTTAGATAAAGCTGTGGTTTCATAGCAAAAACGTAGCTTATATCAACTGAATTAAAGTACAAAGAATTATAGGGAATAGAAACAAATAAGTAAGCGAGTAAATAAAGACAAAATGAAAATAAAAAGACCCAACCAAGGAGAATACAAAGCAGTCACAAACTAAACTAGAAGAAAAGAATGTCATTTGTTATTAAACTCTTTCTCTTCTTCTCGATGCTTGGTATGGCTTAGTGTTTCTAAGACATTGTTATTTATTTATTCTACAAACTTAGAGTTAAAAGTTTTTTTAATTAATTCGATAAATCCAAACCAAGCTAAGTACTTAAGTAAAACTTGGTTCGTCTTCCACAACAATGCGGTATTTATAATGCAAACTGTTTTTTTTTTTTCATATGTTATCATTGACAGGTGCTTTCTGATTGCTTTTCGCACGTAAAAGACAAAAAGGACATATCGTAATTTTCATTACCTTAAAAAAAAGTCAGAACTGGCCTTGGGAGTCCGCACGATTTATTCTTTCTGAGAACTTGAGTCTACATGATGATATTAATTCATGATCAAACTATATTCCCTGCACTTCTAAATTCAATTAGATCTGGAATCAGCGGACGTAGAGCCCCGTGTGGATATACCACTAAAACCCAACATTAATATCCCTGTAAGTTCCTCTTATTGTCGTTTATCATCATTAATTTTCCCTACACTATAGTTTAATTATATTTACATAAAGCGGATCGAAAAGTGTCTTACCCAGCTATGTCTATCAATTACATTTCAACCGCTTCTCCGAAGTTAAAGGAAATCAAACATTTACATTCTATAGACTCTTGGTTTTAGGCCATCGTAACTTGATTAAAAATATAACACAAACAGCGGTGATAAACATTATGAAAAATCGCATTTTTATAAACTTGACGTTTCGTATGCTAAGCTACATACTTTTTCAAAAGTATGACCGTCAAAATTTTGGCAACTATTTAGTCCTGTATAATTTTATGTTCGTAGGAGTTTCTGAGTGGGTTTAAGATCCTGGACATTTTTTTTTTGGGGGGGGGGGGGGGAGGGAAGTAAGAAGGGGCTTTTGAAATGGGAACTCATGATCAGTATACTTAATCTTGATAGCAAGCTACATGGTCATTAGAGTATCACACAAGGCAACTGCCAAAACCAAACTAAAGGGCTTATTGCTATAATAAGGGTCCTGGGTTACAGCTTGGTGCGGGATGAAGTGAGGGGGGAAGGGGGGATTATCAGGGATTTTACAGTTAGTAGCTGTCGATATAAAAATAGCGTCTTGATTACAAAGTCAGCGGGTGATACAGTTATACAGCTATGAGATCTTCAATGTTGGCGTACAAACTGTTGTCATACTGCTTGAGGTTAACGTAGTTCTGTGAGAGAAAGACATTTCATATAATTAGTAAGCTGCCGTTTTTAAGGGGACTTCCCACTTACAGCTTAGTGTGGTGAAATGTTACCAAATGTGAAATGTTACGATGTAAGAATACCAGAAATAAAAAAAAAAAAACAAATAAAAAAATCGAGAGTATAATTTTCTAGCCATCGGAGATCGAGGCTTTTGTTACCAGATGTTAAAATATTTTATCTGATTCCAACATAGCCTGAATTTCAGACATCCCTCTGTGCTTGCCTACTCGCCAGAAGAGACGTCTGAACACATCTGGCCCTAATGCCGTCCGGTGACGTCATTACACTTTGGTTTTAATTCATGCGGAAAAAAGTTTCTGTCGAGGCCATGAAATTGTGAAAGAAAAATTGCTTCAATAAAGGATTACAGGGTATAAAATTGTTTTAAAAGTAAACTATTGAAAAATTGAGACAAATGAATGAGATTTTAATCGACTGCAGGCTATATTCTTTAACGGAACTGATTTAATCTGAACTGATTTGCTTTATCTAGCGATCAAAATATAATATGTTACGCAGCGGACAAATACAACACACTCGTGAGTACTTAAATGATTCAATTTAGACGGTTACAGAGGCATCAAAAAAAGGGAATTTAATACAAAAATATCCTACTTGACCGTGGGCACTAAGTTTAGAAATCACTGGCTCATCGAGGCTGCAGGACATAAGCGTCGAGCGGCTTTGTTGACAAAACAAGAATACGTATAAATTTGGCAAAACTCTGCATGTCGAAACGACGAATGCTGCCAACTAAAAACCTACCGATTGCCATTACTATTCTTCATCCGTAGGTAAACTAATAAAGTAATAAACTCAAGGTAAATGACTAATAAATTCATTTCTGGAAAGGTGAACTCTTTCGAACTCTTTCCAAACGTTTTCAAATTACAATCCTCGCTCGGTAAAATTCGGTCATAATTTCACATAATTATGTAAATAATTTTCAAATCAACCAATCAAAATCACTACCCGGTTTTCGGGTAGTGACGTCACCGGACGGCATTAGGGCCAGATGTGTTCAGACGTCTCTTCTGGCGAGTAGGCGAGCACAGATGGATGTCTGAAATTCAGGCTAATTCCAACAAGGAAAATTAAATTTTATTAAAGGGAAACAAGGGTCTAGAAAAATTTTACCTTAAATGAAAGTTCATACGATGAAATTACTGAAAATAGTAATTATTTGCTTTGAAATCCAATTTGTTGTCAATAATCGGGACAGCAAAATAGTCATTTTGCTGCCGCGAGCGGCCATCTTGTTTTTCCCATCATGCAAGCGAGGCTATGACATTTCATTAGTCAAGGATTTAGTGGGGTTTATTATAGTGAACAGCAAAAGTGGGTCGCGCTTGTCCCAGAAATCAAGTCAAGTGGAGCCATAAACCTGCCCACAATACGACATGTCCTTCGAGGAAGAAGTTGACTCGAGCCGATTGCTCATCAAGAAGCTTTAAGATCAACCTGTAATAGTGGATTGCGACGCCGATGGCCCTACACAATCGCATCTTGGCAATCGCGGCCGGTATAGCTGCAACAATTTCCAAGTTTAGCCCACAAAAACAGAAAGTATTTGTTACCAGGTGATGGACATTCTGGGTTTAATACCGCTTGGTCCTCGAAGGTTTAAATTGAACCTTTCGAACTTTTTGATCTTTTACTCAAAGGTAAACATTTTAATACAGAGATCACGGAACCAGCATGCAAGCCACTTGTCAGTTCACAAATGCGACTTATAATTAAATGGTGAGTTGTTGTTGTTGTTGTTGTTTTTTTGTAGGAGACAACTCGAGAAAAAAGTAAAACATTGCAATTTTTCTTTCAGTGGTAAAATCACCAATAAATTCTACGCGACGTAAAACATTATTTTAGACGAATGCCTGCGATGCTAGACAAAAAAAAACAACAAATTAAATTAATGCAAGTCGCGGTGGATTTTCTCGGAAATCCTACAACTTGTAGCTGCTATTTTAGGCCACTAAATCATCCTAAAAATGGTAAAAGGTTTACCGCGTTTGAAATTAGAAGAAAAACTTGCTTGAAAAAAGTAGAACAACATGCTATGGCAACATTCGCTTATCGCAAATTTTAGTTAAATCTTCGCGTTGTCTCCAAAGCCAATTATAATTATTTGCACGCACGGCAACTCAGATGTTTTATTTTTGCTCACATTTCTACATTGGCTACAGAGCTTGAACGAGATTTTTCTTCATCGAGTTTCGGTCAGACAGATATCAAATTAGAGTAGTGTAGAAGTTTCATTGAGCATCGTCGTAACTTTGATGGCCTTAGCTTCGCAAAAATTTAACATTGTGTTTTGATTTCACCTGAGTATAAATATTTGCAGGGAAATATTTTCGCCCGATCAGAGTCTAAAGTGTCTTTATTTTCTTCTTGTCTTGCAGTTTTCGTAAACGTAAAACTTTGCGACTCTAACATCCCGGGCGCCAGAGGTTTGTTATTCTACGTGAAAAATATAAATAAAGCCATCGCAAACCATTCGCCGATCGGCTCATGGTCGCTCATGTTCAGTGTTATGTGCCTGATTTTTAAAACGATTGCTAGCTCAATACTAGCTTGACGGACTCTATTTTCAGAAGTGTAGCTAAAAATGGTAGGAATAGCTTCCTCCTTTAGTGGCGGTACAGTTGGTGAAGTGCATATGATTAGTGAGACATAGTGGGTCTTAACAGTGCTACGAATCGTACGAGTCGTACGGTTCGTACGAGTCGTGAAACAATAGTTTACGAGTCGTACAGTTGGTGAAGTGCATATGATTAGTGAGACATAGTGGGTCTTAACAGTGCTACGAATCGTACGAGTCGTACGGTTCGTACGAGTCGTGAAACAATAGTTTACGAGTCGTACAGTTGGTGAAGTGCATATGATTAGTGAGACATAGTGGGTCTTAACAGTGCTACGAATCGTACGAGTCGTACGGTTCGTACGAGTAGTGAAACAATAGTTTACGAGTCGTACAGTTGGTGAAGGGCATATGATTAGTGAGACATAGTGGGTCCGAACAGTGCTACGAATCGTACGAGTCGTACGGTTCGTACGAGTAGTGAAACAATAGTTTACGAGTCGTACAGTTGGTGAAGTGCATATGATTAGTGAGACATAGTGGGTCCGAACAGTGCTACGAATCGTACGAGTCGTACGGTTCGTACGAGTAGTGAAACAATAGTTTACGAGTCGTACAGTTGGTGAAGTGCATATGATTAGTGAGACATAGTGGGTCCGAACAGTGCTACGAATCGTACGAGTCGTACGGTTCGTACGAGTAGTGAAACAATAGTTTACGAGTCGTACAGTTGGTGAAGTGCATATGATTAGTGAGACATAGTGGGTCCGAACAGTGCTACGAATCGTACGAGTCGTACGGTTCGTACGAGTCGTGAAACAATAGTTTACGAGTCGTACAGTTGGTGAAGTGCATATGATTAGTGAGACATAGTGGGTCTTAACAGTGCTACGAATCGTACGAGTCGTACGGTTCGTACGAGTCGTGAAACAATAGTTTACGAGTCGTACAGTTGGTGAAGTGCATATGATTAGTGAGACATAGTGGGTCTTAACAGTGCTACGAATCGTACGAGTCGTACGGTTCGTACGAGTCGTGAAACAATAGTTTACGAGTCGTACAGTTGGTGAAGGGCATATGATTAGTGAGACATAGTGGGTCCGAACAGTGCTACGAATCGTACGAGTCGTACGGTTCGTACGAGTAGTGAAACAATAGTTTACGAGTCGTACAGTTGGTGAAGGGCATATGATTAGTGAGACATAGTGGGTCCGAACAGTGCTACGAATCGTACGAGTCGTACGGTTCGTACGAGTAGTGAAACAATAGTTTACGAGTCGTACAGTTGGTGAAGTGCATATGATTAGTGAGACATAGTGGGTCCGAACAGTGCTACGAATCGTACGAGTCGTACGGTTCGTACGAGTAGTGAAACAATAGTTTACGAGTCGTACAGTTGGTGAAGTGCATATGATTAGTGAGACATAGTGGGTCCGAACAGTGCTACGAATCGTACGAGTCGTACGGTTCGTACGAGTAGTGAAACAATAGTTTACGAGTCGTACAGTTGGTGAAGTGCATATGATTAGTGAGACTTAGTATGATTAGTGAGACTTAGTGGGTCCGAACAATGTGCTACGAATCGTACGCGTCGTACGGTTCGTACGAGTTGTGAAACAATAGTTTACAACTCGTGTAGTTTGTTAGCTGCATAGCATTAGTGATAAAGCGTGATACTGTAATCAAAACACACAAGCATTATGTATATTTCACACGCTTTAGAAAATGCATATCCTTCGACACAGTAAACACAATGTATATTCTTCGTTCTAAAAGCGTGTGATGGCCCAAACACGCTAAACGCAATGTGTATTCTACGTTCTATATAAATTTTAGCGAAACTCGCAAAACACAACACTCTATACACAATGTATATTCCTCGTTCTAAAAACGTGCAAACCCAAACACGCTTTAGAAAATGCACATCCTTCGACACAGTAAACACAATGTATATTCCTTGTTCTAAAAGTGTATTAAATGGCCGACACATGTTAAACACTAAACACACGGTAAACAAATACACGTATTTTTCGTTCTAAAAACGTGCAAACCCGAACTCGCTTTAGAAAACGCATATCCTTCGTTTGGTAAACACTGCGGGAGCGTCAAAGCCCAACGTACACGGCCCACGGTAAACAAATACACATACTTTTCGTTCTAAAGCCTTTTCAACCCGAACACGCTTTAGAAAATGCATATTCTTCGTTCTAAGTGTGCTAGCGAAGCTCGCTAAACACAATGTACATGTATGTCCGCAGTATTTCCCTGGTCGAAACATCTGAAACATGCTAAACGCAACTGAATGTTTATATTTTTCGTTCTAAAAGTGTGCACAAAACACGCTTAACACAATGTTTATGTTTCGTTCTAAAAACATGGGAACCCAAACACACTTTATGCATATTTTTCGTTCTGGTAGTTTGATGATCCAAAAATTATATAACACTGTATAAAACAAACGTTTCTTTGCTTGTAAGGCACAGAAGTCATAATACGCTAAATCCTATATACATCCACCTTATTTTCTCTATTAAACGCCGAACCCCGATTAAACCCCGACCTCATATAAAAGCCTGGTCAAAATTGAAATTTTAAAATAAACGCCGGGGGCGTTTGTTGGAGAACCCGGCGTTTACATGTGGTCTAAAACTAACAATAATCATATGCACTTCACCAACCGTACGACTCGTAAACTCATTGTTTGACGACTCGTACGAACCGTACAAATCGTACGATTTGTAGCACTGTTAAGACCCACTATGTCTCACTAATCATACTAAGTGTCACTAATCATATGCACTTCACCAACCGTACGACTCGTAAACTCATTGTTTGACGACTCGTACGAACCGTACGATTCGTACGATTTGTAGCACTGTTAAGACCCACTATGTCTCACTAATCATACTTAGTCTCACTAATCATATGCACTTCACCAACTGTACGACTCGTAAAGTTATTGTTTCACGACTCGTACCAACCGTACCAACTGTACGATTGGAGTGATGATTTTTACGATCCGTATCAGGTCGTGTATATTGGACAACCCTCGGCTCCGTAAGGAAATACATGTACCAGTCAGTAATATTGGTAATATCAACTGCGTGACACAAGGATCAGAAAGGCGATGATAACAATAAACAGTGTAATGTCCCTAAGAGATTGGAGGATTCCTTAGAATTAGCAACTATTCCTGAGACAAAATTAAATAAAGCACTGGCTGATTGTGTGTGCTGTGGCTTTTTTCGTGAACAAATCGATAACAATTACATCGTCGCTTACGGTCAGAAAATTCGCGCTGATTTCAGGAACAAATTTAGAATACCCACTTAAAAATAAATGTTATAAACTCGGAATACTGCACACTACCTTTTATGAGGATGCAAAATATAAATTACATGGAAACAATTTACGTACCTGGAAGTCTTGCTCGAAGTCATTTTATAATTAGTGTAAAATGATCAGATCAGAGAAAACAGTTCCCGCGCTTCGCTCATTTACCGCATTTACCCTCTCGTTTATATGCCTTGGCGTGCCACTTTTTCGATGTCTTCACCCTCGGGAACTTGTGAAGAGTGACCCATCATTTAGTTTTTGTATGTGTTGCTACAGCAAGCACCCAAGCTGCGAACCATAATATTCTGGGATTTATTAGATATTACTTTTGCACCGACTAATGCTACGTCATAGCCTACGTCATTCAAGATGGCGACCGTCGGTGTTCGAAAGCGGTGATTTTGAACGATTTCAAAGCCCTCTTGCTAAAATTCAAGGCGGCGCTTCACCAAACGACAACTATTTTTGAAGTCCTGAACACATGGGCTTTCATTTAAGGTTAAAGTTTTCTAGACCCTTGTTTCCCGTTAAGTTCGAAAAACTAAACATAAATAACTTCTTACAAAGATTTACTTATTACTGAGTTTACCCTGTGGTTTCTCTCCATATCTCTCATCGTATCTTTTAGTTTGGCAAAAGTTGGACGATCGCTTGGATTTTCTTCCCAACAATTCAACATAATCTGGTATCTAATAGGTAAAAATCATTAATAAGTGTCAGAGTTTCGTCGGGCTAACCACTTCATCTACGTGATTAAATGTCAATGAACTTTTTAAAGGTTTGCTGAGTTGCTACCATAGCAACAATGTGTCTTTTATACTACATGTGTTTCTTCACGATTACTGATTTTGAAAAAATTCTCCGAAAGCGTTTTCCAAAATTTGGATTAAATATTATCCTTGAATAATAAGATATTTGCCTTGTGCTGACTTTGATTTGATGTTTTTACGACATATTATACATGCGACTTAGGACTATTATACTGAAAAAGGAATGAACGCAAAATATGCATCACCATTACAACTACATCATCTTACTAGCAAACTCAACAAAACGTCGTGAAAAGTAGTGCTATGCGCCTGTTTGCTCACATGAGCGCAGAACTAAACACTTATGAAGAAATAATGTTTTACAATCTAAATTATGTGTAATGTATTTACAGTTTGCTATCCACATGTTTTGGTTTTGGCATTCTGAATCCTTCTTGAAGTTTACTGGCGATATTTCGTGGGTCAGTTCCCGGGTACGGAGATCCCCCTGGATGAGATGAAGTGATGTCATTAATCCTTTTATGTAATACATAAAAGTACTTGACTGCAATAATTGACCTAATAGCAATCAAAACATAAATATCTTAAAATATTTGATGGACTATATTAAGCATAAATTATATTTTGTCTTACCTACAGTGAGAATCTCGTACAGCAGGACACCATAGCTCCAACTGCCATAAAAGGAATTGGACGATATCAAGTTATTATTGACAAAGGAACAAAAATAAATGATTTTAAAAAGTTGACGCAGCTAAGCCATTCCCCCTATTATATTTAAATTCAGACTAGATATAAATTCATTTTTCTAAAGAGCTTTTCACTCATTCAGAAATAGAATCCTTTTTTGTAAGTTGTAAAGTACTTACATGTCACTTTGCGTTGTGTATTTTCCATATAACAAAGCTTCATAAGCAGTCCACTTGACAGGCAGACGACCCTTATTAGAAAAAAATGGACCATTTTAAGCAGAAGTAAAATATTTTAATACAATTTGTGACAGCAGTAAAACTAATTCCATGAAAACTCTCACCCGCCTTTTCCTGGTGTAAATATCATCCTGGTGAACATTCCTCGCCATCCCAAAATCTGTCACCTTACATTTCTCTCCTTCACCGACAAGAACATTTCTGGCCGCCAAGTCACGATGGATTATCTGAAAGACAGTTTGATATTCTTATACACCATTTTGCCATTAATACGACAGCATAAAATATATTGCTGGGTAAAATGCTAGGTAGTGCTTTTACAGTTGAATCCCGTTAAGTGGAACATTCAAATAAAATCGAAAATAGCTCGAGATATCGGGATTTCCGGTTATCGTTGGTAAGATTAGTAAGAAAACAACCTGGGGCGGAATCGAAAAAGGTTTCGAGTAAGCGGGAGGTTCGAGTTATCGAGATTCAACATTGGTATTGATAATTAGCAAGCAATGCATGCAGAAGCGAAGGAATGTCATAAAGGAGTCACTAATTTTTAGAAAATTGACAAATAATTAACGCATAACATAAGCGTATGAAATCTGACAACTTGTGCGTGAAGTAAATGTCGATTATCCAACTGCACCTTGCATGTTTTGATATAGGACGCAATGTTAGTGACTGCATATATTAGCATTGACTTTGTAAGGATCTGTTGGAAGTCAAATTAATGTAATATGTTAAGTATGGAGTCACAAAAAAGTCCTTATAGATTTTCCGTTGTTGTTTTATAAAGTTGCGTTCTATTGTATTGTAGCATCCGATAAATGACATAGTATACACGCAAGCAAGCTTAAAGTCCAACGGTATTTTGCTCACAGCCCTGTGTATTAAAATAATTGAATCTGTCTACTAAAACTAAGAAAACTCTTTTTATATAATATGACGCTTTCGTTTATCCTTTGTGTCGTTCCTTTAACATTTGCACGGGAGTATCTTGCTTTTGTGTTCTACGCGGCAAGTTCCTGTTAAGTTAAACGTGATTACCTGATGATCGAAACAAAAGAAAAGACTGAAAGATCCCGTCCACTCGTACGGTGACATAAATCGATCGTCATCGCTTAAAAATAAAGAAAGTTCTCGAAAAAATTCTAAAACACTTCAGGACTAGCGAGCTAACGAGTCAATAAGATAAGCAATAAAGTAGAAACAACAACAACAACCAAACCTTTCTCGAAGACAAATAAAACATTCCATCAGCAATTTGCCAGGCGAACCTCATCAACTGTTCTGCAGTCAAACTAGTTTGCGGTTTGACATCCGGGTCTTTAAAGCAAGTGTCATTGAGTCCTCGACTCTTCCTCAAGTATCCCAGCAGATCACCGAACGGCACGTACTCAATAAGGACAAGAGGTGGATCTGTGGTAAAATGCCAGAAAAGGTTATACTATATTTAGCCCTAACGCAAAAGCTAACCATAAGGCCTGAAGAGATGCATTCAACTGTATAAATATAAAATATTCAAACACTACAACTGAAAATTTAAAATATAATAGCTGGTTGCACAAACTTCCTAACAACAACCTTCCTAGTTTTGACTATTTTATTTATATTATTATAAACTATTATTTTATTATTGCATATTATGGTAATTATGTTGTTTTTATTGTTTTTAGTATTATTATAACTATTATATACATGTAGATTTATTATATCATTGCATTTATAGCGTTATCATTGATAACACTATGTCAGTATTTTCTTTACCAGTCTTAGTTACACATCCTATCAATTTGATCACGTGAGGATGAGGTTTCAGTTTCTTCATCAACTCCAGTTCTGACAGCAGGTCCTTTCTGTCTGACTCCGGAGCATTCGCTACAAAATAATAATAATGGTGATGATGATAATGATGATGATGATGATGATGATGATGATGATGATGACGATGGCGATGATGATAATGATGATGATCCTCCGCCCCAATGCAAGTGATGGTGATAGCAATAATGATAATCAGGACAATGATGATAATAACATCACGAACAGCCATATTTATAGTCTTTCTTCATTCTCAATCATTTCTCAATCGCACCTTTTAACATTTTGACAGCAACCGTTGTATATTCCCCGTCACCGCTCAAGTTCCACGCTGTTGCCTTGGCAACTTGAGAAAAGGCTCCTTTGCCAATAACTTTAATGTTTTTGACCTGTTCTCGATTAATTTCCCAGCTTCTTCCTGATTGGTGAAGAGGCATTGGAGCTGCATAGTTCGTGGAGTCACCAGACGGTGCCATGCTAGAGGATTGTTGTTGAGGTTCAGGCAAAGCCATAGGATTCTAGTGGAAAATAGCAATTGATATTAAATTTACTATCCATTGATTTCATAGGCATTGGCAATAAAAACAAGTTTTGTAGTAAATAATAAAGATGGTAAATTTTAAGCTCGGTAATAAATAATAAAGATAAGATGTTCTACATGACACGAGCATGGGACAAAGAAAAATTCTGAGTCCCCGACGGGAATCGAACCCATGGCCTCCCAGATACCGGCCCAGCTCACAACGAGTCTCTCGTAGCTCAGTTGGTTAGAGCGCCCAACCGGTATCTGGGAGGCCATGGGTTCGATTCCCGTCGGGGACTCAGAATTTTTCTTTGTCCCATGCTCGTGTCATGTAGAACATCTTATCTTTAAAAACAAGTTTGTTTTCAATATGATTTTTCCTTCTTTGTTTGTGTGAACCAACAAAGAGGTGTTATTTCTGCATTTGTTGTTTCTTTTGAGGTTCTTCGACATAATATCTAAGGTATTTGTGTTTTGATCTGACGTCATCAAAATTCTAAAAAACAAACTGTTTATCCTACAAAGCTGCTCTTTTCGCATTTTCTAGAAACAAAGAGCGAAAACCCCTTATGCAAATTTTGGTGTCGATTTAGTGCTTTGTTTAGGAGATGATGTCAATGAGCTTAACTTTAACTATCTCTTGGAGTTTAGTGTGTTCAAAACGATGCTATACAAACAAGCATTTCGAAAAACAAGCCAATATACAATTAACAAGGAGTGAAAACAATGTTTATCTTCCTGCCACACTTTAGGTCTAGCTCTTTGACGTCCCACATACATCGCCAGGCTTCAAGATTCTACTCCAAGATGGCAACGACCGCTTCTCGATTTTAGGACTACTTCGAACAAGGGTTTCATAGGGTTTGAATACTCTTTGGAAGCTGACCTTAGTAACACATCTTTGAATTATCTTTTCGCTGGCGGGTAAAAATTAGCATTTTAGACTGAAATTCTTCTTAAACGACGCTGAATACAGCTGAACTACTATAAATTCACTGCAGCAGGGTCTCACAGAGGGAGTTGGGCATTTTATCAGCATGTATTGTCTCCAGTAAAAATACATGCGTACATGTTGTATTTTTGCGCTTTTTCTTCTACTTACCAACACAACAAGTTCACCGCCGCATCCTGTACGTACGCTGTTGCTAAAATGAAGCAAAACGTGTTCACGACCAAAAAGACCACTTCCTATAGGAATACTGGTATATAATATGTTTAAGAAAACACTGTAGCTGATAAGTGGCGTAAAACATAGGCCTTACTTATTACCACGCCCGGGGGGGGGGGGTACTCCCTATAATGGCCTATACGGGGAGGCTCCACCCGAAAGGGTTACCTTTTTCAGGCTTTAGGTATATAAAAGGGTAGGGAAATTTGACATTTAGGATTTAAAGGGGCCTTTAAATGCAATATTTCGAACAGATGCAATTTATGGCTGTGTTATTTTGATTTATTAAGCGCTACATGAAAATGACAAGAAAACGTCCTGTTCTTAGTCTATGCCATGCCTTTTAGGTATATGAAAGAGGTATCTTTTTCACTAAAAGGTATACAAAAGGGGTACAATTTCTGTCAAAATGGTATATAAAAGGGTAAGAGGTTAGAGCTTGGGGCGGAGCCTCCCCGTATACCACTCCTTCCCCCCCCCCCCCCCCCCCCTAACATTTTTTAAGAAAAAAAAAAAAAAAACAGACAACCAAGCGGCATTATTAACCATGGTTCACATAATGTTTTAAACAAAGCGGTCTTTATATAAAGTAGACCTTCCCGCGCGAAATGTTACATAATGCCTTTGGCGTTTCTTTAGGTTTCCCAAGAACCATTACCTCACAGATTCAACCATGTAAAAGGGCTTAAAACTAATTGTGACACCCCGGGGAATTTTTCTTAAGATGGTTGTTTTTAGAAAAAGATTTCTTTATTTACTTTGCAATCTTGTTTTCCTCATACGTTGACTCTAAAAAAAAGAATTTTACTTACCCATTTGGTTTAGAGATTGCTGAAATGATAACAATAAATACTGGTTAGATAGTTTCTCTTTTGATGAAATGCCGCGCGGGTTCATAGCCTGATGCAATGCAAACACGATTGAAACTTTGGGATAACTCAAATTCTTTCAAACTTTTTTGGTGTTAGTTTGTATGTTTACATAGCCTCATGCAGAAGACCAGACAAAGAGATAATAATTATAATAATAATAATAATAATAATAATAATAATAAATAATAATTATTCTTATTACACAACCCATCAGTGACAAAGAATGCTTAAAAAAGTGCGCTCTTGTCCCAGAAAAACCTTTAGATGTGGCCACAAGCTGCTCGGCAACTTTTTGCAACTTTTCATATTATTTTCTAGCAATTTTTTTCCTTTCAAGCAACTTTCTGCATTCTGAGCAAATTTCAGACTGAAGATTTCCAGAGATTGTCCGAGTGTTGTTCGAAAGCCATACGAACGTTTCCGAGCATTTATCTAACTTTTCGGAAGAATAACGAAGTTTGGCGTAGATATCCGAGAAAGATGGGAAGATGTTTCAACCTTCGTTTATTTAACATTAAAATATTACAAACTCGTCAGCAAACATGACGTCGTCGATATCTTTACGATTGTTCTCAGTGTAAGAAATCCTTGTAGTTAAACCGATTTTGGCCTTATAATGTTATTTAGATACATCCTGTTGCAGTGAAATTGCATGAAAATGCTCAAATGAAAATTAGCACTTATTTAGAAAAATTGTCTTAATAAAAAAGCAACGTTTTGGTTTTTTTGGAGCAACTTTTGAGCAACTTTTTAAGAAATGTCGAGCAACTTGTGGGGAAATTTCGGGCAACTTGTGGACAGCCCTAAAACGTTTTTTAAAAAATTTGTCTTATTTCCGTTTACATCATCTGCCAGCAATTACTGCAAATGAAAAGGCCCATCTACCACTCATCGCCCTCCCCTTTATTAAGTTCGATGGAAAAGAAAATTTCCGTCTACCGGTCGTATTCTGACTCAAGGAACTCACTCGTGGGGAGGATTCGGATCATAAAAAAAACATCCCTTTGTACCTTTTTCCCTAGTCAAGCTCATTCCGTTTTTTTTTCTACCAGTGTGAGTTATAGTTTAATTCAAAGAAGCTATTTATCTCTGTGCTCATTTCTCCCAATAATTCAGGGCCGTAACTAGCAAAAGGCAAGACGAAGCACTTGCCTCATCCAAATTTTTACCTAAAATTAAAAACAACATTTTTTTGTTGGGAAAATGAATCCTTGTTGAACAAGATTGATTCTCTCGATAAATGCTCAAAAATGTCTTAGAAAAAGTTTCATAACTTCCAGATTTAAACCAATTCTGGAGGGCATGCCCCCAGGACCCCTTAGCAAAATTTTGCCTCCTCTGTGGCAAAGGTCTGGTTACGGTCCTGTAATTCATCACATCAATATATATAGCGAGGAAGTTTTCTGTGAGGCAGGTCTTCGCCAAAACATAACTTACTCATTCCGCTGCGCATTCTCCGTAGGATGAAAAAAAAAAAAAAAAAGAGAAAAAAAAAAAAAAAAAAAAAAAAAAAAGGAGAAAGCCTCTAACAAAAAAAAAAAAAAATAAAAAAAAAAAAAAAAAAATAATAATTTGAAAAAGTGGTATTAAAATTTTGGACAATACAAAGACTCCAGAAACATTTTCTTACAAATAAAACGAGGCAAGTAGGGGAATACGCTACAAATACGTTTGCTAATTTCCACTGGTTGGAATCTTCACTATAGATCGTGCTAGATGTAATATATCAAACACGAGAGACAGTGTTTCATCGGGAAAACACACAACGTGCAGCGGAGTGTGTTTGACGAAATTCGAGGTGTTTGGAAAACCGATGAAACACTGTCTCGAGTGTATGATTATCTTCTCAATCGAAACAAAAAACCAGGCGTAAACAGAAAAATTAAATACAGTCGTAAAATCGGGTATCCAAACCACTGTCAAGGCTATATGATTTTCATTGTTTGAACTTGAATTGACGAATAATTATTGAGTTTAAGAAAGTTCTTCATTCACTGACATCTAGTTACTTTTACCTTTGACAGTAACCTCCACCGTGTGACTTATAGTTCCTACAGAATTTGAGACTTTACATTTGTAGCTCCCCGCGTCTTCTTTACTAGCGTCGTCAATCATAAAGTCGGTTTTATTGATGCTACTTTGAAGCACCTTGCCATTTTTTCTCCAACTAACATGCGGAGTGGGAGAGCCCTCAGCTTCGCATACCAAGAAAAGTATGTTTCCTTCGATAGCAGCGACTTCACTTTTGCTTTTCTTATATATTGTTGGTGGCGCTATAAACAGCAAAGGAACGTAAGAAATGTAACAGCTGCATGTATACGTCATGCAGCCAAAGCAAATCACCACAAGGGTTAATTCCATTTTTAACTACTTCAGTATACATCGTTCTATTGCGCAGTCTGTTTCGTATGGACCTATATAGGTCCCACTCATCAGGCAACTTTAACGACTGGATGGTAAATTTAAAAGCTGGCAGTTAAATGCAAACAATTTAAATGGTTGCTATAGTAAAGTACATGTTTTTATACGGTTTTTAAAGGCAAGGTATCTCCTTGGTTTGGAAAACTCAAATCTTTTGTTAACAATTCATTAAAGGCTGATTCCTAACGTGTATTGTATATGTGCGGTTGATGGAGACGTTTTGCCTCCACTGCTAGGGTCTTTAGCGATTACAAATACTCCAGAGTAAACCATTACTCTCTTAGAATAGGCAACACCAAAATGTTTATGACGTTTATCAAAGGCCTGCTTCCTAACTTGTTTGTATAGTGCGGTTGTTGGAGACTTTTGCCCATGCTAAAGTTCGCGCCTCAGTAAACCATCTCTCTAGATAATAGACCTATATGTTATCAAATATATTTCTAGTGTCTCAGTGACGTTTTTAACCGTATATCATTCCAGGCGTTAAAATGGAACACACCTAATGTCTTGATTCTTTGGATCTTTCCGTCTTCTTTGCGACTTTCACCAAATTCGTTTGTCGCAGTAACCACAAATTCGTATGTCTTGCCTTTCTCCAACTCAACTTTTAATTGTCGAACTGTAGTATCAGTAATTGTCTGTAATTTGATCCACTCTCCTGGTTTACCATCAGTCATTACTCTTTGGTACACTGTGTACTGTATGATTTCTTTACCATTATTCTGTGATTCACTCCACTTCAGAGTAATCGTATCGTCTCTTATTTCACTGGACAGATCATCCATCCTCGGTGCCGTTGGGACTCCTTATTTGACCGAAAATCATTAACCAGTTATTACTCTTTATTTTTCTTTGCAAATCTCCACATGTTAACTCTAAATGACCATGCGATGTTACCATATTTGATGAAAGCTCTACAAAATCTCATTATTTAATCTAACTGCGTTTCGCCATGTCAAATCTCGATGGAATGTAACTTAACATCTTGGGGAAGGATCATTTTCATTCAAGGACTGGCAGTTCTCAAACAAACAAGTGAAAGGACCCATGCCTCTCTCCACCCAGGTGTATAAATGGGTATCGTTGAAATAATGCTGAGGGCACCCTGCGATGGACTAACATTCAATTCAGGGGGGAGTATTTATATTCCTAGCCGCTAAATGCTACAGAAACTGGAATAAGCTCCGGGATGAATGGGTCAATTGGTTCCATGCTTCCCTATATTGTAACGAGGCTAGTGGATTTGTTAGTCCTTTTTTAAGTTAGTGAGTAAGTAAAGTCCGTTCTGCCATCATTAAGAGAAAGCAGATATAAAAAAAGGCCGCTTACTTATCTGTGCTATTTCCACTATCTTGTAGTCAGCAGGAGTGAGTCCATTGTCAGCATCACACTTGTAACCACCAAAATCTTGATCCACATTCATCTTCACATTCACTGTGTTCTGTGTAGCAGTGACACTGTTTAGTTGGCTTCCATCAGGTTTGTACCAGGTGAGTGTTGGTGTAGGAACACCACCTGACACACACTTCAATGTCACTGTCTGACCAATCCATGTCTTATTAGTTGATGTTGTGGCTTCCTTTATCGTAGGCGGGTCTAGAAAATAATTAGTGATATTGCATCATGCACGGTAACATTTGATTAATTTTTCCTTTATCATTGGCCGACAGCCACCACAATCACAGTTTCAAAAGACACAGATAGCAGAGAGCCCATCAAACCTTAGAACAAATATATACATGTCGCAAGCACGAAGTGCGGGAAAACGTGTGCAAGCGAGTCACGTTTGGTTTTTTCGCTTTAGTTCTGATTGGCGCGAGATTTTTGAACCAATCATAAAGCGTTCTAATGCAAAACCAAAGCAAACGCAAATTACTTTCGACACTCAAGTGAAAAGCGCTCTTACTAATAAGCTGATATCTCTTTGTTTACTCATCTTGCATTGAGCTTGCTACACACTCTATCTACATTCGTGTGTTGTAAGAAGTCGCATATTTATTCCAAAACGTCAGCGTTCTTCTACACTAAACAGTTGTCTTGCTGAATAGTCATGAATAACAGAAACATGCTTTCAAAAAAAAATGTGCACTAAATTTGTGTTGTAGGGTTGGTTGCGTAGTTAGACTTGGATAATTCACAAAAAGAGAAATTTTACTTACAAGGAATCACAAGTGTCACGTGTTTTACATCTTGTCCTGCTGAGTTGTTGGCTCTACAAATATACATTCCAGCATCTGCCCTCTTTATACTACTGATCGTCAAAAACGCTGCTTTTTTCCCAGAGCTTTCCACTTTTCTATTTCGGATCCATTTGACTTCTGGTTCTGGTGTCCCGGATGCTGTACAGCTGATATTGACCGACGATCCCTCATTGTAACATGCTTGTGTTGATGACAACTTGACCTGTGGTGCCTCTGTAAAAAGAATTTCGTTTGAAGTCAAAGCTATAAGGTCACGGTTTATTCAAGCCACATTATGTGTTAAAGCTCGGCTTAAGAAGCTGACACATGTAGCTGACGACATACTAATTTAAACATGGTGTTGTTAGATCGAAAGTCTGAGAATATCGAAAATCGTCCGAAAGTCGCAAGATTTTCGAATTTATTTGTACTTCACCTAAAGACCCTTTTTCATTGAACTGTTTTCAAATATGGTATTAAAAGGTTCCGTTTCCGAACTTGAATGTTCTTCTAAAGTGAAACGATTTCATTAACGGTCAAGCGATTCGACAAGTAATGCATATGTCATTACGCAACCGTACTCACGCTTAACTACCTTTGTCAAGAGAGAACACGCACGAGAAAATTAAAGGAGAATTCTAGCGTAACTACGGTCACGCAGTGACATTACTTATTGAATCGATTCCATGTTGGCAACTTCGTTCGAATTCGGAAAAAGAAAGAAATAATTGGCTGCCAATGTGTAAAGCTGATAATTAATTAATTAATTAATTAATGGTTGAATCATTCGTCAAGACGCTTGAGGTAGGCCTCTTGTAGAAAATTAAAGCCCTTTTAAAACGATACATATACGAAAAACAATTTAATATTATTCTAAAAATCCAAGAGGTGCCTAACAAACAATGTAAAGGATACGTTATAGCACCGTTTGGTCTGTCTGCACGAGCGTGTTGAACATGCCTCAAATTTGATCAATCATGGCCGCAGTCGAGAGCCAATTTTAAGCACACACTAAAAAAAATGTAGTCTTACAACGTAAAACTGTAAAAAACATCATAGTGTAAACCATTACATAAATTAATTAAATATCTTGAATGTGTACTAATTTTATGAAAACTATTTAGGGGATAAATAACGTCGAAATCTACTTCTACACTTTTTTTAATGAACATACGCTATTCTCTAAGTAAATACGTTACGAAGTTCTAAAAAAATAATAAATTCTCCGGTAATGTGAGATCAAACTGAAAAAGTCTAAGTCTTCAGCCCCTATATTTCCACATATAAAAAAAAATTACGATCGTTCGAATGAGTCCTTCATTGAGAAATAAAAACTCTTAAGGCAATGGCTACACTCCGGTGAGTGCAATTCAAGATTGAAAAATACAATAAAGTGAAGATACACGCCACGATATTGAAATTGTGAGATGGGAAATCAACAATAACCAACAATTAACTGCTATTAAGTCTTATCTCTTGCGGCTTTTATGTGAAAATGCAAGACCTTTCCAGTCCGCTTTGCTTTTGCTTTCGTACTTTTTAAAAGTTGAAACGTTCGGACACATCGCTTCTAAATGTAATAGTGAAGCGAAAAAAAAACCGAGTTTTCGAAAAGTCTGCGTAAAAATGTCAAGGTAACAGAACAACAGCTACACAAGTGAATTGTCACGAGGTCATCGTTCGGGTACGCGAATCGGAAACTAACTGACAGGGCGCAAATTTCCTCCAATCATGATGATCAATCGGTGCTTAGAGTGCTGAAAAAACTTGAGAACTTTCGTGATGCGCTAGTGCTAGCAGTGTGGCACTTTCGTCGGGAGCCATTGGAAAGGGTTCTGAAGTCAGTGAAGTGGGAGCTGTGATCTTTTTTCATCTAAATTTTCACTTCATGAATGCAATCAAACACCGTAGAACATTGGACAGCAGAGGAGATGAGCGAATGGATAACCAGTATGGGTTCGCCTACAATATCCACAGCTTTTCTGGGTGAGTAAATCTGAACTTGTGTTGTAGTTTTTGTGTTCAACGGTGGTTTCCGTGACGCGAATGCTTTTGAAATGTAAGTACCCGGCTTCGGCAGTCTACAAATCCATCGTTAACCGCAGAAGCAGTATTCTAACTGAACTGTTGTTAGAAGGTAAACACGCGCTTACTAGGAAGCAAAAGAACCTCACATTTCTTCTATTAAATAGTAGCTAGCGCAAAACTATACTGAAAAGAAATGACATAGCACAAATACAGAAACAAAACATTTTGGGTTCGTGAGAAATAGTGCTCGTGGCGAGGAGAACGATACCGCAAAAATCGTCACGAGACGCGTGAAAAATACTTAATTTTCATAATTTTATAATGTCAATTGTCGTAGAGTCGGAATGATGGAGGTGGGCTACGGAAGGAGGAGTTCATATAGCATCTAACAAACGTTGGCCACCAATAAACCGGAGAAAATAATATTCACGCGGCATCGGGAAGACGGCAACGTGTAAGTAACAACAATGTTGAAGGGAAGTGCAAACTAATTTAATTTTGGTAAAGAACAAAAAAAAAAAACGCAATAAGAAAAAATATAGAGCTTGAAAGAGGCTAACGAGTGCACTCGAGCTAGCTAGCGATCTTGCAATGAGCCGATCGACGGACATACTGAAATCGACATCGATCTGATCTCTTGAAGAGCGCGCAGGATAAGGAGTCACGGAACTAATTTTTATCTTATATAGAACCTCAAGAAACATATTAAGCACGTTACAAAATCTTTTTTTCCTTTCCTTACAGTAAATCATTTATAGAGGGTTGGACTAAAGCGAACATCGGTCGTCGCTTCTCCGCGAACAAATCCACGATCAACGACCGTGACTAAATTCAATAGAGTGGCTCTCAGAATTAGTGTACACCACGTGGGGAAAGCAATGGCGGACAATGGCGGGTGAAATGGAAGCTGCGCTGGGGAAGAGAGGGGAAACGACTACCGGAAATACGGCTATGTTCACAGGCTACTTACCGTTCCTACAACAGACTACACTCAATCACTAAACTTTTTATTACTTCTCGCTACCTTCCATCTCCTGAGCACATCCAACAAGATTAGTTTTATTTTCCCCTGCTTTTTTCCTGTTTCTATTCACTTGAGCAGTGGGCTTCTTCTCATTTGGGATAATAAGTTGATATTTTTTTTTGTTTTTCTCTCTTTTAGTGCTATTATATTTAAATTTTATTTTTTTTAAGTTCTCTGAGTGTGCAGCATGGTATGATGTAGTGGGAAGCCTGCATTTTTTGAAGTTTGCAGGAGTTTTGGTGGTTTGCCTTCCCCTCTCTACTTGGTGTGGGAACGTCTTTTTTTTCGCTTCTGTTCACTCCGGTGTTCCCGTGGCCGCAGGTGGTTGCCCCTGTACTGGGGGTCATGATGGTCTTCTGGTCTTCTGGGTTCTCTTCCCGGCGTGGGTAGCCCGCTTTTGACTCCCAGGCAGGTGGTGCCGCCTGTCTGGGCGTCATTGATCAAGAAGTATTGGCAGAGCTTTTTTTTGACACACTGACCTTTGTAGGTCCCTACAAGAGAGCTGTCATGGAAGAAGAAAAACTTATAATAGAGAAAAATTCTTGAATGGTCCTCTGGGAGCATGGGGAGGCTGAAGGAAGAACTCACTTATGACTTGTTCCGTTCTATCTCACTCTCTTTTGGTGCCAGGGAGATTGGAGTCTGAGGTAGCGGTAAATACCCAGATTGCTAGCTGAAGATTGGAAAAATTCTTTTTCGTCACCTTTAACTTAAAAATAACAGTAAGAAGTAAGAACTGCGAAAATGTAGGCATGCGGATTCCTTAACTTGTTTCTATTTTATGTCCTTGGTAGAAGAGAAGTCTTTAGTGGCTCTCCTGTGTCTCCCCTCTTCTTGGAGGAAACAAAGTATGGACTTTTTTGTAAAGGTAAACATAATTTATTCTTTGTGTGCATGTCATTGCATCTTCATCTTGAGTGAAATACAATTCTGTATATTATTAAGCACGATCGACACAGAGGAAAAGTTTTTGTTGCCCTCAGTACTACTGTGCAATTTTAACCGATTTAACTATTTTCTTAACCTAACACTACTACTCGCTCTCAACCGGATGCTTGTAATGCAAGATAAGTGTTTTTTTTTATATAAAATATGCTTAGTATTTAATTAAAAATCTTTTTTCCAACTTTTTCTGACGGCAGGTTGTGGCTACAAGAAGAGGCGCAGGAGAGGCCACCTGCTATTGTTGTGGAACAACTTATGGAGTGTGGTGAAATACTTATTGAGGGGAGAAGTCCTATTTGAAGTCTGTGGAGGCCCTCTCACTGCTATTAATGTTTGATTGCTGTATATTATACCCTTACTTTCTCTTAAACACTTAACTTTTATTCAAAAACATGTCCTTTAATTTTAACTCAAACAACCCTAGTTAAAGTGACAGTTTTCGTCTGAACTTAGCAAGAGGGCATTCGGCGGTTAACTGGAGTGTCAAGACAGAGTAGCCGATTGCTTTGTTTTTAACTTCTTTTTTTGGTTTGGTGCCACTTTCTCTTCCTCAAACTAACCAAATCATTTGACTGCTAGTTCACTGTTGTCGCCGGTTGTGAACATTTTTTGACACTCATTGGAGTCTCTCTTCGCGCCCTTTTTAGAAATGCAGTGGAGCGTCGTTAGTTACGTCAGTGATACATTTGTCTAGATACTTAAATCTGACTCGTATAATCGAGCATCACATTGTTCTTAAGAATTTATTAGATACGTACTGCATGATGTGGTATGCATATACTGAGTAGGCATGCATGTTTAGTAATTTTATCAAAGAATTTGCTACATTTTCTTTTCTGTGGAGGTATGATCATTATAAATATATAGTGCAAAAAAAATAGTCATCTGATCAAATAAGGGGGCTCTAATACACTTATTGGGGCAAAAGTACGCCAGTTAAGTGTAATTATATTAGTAATTGGTGTAGATTATAATTAGGTTGCGGGGCGCGAACACTAACATCATTTGGTGTAATGTTACCAAATCGTATATCTAGAACTCTAATTTTACATTTCTTTTTAGTGTAACACACCCTTGCGAGTGTTAATACCCTCCTGGACGAAGTGTAATTATACACAAAAAAAGGCTTGCGGGGCTGGCAGACCACTACACTTATTTGGTGTAAAACCCTACATTGATATGTAATCTAAAACATGAATTCTAATTTTAACTTTTTTGTAGTGTAAATACACACCCTTGCGAGTGTCAATACTCTCCTGAAGTATTATACACAAAAAAAAGGCTTGCGGGGCTGGCAAGGATTTTACACTTTTTTTGTGTGTAAATATACACTTTAATTTTTAGTGTGCAGAGCCCAAATTTGTGTTTTCACTAATCGAGCCACTATTTTTAATATAATGAATAGCCAGTTTCAGTAAACATATTTGCGGACATCCTTGTTGCTTTTCTTAGCTCATTTTTTTGTTCAACCAAAATGCTTTACCCGCCACGACCAGGCAGACTGCAAGTATTCTTTCTTTAACTTCAAATTCCGTGGGGAGCAGGGGTGGCGCAGTGATGAAAGCGCTCGCCTCCCACCAATAAACCACCAATGTGGCAATGTAGCTTGACAGAGATAGTTGTTTAGTTCGCATGTTTTAGTCTTGATCTTGCACAAAACACAATAGCTATTTGCTTTTTGCTTGCTCCTTAAAAGTTTGCTTGGTATCAAAACATCGAGCAGTGATAACGGTGACCAGTCTGACCAAAGTAAAGCTTGCCAATTATACTTATCAAAAATAACTCTAATGATTCTAAAACTATTTACCATTAATGTCAACCGTAACAAATTTTTTGCTTGGTATTTCACGCCGCCAAAATATTTTCAGTGACGTGAAGCATCAGGTGAGAAATCTGGCTGAAAATTCAAAAAAATATATGTCAGCGGCGTAAAACATCAAACGTAAGAACCGCCACTATTCAGAATTCACACGCATGCAGTCATTAATATTTAAATCTTTATTTCTGAGAAAAACAAAACTTTGGGTAACGTCTTTCTTAGCAACGGCTCGATTGACACAGACTTGCACCGTTTCCAGGCACCGCTACGCCGTCAAATAAAAGTGCCGACATTTTTCCCCCTGAAAAAAAAAAAAACTGAACTCGTCAAGCTGCCCGGTGTTCCAAGTGTCAAAAAGTAGTCGCGCGCCTTTCGTTAAAAGCACTAATCGGTTGTTGTATATAGCTTTGTGTGAAGTCGAGTTCATGGAAGATTCAAACAGTAATTTGTCAGTGGGCATCGTTTTTGGAGCACTGTTCAATGTCCGCTGTGAAGTTCAATGCTTCGTGTTGTCGCAGTTTACCAACAACTCAGAATAAGGTTCTTTTTCCTTCATTTTCTCAGGTAAACTGGATGTCAACGTTCTATCGTTATAGGGGCACTTTCCATTCGACCAAAAATTCTGAATTGAGATTCCTGGTATTTCGTGTGGCGAATGGAACAGTAATTTCCGGTTGGCTGCATTGACAAAGCAAAACAAATGGCGTTTGCCTCTTTTACCTGCTTTATAATTGTTTGACGATTCTGAAGTTAAAACAGACGATATTTAAGCGAGGACGATGTTTTTTTTTAAGGGCAGCTTATTTGTGAAGGAATTTAAATCGAGTCGACGACCTCTTTGAGTACACGACACCAGCGTATTTTCCTGGCAAATTCAAGAGCCACGTTCGGAGGACGATAGAAACATGCCAGCTGTTTACTTGCCAGGCCATGCCGACAGGAAGGATACCACTTAGTAACGGCTCTGAACGAGCAATCATTCGTGCTCCAGTAAGGGGACAACCTCGCGAGGTTGTCATAAAATTCCGGAATTTTATTGCGGGGAATTTATGTACCATTCGCTTCCCAACACGGAGTTTCCCGAATATTTGGATGAATGGAAAGCGCCCAAGGTGTTTATCCATAAAAAGGAAACGTCAGTTTTGTCTCTGTGCACGGTAAATCTGTCTTTGACGTTGCGTAATCAAAGCGATATTAAAGGGCACTCACCTTCAACTGCTAAATACACAGAGACAAATACTCGGCGATCAAAAGGATCATTTGGTATATCATACAGCCATAAAATCTTTGATCACTCTTTCTGATTGACCTTAGAGTGAAGATGACCTGACCAGAAGATACTTCACCATTTCCGTTTACACGTCCGTTGTATGCTGAAGGGGCTGTTACTGAAACTGAGCCGCTTTTGTCTAAAGAAACCAATCTTCCATTATTTTCAAAGCCATCATCTCCATCCCTTTTCAGTCCCCAGAAAACTATCCAAGCGTCACCAGAGAAGCTCCAGGTAAAGTTAACAGATGATCCAACCAAACCTGTCACAGTCTTTCAGTCCGTCATACTTTGAAGTGAAATCAACCAGACTTTCTAAAAAAATACAATTTGCAACCAAAGTCAATTTTTACCTCCTAGTAACTGTCAAGGAATATGCCCAAGACATTGCTTTTCTTTTGTATTCTTTCCTAAGATAACGTCACTCTGGTAATCGAAGTCATCTAACTGAACTAGCACCAGACTGGGTTCTCCTGGCTTCACCTGAGGCGATGTACATCAAATTGTTTGTTTTATGAGGGTTACACAAAACAGTCTTTCGACTGACAAACCTCTGGCCCTCGGATTCCCGATCGAATTTGAATTTAGAAGGAGTAGTTTTTGTGGACTGTAGGAAAACCGGGGAGCGCGGAGAAAAAGCATTGCAGGAAGGACAAGAACCAACAACAAACTCAACCCACGTAAGACGCCGGGTCCCGCAAAAAGCGGCGGGAATCGAACCGAGTGCTCTCGCCACTGCGCTATCCCTGCTCCCCTATCACCAAGGCATACCAAATTAACTTACGAGACAATTTTGTTTAGAAATTGTAGAAAGTTATTTGTATTTAGATGCATTAGATGGTTTGCGACGCAGGCAATTGACTGCGGCGCGATATATGAATATCTACAGCTGGAAATGCGTCAAGCGAGAATCATACAAACTGTTATATGGCGTAACCGAACAGGAACTTTCAAACACTAACAAGACTTCGGAATCGATTAAAACTACAAAGCGTTGCTCGTTGAAATCATATTAACTCTTACTACTTCTGCTGGAACATGTTAAACGGTGTTTTGTAAAAAATAAAATGATAAAATAAATTTAGTGCTACTCGAGTGTCTGCTGTTACGCTTGGGATAGCTTCAGATTGTTCTCGAAGATGATTTCATTAACGGTGCTTCATCAAAAGTGATGTACGTAATGTGATCTCGATTCGGTCTATGGCAGTGGAAAAACTAATATTTCTGCCTTATTGATTTCTGAAAAACTTTGTTTTTGTGGTTTAAAAAATCTCCTAATAACGCGTAACAAGCGGATCGGATGCATTTGGTCAATTAATTAAAATATCTGAATGTTAAAATGTAAATATATGGGAAATGTCGTTCTCTGATGCGACACAATATAATTGTCGAACTTTCATAAGATTCATAATTTATAACAGTAAACGGCGGTAGATATTGGCGACAAAAGCACTAGAAGGTTGCCTTTAATAAAGGCATTTAACGTTAATCTAAGGCTAGTTTAACCTCTAAGTAGTTGATGCAAAAATGACACTGTGTAACAGTCATTGATGCATGCAGCTCAGAAGGAACCTAAATCGCAGACCGATAATTACTAATCAAACGCAAGACACAATTGCAATATTTTGGAGAACTTAAGACGCAGTCATGATTTGACTTTTAAATACCTAGAAAGTATCGTAGATTTAATTCACATAATTAAGCATACTCAAGTCATAACAAGAATTCTACAAAGTACATTTCATCGATTTAGGTATTCCTACTGTTTGCGATGCGTGAAGTGCATTGAAACAGTATCGCATCGACAGCGCGAGTGGGACACTCAAGCAGAAGGACACGCGTTTGCTTGGACTAAAAACCGCTTAGTTAAAGTATATAAGAGAAAAAAAAAGACTACTGAATTTTTTCTCATTACAGGTAGCACGATATGAAAGGGATCATACATGTTTGAATTGAGGCCCAAGATCACCTTAGACATTGGATTTATAAAATGATACATACCTGCACGCGGAAGTGACAGCAATACCAGAAAAACACAGCAGTATGAACAACTGCGTAGTGAGTTTATAAAGCTCATCTTATTGATATTTATGTTACAGACAAAGTTGCAAGGTCTTTGTAAGAAGTCTGATCAAACACGAGCTATCAAACATGGAATTCAGAACTGTCTGACTCTGCGACGGTCTGTCGTAAAGCCTGCATAGCCCCGGGGGGAGTGGTTGGGGGTTACTAAAAATATTTCGTATTGGGAGGCTCAGCACCTTGCCTTTTCATATACAATTTTTGACAGAAAAGGTAACCCTTTCATTTACCTCCGATATAAAAATACACCCCTTTTACATACGTACCCACAAAAGGCGTACAGCATCTCTCTTTCATTTTTTTTTTTTTAATTTTCCACTTGAAAAACCCTTTAAAATACCTAAATGAATCGACTGTTCAGTGGGGCTGTGCGAGAATTTTGAAAGGCCTTTTTCGATACCTAAATGATATTTTCCCTAACTTTTGTTTACTCTAACTGAAATTCCTACCCTTTTATATAACTACAGTCTGAAAGAGGTTCTATTTTCGGGTGGAGTCTCCCTGTACTGTACACTGTACTCCCCCTCACCCCTGCGCTCAGCGGTCATGCATCACTTAAAAATCCAAGCGTGACTATCATAGCTTTGTGTATTATAGTCTGTAGCGGAAGTTAGTAGGCCAGGTCACGCTGTATTATTCTTGCATATTATTATTTGCTTAGAACTTTAGATACATGACAACATATTTTAGAGGGTTTGCGAAAGTCGTAGCCAACAAAAATAATCCACATTGTATGCAATTTGACTGAAGCTTGACTACATTCACCGGATTTCCTACGGTGAAATTATTGATCATCCCTTTAGAAAACGCGCTCTTTTTTAAATGGACAGCGGCCGCGTTTCCAAAAAAGTTGCCTACTCTCTTATTCGTGCAACTGAGTCGATTATTCAGACAAAAAAACAGCAACAAAAACTTGAGAACTACCAGAGCATATTCAAGACGGGAGGAGAATCAGTCGAAGGGAATCGCGCGACCAAGCAAAAAGATTGGTTTTATAGGCTACCCATACAGTGAAGATTTTCTTTATGGACTGGAATCTTTGTAGGGACATTGCACGTTAATTGTTGTCCAACCCGCAGTTGTAGGCGACCCGTTTATTTTACTTAAGTGTTAAAGCAATTTTTGAAGGGATCAGCTCCGTTCAGCTTCAACACTCAATTCACAGCTTTTGTTTTTCTCTCTAGTCCATGTTTAATCCGTACTTCTCGTACTCGGTTACATGAGTGATAATAGGAACCTTCAGATCGGAGTAGGAGTACGAGATCGATACGAGTACGACTTTCGGAATTTCAAACCAGTTACGTTAAATTTTTGGCAACTCTCTGTTGCCTTTATCAGATTTAATCGGGTCACTTCATGTATAATGAGTTCTTATATGCCACCGGTCTCCAGGGATGTTTCCAAGGTTAAATAGACTTAAGGAAAATGTACATGCTCGTTTACAGAATAAAGGTACTGGATAGAAGGCGTTGTTGTCTATTGTTCGCATTTCTCTCTAAAATTTCTACATTATCGGGATGAATGTCATGGGCTGTTGTTTCCGCGTGTTGTCTAATTGCGCTTTCGTTATTTAATCTTGTGCCAGGCTTATGCTCTGCGCCGCGCGAATTCCAGGATCTTTAACTCTCTTCCACATAGGTGATTTCACATGCCTTGCACTTGACTTTGTACAATTGCCGCGATCTGATTTGCAGCGGGGCGGTCTTTCGGCTTCTTAAAAATGCCGTAAAGTGTTTTAACAGGTTTGAAAGTGGTTCTTATGTTTTCTTTGCCGAGTACACGTCGAACTCTCTCGGTAACACCCTTTTTGTAAGGGATTTAGGCGTAAACCCTCGGATTCTCTTGATTTTTTTGGTTTTCTGGCTGTGTGTTTACTCGAGCCGAATCAAGGCAACGTTCGATGAAACTTTCTGGGTATCCGTTGACTTAAATCCTCTATTTCTCCAACTCCCTCAAATAAGCCTATATTTGGTAACAACCTCACTATGGTCAATATAAAGTGTTTTCTATTAAAAAATGACTGATTATCAAATTTTTAAACGTTTATTTGCTACTTTGTCTTTGATCAGTCTTACTATGATCCATCAAAAGTTAAGGTGTGTTCTAACGTATGTCTCCCACCTTCACTTCTATGGTCTGATGAAAAGAACTCCTCCGGGGCTCGATAGAGGATAAAATGGTACTTTTTTTCTGTAGTATATAAATTAAGCCTAGTTTACAGGAGCAATTTTTATGTGATAATTTCTATTTGCTCGTGTAGATGAGAAAAATTTGCCAATTTTTTTGTGACAAATATATTTGCTGACAAGCTGGCGTGTCAGCTTTTATGTGGCAAATACAAATTGTCACATACGAAAAATGCTCGTGTAGACGACTCGTCACATAAAATGTGGCAAATATTGCGTCAGCATATGTGGTCCCCAGTCTCCCAAACTCACACTGGGAACCGTGCGTGCGTATCTCTGCTGTCCAAGGCCATTACTGGCGCACTATACTTTCGACCGCTGACAAATAATTGTTGTGTCATCAACACGTAAAATTGCACGTGTAAAACCGCCTTTATGTTCAATGTAGTTAGCTATTGTTTGATCATTTGGTCATTTAATTTTATTGATAAAAGTAAAGAAAAAAGTAATTAGTTTGAATTATTATCAGAAATCAATGGCATTTGCTCGAGTGGAAGCTAAGAAGACCGGTTTAAAGTTTCGAGTATAAAATTAATACCAATACCTTTTGAATGCACGACTTAAAAAAAAAAACATTCAAACCGTAATTATAAAATTATTAGAATTTTCCCAAATCCATTTTGCTTAAAATTTATAGCTTTCCGTTTTGAACATTTATTCCAAAATAGGTTAAAGTTTTGTAGTTGTATATAGTGTATTCAGACAAAATTGTTTTTCTTTAATAAAAAATGTTTTCCATCAACATTTTTAAAGTTGACCTTGTGTTAATCTCTCGGCGTTATAGAGCTCAAATGTTATGTTAAATTGATTACACTAAGTGAAGATTTAACACTTCTTCAAACATTTAATGCTGATTTTATTGACGTGGCATCAATATCACTTCGCATTACAAAAGTTGTAAGTAAAAAAATTAGTCAAGAGAATAAGAATTATTAAAATAATAAAATTTAATTTTGAAAGATAAATTTTGGATGTTTTTTTATACTTGTCTACGTGCCACTATAATTTAAAGGGGCTAGGTCACGGTATTCTAGGTAATTCTATTTATTTTCTTTAATTAAGAGCTCCAAACTTCAAATTGGCAGATCAAAAGTCTTTTTTGGCAAAATCACGGCCACATAACAAACAAGGATGATTTTCGAGCATTTTAAATGACACTTTCACACAAATTGAGATAAACTTGAAAAAGTCGGGCCGACGTTTTTCAAGTTTACCTAAACTGAATCCGTTTTAGTTTTCTCGAATTTCGCCCATTCATGCCCCTTTGTGGCCTTTCTGTGTTTCTTTTGAGTTCTTCTACAGTTTTAAGTCGTTATTGGGATATTTCAGTTAATTCTATGACCAGTTGGTCAATGACGAAATTGCCTAAAATTGCGTGACATAGCCCCTTTAATATTCTCATTCATCAAAAGGCCTATGTGTCGATCAGGCATTACCGATTTCATTAAGAGTTTCACATATTGTCCTCCACATGCACGCACTGCCATTATTCCACAACGAGTTTCATATCCTTTAAAAGTTGCATCGCACAGTATCTCATCTTCCATTTCTATGCTGGCTCGTTTGAGTATTGGAGTAGTTTTTCCCCACCACCCCTACAGCGATGTTGGCCATCCCTTCAGCTTTATTCCCACTAAATGCCTACGGCACATTCCCCCGCCCCATATCGCATTAGTGACAGAAATGGTGCCTTTTGAATAAACGTGAATATATTACTAACACAGCCTAAAGCTTATTTTATACAGTAAAAACACACATATGAGAACCTGCATTTTTCCAAGTTAGCCTAACAGCCTTTTATAATTGGTCTTTACTTGAGCACTTAGGCTTTTGGGTTCATAAACGTGTTCCCAATTAAAAAAAAAATATATGCTCGTTGGTGCACATGAATATGTCCAAATGACTGCAATCTTAAGAAATACCAAGCCCATTCTAGCCTATCTTATTTTTTGTCCTTTATACCTAAACACCAAAAAAAGGCTAAATTCTTACCTTTAAGCTGAGTTTTATAAAATAATAACCTGTTTCAACGTTTAGGCTAAAACAGTTTCTTATGTAAAGGGGCTTTAAATTGGAAAATCTGGGCATTACAGATCCTTTATCAGTAGGTTCCTACAAAAGTATGAGGGATTTTACTGTAGACCATTAGTTTCAGTTTTTTTTTATAAGTGTAATGTGTCTCGCTTATAACTTCTTATAACTATAACAAGGTCGTCCATTTATAGCTCGGTGCTGGATGGATTTTCTGGGGGGGGGGGGGGGGGATAACAGGGATTTTACAGTTAAAAGCTCTCCTTATAAAATTTACTCCAGGATTACAAAGTCGGCGGATCATACAGTTATACAGCTGTGAGATCTTCAATGTTGGCGTACAAACTGTTGTCATATTGTTTGAGATTAACATACGTCTGTAACAGAGAAAAATTTCACATAATTAGTAAGCTGTCGTTTGTAATGAAAACTTTCCACTTACTTAGTGTACTGAAATGTTACCAAAAATGTGGATATGAAGTGTTAATGTTGGTAAAATTATAAGTTATGAGATAAGAATACCAGAAATAGAAAAACAAAATAAGAAAAATCGAGAGTATTAATTTTCTATCCATCGTATTTTGCGGCTTGTATTCCCAGATGTAAAAATATTCAAACCGATCCCAATAAAAAAAAGGCCCTTCGAGCAACCTCATGGTAATTCGATGAAATGCCTTTTTTTCCAAATAAGCGTCCAATAATGTTTGCCTTTCATTTGCCTTTGAATGTTAAAATTTTTTCCATGGGAATTGCGTCATTAATGGTTCGTGCTCTCAGGCTTCGTAGCGCGAATTCTATTTTTTCACCACCAAAATAAAGTGCAACCTTTGATCCTCTTTAGCATTAAATAAAGCACGTATAGCGTTATTTTTGAGCAGCGGATGAAATTTGAGAGAAAGTTGTACCCGAGCATTTTGTGTTTCTGCTGGACTCAAAGAGTTGAAAAACAGATGACGTGACACGAGATGACGTGACGCGAAACAAAAAAGTGGCCCGTGGATGTCGTCTTTTTCAGTGGCCTGAAACGTTAACTAAAACACGTCTCATGGCAAGCGTAACTGCATTGCAATCAGTAATTTCACAATCTCACTTCATCTGCCTTTGAATGTTTTCTAGCGTGAATGGGTCATTATTTAATAGCTTGTGCTCTAAGGCTTCGTAGCGCGAGTTCTATTCTTTTTTACCACCAGCATAAAGTTTCACGGTGATGATCTTTGATCCTCTTTCTCACTCAGGAAACTTCTTATGTGAATAAAGAACGTTTTCTGTAAGAGAGAGACCCTGGAAACGAGGTTGGAGAATATTAATTTGTTTCTGATTGACATGGCTGAATAAAGGACCTTTCTGTCAGCACGATTACCGATTAATGCATAAATTAATTGCGGTTTGATATCAGAATGGAGTGAGTGAGCGAGTGAGGGAACTCGAGGTCACCAACAAAACCTGATTACCATTCGGTAAAAATTAAACTCTATCAAGTTTGAAGAACTAAACATAAATTACATCTTACAAAGATATACTTATTACTGAGTTTACCCTGTGGTTTCTCTCCATATCTTTTATCGTATCTTTTAATTTGGCAAACGTTGGTCGATCAATTGGATTTTCTTCCCAACACTTCAACATAATCTGGTAGCTAATAAGTAAAAATCATTAGCAACAACGAAAGAAAATATTAATAAATAAAACTAACGACATAAACGTGGCCTCAGGGCGAAACTGACGTAATGGCATTTCCTGTTTAGCCCAAAGAAGCAGCTCTATGGTTAAATTGCTCGTTAAGTGGAAGTCCCGCTTAAAGCGGTCCTCTCGACTTCGCCCTCCCCGGCTTCCAACACATATTTTTCCTTTCTTCCCCGCCCTCCCTTCAAAAAATTATTACTCTCATCATTATTACTCATAATTATCACCTTCCCTACTTATCTTTAATTAAAAACTCAAATTTCAATAATTATCACCATTTTTTTTCCGTGGGTATCTCCACCTATTCCCCTTCTCTCCCTCCACTCCAACTATTACTTAAAACTTCTTTTATTCCTAACCTAATCACGCTAAAATCTAATACTCCGCTCACTACATCGGTACACTTCGCACTCCAACTTCGTTATCTCTAATCAACCATTAACTTAAAATAATTAACATCGATTCAAACTAAATTACTCAAAATACTAATTCTACTCACATTTTTAACTTTCTTATCGACTTATGAACCACTAAGGTTCTTCTCTAATATTTTTCCCTTCGACATTCATATTTGACGTGACTCATCAGGTCAATCAAACTTTGGGGGTGGTGGGGAGGGGGTTGGGCTCGAAGGGGGAAAACTGAGGGTTGAGAGCTTTTTCAACAAAAACAAAATTTCTTTACTTTCTTTTTTTTCTTTGTTACTTTCACTCACTTCACCAAAATATTAATAACTTAACACTATCCTATATCAAATATAAACTCCATAATATCAGAACATTTTTATATATCACTTTATTTACTCTATCTTATTAAACGACTTTACGACGAAAAACCAATCTGACAGAGTCCCTGCGCGGTGAGGGTCAGGGGTAAAATGGGAACGGGATTCCTATTTGACGGGCTATTTATGGAATCTGGACTGGATTCGGAAAAAAAAATGGGAATGGGAAGCATTTATTTTTTTATCCGGTAATAAAACGCTGAATAACTCTGAACGAAACCACTACACTACAGTGTCCATACATTTTTACTCTATACTCGATAAAATATGGCTATGGTATAGGGAAAAACTGACTAATATTTTTTAAAAAATAATTTCTCAATTGATATTTTGTATCCTTCCCTGAACTATTCCTTCTCGACCCGTGCAGACGGGAATCTACTTTATTAAAAACATAAAAACAAAACGTCTCGTTTCTTATCTCGTGGTAAATTATAATAAATATTAACTTTTCTAACCGTATATTATTATTTTTCTGGCCCATAACTCTTGAGGCCGGCCAAAAAATCGCCATCCTCTCCGCCTCGTCAACCCCCCACAACACCAACCCACCTTTCTTCTTCTCCTTTCCTAAATTAAATCTGTGCGTGCGTTTCCAAATTCTTCGTTATTTTTTTCTGCTTTCCCCCTTTTTTGGGAGAGGGGGGAGGGGGGGGTGCATTTCTGGATGCGCAGACAGGTCAAATTTTACTCGCTCACGACGCCTGTACCTGGTTCATCAGATTCAGGTGAAATTAGAAATAAAAAAAAATTTTTTTCTTTTCATACATTATACTATGGATTGGAAAAAAGCTGGGAAATGGGATTGGAAAAAAAGCTGGGAAGGGATTTGTACCCCCCTTCAACCCTCTTGGTCCACTCTACTCTTCATCTACTCGGCATTTTCTATAGTTATATATTTTAATTTTGATTTTTAATTATTTTATTTTTTATATTTATTTTTACTTATTTTTACGTGTGTGTCCGTATACTTTTACAATATTAGTGTAGATGTAGTGTAGTTATTTTTATTCGGCTCCCTTCTCTCTCTATCCCCTCATATACTTGACACAAATAAGGGCGAAAGAAGAGTGATGTTTTTTTTTCATAATGGAGTAAGAAACGCGTACGGGAAAAGACAAGTTTAGGAATGAAATGATTATGAAAGGGAAGGTCATAACGGGATACTTAATGAGAATAAAACAGTTCAACGGGGATAGGAAATGAAAACGGAACTGAAAAAGGTTTGAGAGAATCATTATTTCCCCTCTGTATGGCCCTAATCACATATGTACATCCGTTAGTCCTGATACATTTCTTTTTCTTCTCTTTCTTTTTCCCCTTCAAACAACTACGCTAATTAGATTTAACACGAACTGTACTGCAGCTTCGGCTTCTAATCGGTAAAAAAATCTTTCTTTATAATCAGGATGGGGGTTTCGGTCGCCTATTCCCACTTTCCTTTCTACGCGCGGTCTTTTTTCCCGGGTCCTCCTACGCGAAATTTGTGCCCATCATCGGGTTTCTCCGGGGGGGGGACACGCTGGCCCGTTTTATTCTCTCTACCTTCGGACTTCTTTTTTTTCGTCGCGACCGCATCTACGGAACCTTCTTCCCTGTAGGGTGTCATTGGGGCCAGGCTTTCTTTCCTTGTATTAACTTACACACATCTGTCCCCCGGATCAATTCTCCCATCCCGCTCCAATAACACTACACTATGACGGTGAAAAAAAGAAAAAAATTACGAGATCCTTAATTCTTTTTCTCTCTCTTCCCCCTCATTCTCCTCTTATCACACACCCCTCCCCACCACCCCCATTACCCTTTTTCTTCCTCATTCATATTTTACATCGTGTCGCAAGGGAAAAATAAGTTGATTCCACACAACCTTCCATTTCTTGAATGACCGTACGAGCAACTATCAAGAATGGGCTTCTCTCCTTCTTCCTTTGGATTGTATCTGGTCGCTCCGGCTGTGTTGACGGTTGTCTTTTTCTTTTTTTTATTATGGCTGTTTGCTCTTCTTTTCCCCTGGTCACGGGAGTCGGGTGGACAGTGCGATATTTCTTTTGGGTCTCGCGCCGAGATTCTTGTCTTTCAACGCATTTCCGCTGGATCTGTTGGTTAGGATATCAAGAAGCAATTTCCTTATATTCTAGGCATTTTGAGTTTGGACGGTGGAGGGAGTTTTCTTCGGCGGTTATGCATGGCTTTGGACGAGCGAAATTATGTAATGAATATGGCAGATTTTTTTTCTCGCGTGCATCAGGGATACACCGGTTTGAAAGTGAAACGATTCATTGGGTGAGATTACATTGAAGTGCTTTTTACTCATTTATGTTGAAACTTTTGAGTTTTATTCTCTTGTATTTACCTAATTTACGTGTCTGGTATGGTGTATTCGGCGCTGGCATGCTTAATTTCGTAAATTTCCTCGTTCTATGAATATGTTTTGTGCAATGTCGGTACATTTTTGGACTAGCGCGCTTCAATCGAATACTTCACTACCGTTGGCGGCCCATCGGCATATTGTCGTGCCACTAGAAAATAATTTATTGCTTTTTTGTATGTATGACAAAGCCTTTTCACGGCAAGAATACGGAAACTTTCTTTTGGCGCGAAGTCGAGAGGACCGCTTTAAGCGGGACTTCCACTTAAAATTGCAGATAGGGCCATAAATTGGCACAAAAACATGTTTGCCCGAAACAAGCGCCAACTTGTTTTGAATTCGCGCGAAACATGCGCCACCTTGTTTTGATCTCGAGTAAAAACTGCGCACGTTTAAATGCCTTTGGTTGAACCTGTCATCCTTGCCATGTGAATGCAGAACGAACTTCATTTCGAAACGAATTTCGTTCTAGAATGAAAGTCATTCCGAAATCATGTAAACAGCCCTAAGGCTCGTAGAAAGTAATACTTCAGTTTTCGCCCTGTTGGCTAGCAGCGCCGATACTACACACTAACAAAAAACTATGCATAACAAGATAAATGTATATATTTACAGTTTGCTATCCACATGTTTTGGTTTTGGCATTCTGAATCCCTCTTGAAGTTTCCTGGCGATTTCTCGAGCTTTAATTCCCGGGTACGGAGATCCACCTAGATGAGATGAAGTAATGTTTCTATTATGTATAACATGAAAACAAATCTGGTCTTGTTATTGACTGAAACCACTGGCCCCTGGGTTATGCTGGAACCATGAAATAGTGATTGTGCGTTCAGTTTTAGGGGCACCCAACGGACCATTTCGGTGAATATCTGTTTGGAAGACCTATAATGGCCTACGATTTTCGGTTAAAAGTCTGAAGATGTGATGAAAAACGAGCTTTCTTTATCTCAAACTTTCGTTATAGGGGAAAAGTAATGCCTGTTGTTTACGGGGAGATACAAATGTCGTTTTAGGCGCGATAAAAGGCCAGCTACGGTTTTCGAAATTGCAACAGTGGCATATTTTTTATCATAAAATATTGTAATCTAATTTATTATTATTATTAATAACTTATACTAGTTCTCATTGTTTTTATACTATATTTTAATTATTGTCGTACGCTCTTTACATTGGCCTCCGGCTCGGATAGAGAGGGCAACCTCAACCCCCGCCATGACTTTAATTGATTGATTGATTGATTGATTGATTGATTGATTGATTGATTGATTGATTGATTGATTGATTGATTGATTGATTGATTGATTGATTGATTGATTGATTGATTGAAGCGGCTCGCAAACTTAGGTAAGAAGATATATTTCTCTCCCAGAATTTTTCTAAAGTTTGAAAGTTCAGCTAGCGTATCCGAAGAGATACATTTTTCTTAGCGTTGAAAAATAAGTCCTTAATTTGCACAGAACGGACACTTTTAACGTAAAAACTGCGGTTTGACCACTATAGTAACATTTTCTCTTCGGGTGCCCCTGAGTTTTGATCCAAAACATAAATATAGTAAAATATTTGATGGACTACAAGTGATGAATTATGGTTTAACTCACCTACAGTGAGAATCTCGTACAGCAGGACACCATAGCTCCAACTGCCATAAAAGGAATTGGTCGATTAGTTTTTATTGACGAAGGAACAAATATTAAAAAACTTAATTAATAAATAGAATTGAAGCAGTAACATGTGTCAACCATTAATCATTAATTTTTCAGTAATTTCCCCTATATTTTACTGAGCATTACAAAATAACCATACACGTTTCACTTTTTTATATAAACACTCTTCTATAAGAGCCTTTTTACACGAAGGAAAGTTGTTCGTGCCAAGCGAGCCAAAAAATTAACCCTCCCGGGTTTCACACATGCTTTGTATGACGGCTGTATGTCCAGACCGGGTGACCCTTCACCCAGGGGCACTCGCTTTCTGCCAAATTTAAGATTTCTCATCAGTGTACAGAAATGTATGAAAAGCTCTCGCCCGGGATGACTCTGTAGACCCATCTACCCGGGACAACGTTTCTCTATATACAAACAGACATTATTAAACTCCCGTTTTCAAGACCTTTGCACTGCCCATTCAGAAAAAGTACCTACAGTCACCACTACCTAAAACGGACATCGTCAGGACCGGCTCCAACTCTCCGTCTTAGAGAGGTGTCCGTCTTATAGGGAGTCTAGTTACAGTAAAATGACTGAAAAACGGCAGGGACGGGACCAACACCAGGTGTCTTTTAAAGAGGTGTCTGTCTACTAGATGTTTAGAGAGTTGACTGTGTTTTCTTAAGTCTTAAGGTACTTACACGTCACTTTGTGTCGTGTATGTTCCATATAACAAAGCTTCGTAAGCAGTCCACTTGGCAGGCAGTCGACCCTTATTAAGAAAAAAAGGAGGAGGCAAACGAAAGCAAAAGCAAAATATTTTAACACAGTTTGTGAAAACATTAAAACTATTATTCCATGAAAACTCTCACTCGACTTCGTTTGGTGTAAATATCATCCTGGTGAACACTTCTCGCCATCCCAAAATCTGTCACCTTACACTTCTCGCCTTCACCAACAAGAACATTTCTAGCCGCCAAGTCACGATGGATTATCTAAAGAAAAGTTAAATATTCCTCTGCATTAGTATTTCCTTAATACGACAGTATACAACCTATTGCCAGCTAGTGTTTTTTATATTAACCAAATATTAAAAAGGAAATTCTCGGACAAAAGAAAATCTAAAACGCTTTAGAACTTGCACGTTCAACTTGTTCGATTTCAAGAAGACCTAAAAAAGTGGTTTATACTGTAGGAGCTAAACAGTTAATAAGATAAGCAATAAAGTAGAAACAACAACAACAACCAAACCTTTCTCGAAGACAAATAAAACATTCCATCAGCAACTTGCCATGCGAACCTCATCAACTGTTCTGCAGTCAGACTGGTTTGCGGTTTCACATCCGGGTCTTTAAAGTATGTGTCGTTGAGTCCTCGACTCTTCCTTAAGTAACCCAGCAGGTCACCGAACGGCACGTACTCAATAAGGACAAGCAGTGGATCTGTGGTAAAATGCGAAAAACTTAGCACTATAAACATAGAAGAAGAAGAATCGTTTATTAAAAACTATAACACTTAGCAGTCCTTGGACTGAATTACGTGTATTGTTACAATTTTATATAATATTATGAGCTGCATTCAACTGTATAAAAAAAATATAAAAGATTCAGGCATTAAAGCCTGGCAAAACGAGGAAAAATGGTTTCAGAAACACTCGTAGCGCCTGGGTGCATGTTTCCCCAATGTTTGCTTCAAAAAGCAAACTTTTCTTCTGCTACACCGCAGAAACACTGCTTGTTTCCGTGCAGCATGTAACCATGGCAACGCGAGGAAACAGTTATGGAAACATGTTTCCGAAAACATGGTTGTATTTCCGGGCCTTTACAACTGAAACGATCACAAAATTGCTGGTTGCACCAACCTGACAACATGAAGACGAGATTTCAGTTTTTTTCAACTTAAGTTTTGACTATTGCATTAGTATTTCTTTTAAAATAATATTTATATTATTATAAATTATTATTATATTTTTTAATATATGCTATTTTTTGTTATTCAGTATAATTATAAGTATTATACACATGAACATTTATTATATCATTGTATTTATTTATTTTCGTATTTATGTTATATTATTGTCTTTATTGTGGGAGGCGCGGTGGTCTGGACTCGAGCCTGGCCGGGGTCATTGTGTTGTGTTCTTGGGCAAGTCACTTTACTACTCTCATAGTGCCTCTCTCCACTCAGGTGTATACATAAGTACCGGTGAGCTAGTGCTGGGGGGTAACCCTACATGGACTAGCATCCCATCCAGGGGAGGGGGGTAGAAATACTTCTAGTCGCTTCATGCTACAGAAACCCCGATGAGCTCCGGCCAGTATGGGTCACTAGGCTCGACGCAGACTTAATTATTGTCCTTACATCTTCACTAAATCAGTATTTTACTTACCTGCCTGAGTTACACATCCCATCAGCTTGATCACATGAGGATGGGGTTTTAATTTTTTCATCAACTCCAGTTCTGACAGCAGGTCCTTTCTGTCTGACTCCGGAGCATTCGCTACAAAATAACAATAACAATGATAAGAACAATAGTGATAATGATAATGATAATAAAGTTGATAGTGTTAATAATAACGATAATAATGACATTGATCACACCTTTAAGCATTTTGGCAGCAACCGTTGTGTATTCTCCGTTACCACGAATATCCCACGCTGTTGCCTTGGCAACTTGAGAAAAGGCTCCTTTCCCAATAACTTTAATAATGTTGACCTGCTCTCGATTAACTTCCCACCTTCGTCCTGAAGGATAAAAGGACATGTAGTTTCCGCTGCTTGGAACTGCAACTGCGTAGTTCGTTGAGCCACCAGACGCTAGCATGCTGAAGGACTGATCAGGTTCTGCAGCGCTAGCTTTTACATTCTAGTGAGGAATGACATAAATTGAAAACTTTACATCACAGGCTATTTCGTTTATGTCATCCATTTTGTTCTATAGCCTATTTTATGATTGAGAAGGTCACGTGGCAGGGTTTTACAAAGGGCGTATTAGTTTTATCTGGGTCATTTCAATCGTTTTGTTTAACCCCAAAACATATGACGTCGATGACGATAAAGAAATCAAAAGCTCGTGTCCAATATATACAAACGGATACGATTGGTCAAATCATCCTCACCAATCGTACCATCGGTAATAGATTACTATTTGACAAAGGAGCCTTACGATTCGTACCGTTGGCACGAAATGGTAACTCCCCAGTCAGTGGACTGGTATACCATTTGTAAACTGCATTTCACACTTGGAAGCCGTGCGGAAACGATTTGTCGATTGGTACCATTGGTACAAATGGAAAAGTAGTCAGCCCATTGGTTAACCAGTGGAATCTGCATCTCGTTAACACTTGAAAGCCGGGCGAAAACGATTTGTCGATTGGTACCAACGGTAGTCAATCGACTGATGTCTAGCAGGTGCCCCAAAACCATGACATGAAGCGAAACAAGCACACTACACAGGAATATATCTCGTTCTTTAATCCATGAGCCCAAAACAAGCGCTGTTCATGTGTATATACGTCTTTCCTTAAGCCATAAGCCGAATCAAGCGCGCTGTTTATGTGTAATATACCTCGGTGAGATGCATTTCACCAATGGTGTACCGGTCGTCGACTGCCAAGTCAGTCCATTGGTACCAATCGTACCATTCGTACCAATGGACGACCGAAATCCCACTGTACTCACCCTCTTGCAAAGGGAATTTATCAGTTCAAAGTCCCCTTAATGAGATGCTACATTTCACCAATGGTGTACAAGTCGACTGCCAAGTCAGCCCATTGGTACCAATCGTACAATTCTTACCAATGGACCACCGGAATCCCACTGTACTCACCCTCATGCAAAGGGACAAAATTTTAACTCCCCTTAATGAGATGCATTTCACTAGTGATGAACCCATCGACTGCCAAGTCAGTCCACTGGATTCTGTTTGTGTGTATTGGACAACCTTGCCAGACAAGAACGTTTAATTTGTTGCGCTGCCAAGACTGGGTTCGATTCAAAGTATGCAGTCAAATTCTGTTACCACTATTTGCCGGCAGTAATAGCAATCACTTGTAATTTCTGCCTGTTAGATTAAATCCAAATACAGAGTGGAAGCACATTGTAACTTAGCCGTCCAACTCTCTACCTAATTCATTTGTTTTTGAGCTGACGCCTTGAACTTGATATCAAAAAGGCCAGATTGATTGTAATAAGAGATCGTAAAATCTTTTCGTTAGAAAAGTTCACAGTACCCGCGATAAGCACGGCAGCATTGACAAATGAATAAATGAGCTTTATGGTGAATAAAGGCTTTTATGTTTTGGTCGCAAGGTGTTTCCGTCATTAAAAAGTATATTAGATTAGGGTTAATTTAGTAACTGTAGGTTTCCGTTTGAAAAAATACATAATTCTATTATAGTTAATTTAATTACTGTAGGTTTCCTAGCAATTTTCCTTACGTCACAAAACATGGCGGTTCAGGGACAGATAAAAGCTTTTCTATCTAGCAAACAGGCTCACACTACAGTTAGAGCTCCAAGCAAACAAGATCACCAGAAACAAGTTTATTTGTCCCACCGCCATCCCCTGGCACCTCCTTAATTGGTAGCTTTATCACTGCTTTTTAAGCTTCTGTCTGCGTTTGGCGCATCTTCGTGCACCTCACGCACTTTAGATTGATAATTAATTCTCAGGCCAGCTATATATAGCAAATCAATAAACGCGGCCACTTCCGTGGTCAACATTTACCCAACACTTGTCGTCCATATTCTTGTAGTTCACTGGCTCACCACTTGAGAAAATGCCGATCAAAAACATAAAGACAATACTAAAGGGGGTCCGTCTTAACTACAGATCCAGAGCAGTTGCTAAGGGATTGCTGAAGACGGTATTTTGTGGAGGCCTCATTTTGTGGCAAGCAATTTCGGTTTTGTAACGCTTAATGATAATTTTACTTAGGGGAACGCCTGCTTTGGAAAAATATCACTGTACGCTGCTTTGAAAAATTTAATATCCCTAAAACTCGAAGAAAAAAGGCAGAGTTTAAAGTGCAGAATGCACTTTTGTGATGGATTGTTAGGATTGGCGTCCGCTAAACTGCTAAAGCACTATGGTGTTAACTTTAAAAGTCAAGTAAGTAATTAAGACGGATTCCGCTGAAAGTTCGAGCAATGAGTGCGAGTACTCCCTGCCGGCACATTGTTCTCATCTCATCGATCTGTCGACCCCCACTGCATTCTCGAGAGTCACCTCGCGCGCCATGCTGCCCTCCGCGACACCATCTCCCCGGGTCCGTGGCAGGCTGTACTCGTCCTCGGTCGACCCCTCGGGACATCAATATTAATTAATTAATTATTCGAAGGGGTTAGGGGATGGGTAGCACATGACCGTGCGTCCCAGGTGAAACGTGGAGTATATCATCATAGGCGAACATAGCGGTACGGTCTCAGGAACTGTAACAAAGCTGTCGTACCACATTTTAATACGGACTATATGAAGCCGCCACTCTATCGCCCACAGGGGAGCCATCATTTGGAATGACGTTTCTCAACACCTGAACTTTAAATCAAGCAATTTGTCCTTTTTTAATATAGTGAGAGGCAAGAATATTCCCAATAATATCAGCTTTAAGGCGTTATCCGCCCAGACAGTTCCACTGAAAGAAGATGTTTTTAAATTTTATTGAATTTTTAAATTGTAATTAGTATATTTTCAAGAAGAAACACACGGATTTAAATTTACAATACATGTTTCAGATGTCCTCATTTTGATTCGTCTATTACTTTTCCAAAAGTAACGACTTTCGAGCGTGTTAAATCGAAACATGGTGCTTCCGATTTTATAATCAGTCATGCAGAAAATAAGACAACCTACTGTATCATTCACCTTGGCACGCGCAGTTATAATACAGAGAAAATGTAGTAAAGACCCTTAAATTTGTGCTATAAAACAAATGGTAAACGTCATAGAGTACACTATTGAGGCATGGATGCAATTGGAAGGTTTGCTAAGTACTCAGCTTCTTTTCTCAGTACTCTTCTCTTTACGCTTCTTTCGTGCTTAGCAACCTCCCGCGTGCATCTATAACTCAATAGTGTACGCTGTGGCGTTTACCATTTGTTAACTGGGCAAGGTCTTGTTTCCGAAATATGATGGTTAGAAAACTTCCTTAGCAACAAATTGGTAGTTTATAAGGAACCCTTTTAGGGTATTTATTTTGTCATAAACCTAACCTTTTTAGGGGTCTTCTTTAACTTTTTGGATATGACCACCAGTGCATTTTTGTCACTTGGAGGTTTTCTGTTCTTCTTCTTCCTTTTTGATAGATCCACATTTGCACAATTAGGCTCGACCGCTGGACCCAAGACTTGCAGACTCTGGGCAGCCTCTCTGCTGACTGTTTGATGTCCATCCTCTATTTCATTAGTATTCCCGCTTCCACTACAACAAATTACAGTGAACATCTTCTATTTTCTCTTAAACACCGCAAAATTTCGAGGCCTTCTTTCAAAGGTGGGAGGGGAGCACAACATTAATCGAAAGGGATTTCAAATTTGAACATTTTTTATACATACAAGAATACCGTGTGGTATTTTTCAAACGAAATCAAAAATTTTTAAACAAAAGACGTTACAGAGAATATATATTAGAAAAGACAGTTTCCGACCTCGACCTAACGTCGGAAGGATTTTTTTGGTGGGGATATTTCGAGAGGGGAAGTAAGGGGAAAATTTCGCGACATTTACATTACGCAATAAGGACAAAAAAGAAGTGCGCAAACTTAGAAAAATTTTGCAAATAATATGCACAGCAAGTTTTCTGTCGCTTTGGTAAAGAAATGCAGTTGTGAGAACAAGCCTAAATCAGAAATTGCTGCCATTGTTATAATACTATATAACATACATACAGAACGGCTGGCTGTGTTGTTCACCAATGCGATTTGGAGCTGGCATCAGTTTGTAAAATCAAGCAAATCTTGCGCATGAAAACTGTAAAATGACTAATCAAATTCTAGATGAAAAGAGCTGTATTTTAAGAAAAGAAAAAGAGCTGTGTTTTCTTGGTTCAGCTGCATGGCGTGTTTTGCCTAAAACGTCAAAGAAAAGTTATGAACATGAGATCGAATTTGTATTTGATACTCAAAAAAAAAAACTTAAAAATAAAATCGGGTACCACACGAGGCAAAGAAAAATTCTTTGACCTCGTTAGGGTTTAAACCAGAGCTGTCGTAGCTAAATAATCTGGGTAGATATATTATTAAGGGTACAGTTGTGAATGCAGTGTTGCGCGGCGCAGCACTGGTATTAGAGGCTGCTACTTCCTACCTTCTAGTACAGTACCAGTAACAATACTTCTATCCGATTCGTTCTACAGAATTGGGGGTTAAGCGAAGACAGCTGAGCCATTTGGTCTTTAAAGGCTCAAGTGTTTTAACCTTAGACATTCCATGGAAACATATCTAAAACCTTTTCTGTGCTGAAGAAGCAATATCATTTTAGTTATTTTTAGTACTTACAGCCCGTTCGCAGAAGTTTCGTCTGAAAAAGAAAGCAAAATCATAAGGTCGCGAACAAGGCAATTACATCGGCTATTACCGTGGAAACTGTGTGTTACTTATGAAATGGCATGCAGATTTCGCTAAATCTTCAATCTTTGACAAAAGTAGTTGACACATTGATTTCGCTCTGCTGTTTTTATGGCAAATTTACCACTAGATTTTAAATTTCGTGACTGTCTGCTAAAATACCCCCCTTCCCCCATCCAATGTTGTAAAATTGTAGCAAAGGGCTCCTAGAAACAAACTACAACATTGATAGGGGGAAGGGGGGTTGAAAAAGTGAGGCAAAGGATGAAATTAGTCCAATTAACAATAAAATAGGGCCTAAATTGATAATGTGTCAACACTTTTGTCAATGATTGTTGGTTACAGCAAAAAAGGCTAAGAGTACGTTGTATTAGTCAGTCAAACGCTCTTCGATTTCTACAACTGTTAAATACGTTCGTTCAGGTGCCTGAAAATCGTTACGTACAAGATAAATTCTTGCCATAAGTTTTGCTAACCCTCCCTTAATAATAATAATCTTTTATTAGGAAGCCTTCATTCACTATACAGTGGTTTTCAGAAAGGTCCTAACTAAGATTAAAAATATTTAATAAGACTATGGGGGGGGGAAAAAACGGGCGGGGGGGGGGGGGGGGGGGGGGGGGGGGCCGAAATATTGTTTTTAAAAAAAAAAAAAAAAAAAAAAAAAAAAAAAAAACGGGGGAAAAAAAAAAAAAAAAAACGGCGCCCGGCGGACGCGCGCGCCGCGACGCAAACCCGGGCAACGCCGAGGCCCTCGGCGGGAAGAATAATACAATAAAACGAAAAATACCTAAGAATTATTTACGTTACATTATTGCAGCTGATTCATACACAGCGCTTAACACCTTTTCAAACTTCACTTAGTATAGGTAATCATACGGTTTTTCTCGTTCAATTTGGAATTAATTTGCACGAGTGAGTTTTTCAAAAAGCTTGGTAAAAAGTAACTTGGTCAACGGTCAGCTTCTAAAAAACACATGATCTTGTTGAGGTGTACACCTGAGCCCGCGATATGGTCATGTGATACTGGTCTGCGGATACCTTGTTTTGACAGCTGTCAATTGATCATGACATGGATGTCCAATTTCCTAATGTCTTTCAGCCAATCATAATCTAGAATATCGATGTGTAATTTGCATTGGTGTTACACTTGTTGCACTGGTGTTACACTTTTTGCACTGGTGTTACAACTGAACTGCACTGCTTTCAGCCAATCAGAATCGAGTAATTTTTTCATGTATATTATCATATGGAGTTAGCTTGGAGAGTTGACAAATCCAAACCACGAATAGGGCGGTAGAGGTGACATGGCAACGTGCCAACGGCGGGAAATCTTCAAATTGCCATGTAAACTTCACTGGCAGACACGAAATGTTATTATATTATTATTAGAACGTATCGTAACGGAATGAGAAAACATTTAATCATTACCATGACGTCTTGAAGGCTTTCTTCGTCTCCAAAGAAAAATTATCACGATGATTTCAATAATGAGAAGAACACCCGCCACAGTTGCTCCAGCGTATATAGCAGTGACCTTTCCGTTATCTTCACCACCACCACTCCCTCCTGTTTCTAAGCCACACAAGATTCACAAAAACAAATTTATCAGTGTCAAGGCCATAAAGCAGGTTTCGTCGCTTGAGGTACGTGAACACTATCATTAGTGTAACCGTTCGTTTTCCCACACTTGTAACCGATTGCATAAAAAATCACATTATGCTTATTATTAGCTACAATGATTGATTTAGTTTTGGTTTCATGACATGAATAAGAAAATCGCTTTAGCAAAAAAGCTTAAGAATATTTTATCACTTTTAAGTGATAAAACTATCTTTAAAAGAAAAGGGCTAATTGCGTTGTTGAAAGTTTTATTCTTTTTGCAAGTCAAATGAAGCAGTTTACCTCGGGTTTAGATGTTTACCGCGCCGCGGGTATCGTCATCAACAGGACAAAATGATCGTGTTGAGACGAAGCTAAGGTCAGAATCGATCAAGTTCGGTGACAAGTAAAGGACAAGACCCAAATTTAAATTGCTAAGCCTTATTTTATGACGAAAATATGTTTTCGAATGAGAATAAAGTTCGATAAACAGGAATAAACTGGAAACCAGTGTTTACCGGAAGCGTACAAATACCGACCTCATACTACTCCATCACCAAAGCCATGTCGACAGAATGTACAAGACTTCATATTTTCTTACATTTAAGTACATATTGGAAGTACAAGTACATGTATAAGACACATTGTCAGTCATCATATTAGTTTTAAATGGAACATGAAAGCAAATCATAAAGAAAATTACAAACTTACTTTCTGATGCCTTGACTCTCATGATATTACCGTCTTCTTTTAAACTTTCACCATGAATGTTTGTTGCAGTAACCACATACTCGTAAATCTTGCCTTGCTCTAGCTCAACTTTCAACTCTCTTACTGAGGTATCTGTAATCGTCCTAAGCTTGATCCATTCTCCTGGTCTTCCATCAGTCACTATTCTTTGGTACACAGTGTACTCTATGATTTTTCTTCCATAGCTTCGTGGTTCATTCCATTTAAGCGTAACAGTACTGTCCGTTACTTCACTAGGTGTGTCATTCATTTCCACAGCTGCTGGGACCCCTGATGCTTTAACTCTTATGACCTTTTTATCTTCTATAAGACTTTCACCAAAGAAGTTTGTTGCAGAAACCACAAATTCATACACGTTACCTTTCACCAATTCAACTTTCAATTCTCTAACTGAGATATCAGTAACTTTCTTTAGCTTGGTCCATTCTCCTGGTTTTCCATCAGTCACTATTCTTTGGTACACAGTGTACTGTGTGATTTCTCTCCCATTATTTTGTGGTTCACTCCACTTTAGAGTAATTGTATCATCTGTTAGTTCACTGGGCAGATCGTCCATTGCCACTGCTGCTGGGACTCCTTTATTAACAAAAATATCATGATCAGTTATCAAGAACAAGTTATTAGTCTTCATTTTTGTTTTGCAAAATCACCCTATGTCAACTCCAAATGACCATTTGATCTTGCCATATTCGATGAAAGCTTCACAAAAACTCATTATTTAGTTTTATTGCGTTTGGCCATGTCAAATTTCGATGGTATGTAACTTTAAACCTTGGGGAAAGATTATTTTCATTCCCAATGGAGTTCAGGACTGGTTTCTCTAACAAGATGAAAGACCTTTTGCTTCAAATTAAGTGTAGCTTAACGAGACTAGTTGATACATTATTCTTCTGTTTTTTTGTTTTGTTTGTTTTTTAGTTTCACACATGACATGCTATGCATATAGTGTTATTATGGGTCCAAAAAACTCAAACAACGTGTCTTTAAATAACTCAAGGTCACGTTTTTCCAACATAAGATCTTATATCCTATATGAGTGGCTCAATTTCATTGTTTCGTTCTTCATTTTTTCAATATCTTACGGTATTGAGAAATGCGTCTTACATTACATGGTTAAATTACTTTATCCTTGAAAGATGATTCAAGACCAAATATAAGTAATATACCAGAATTATAAGAAAATACCGCGCGTTTTATTTACCTTCATACTTAGTCTTCACTGTCTTTTCTCCAGCAGGTCCCTCAAACACAGCATTCCTGGCAAATACCTTCACATTGTATCTGGTATCTTTCTCCAGACCTCCAACAGACAGACTTGTTGTACCAGGGTCTGTTATATTCTCATTCTTTATCTCAGTGCCACCCTTTAGTATGACCACTCGGTATGCTGTGATAGGACTCCCTCCATCATCAGCTGGTGCAGTCCATTTTACTGTCAGTGAAGTGGCTTGAATGTCTGATTGTCCGATGCTTGGGGAGCCTGGTTTCTCTTGGCAAAGTAAAAGAAATTGGCGTAAGGATGTGGACGTAAGTACTATTTTAAAAAATTTAAACAGAAACTGTTTATACGCAGCATCAATACACATGTTAGATGAATTGTGTTTCCGGCTTCCTTGTGGTTACTGTTGTTTCTTTTTTTTTTTTTTTCTCTTTTTTTACAAGCATCCCCCTAAAGATCCCACCCTCAAAAAAAAAAAAAAAGAAAAAAGAAAAGGAAAATAAAAAAGGGCAATACTTGAAAAACCACAATCGAATGACTGTTGTGCAGCAGGAGGTGATGAATCCGCTGACTAAAGCCGCGTTATGTGATTTAGGCTGGGAGATAATGGCTATGATTTCATTGAAGATAATCTGAGCGTATGCTGAGTTGCTGATGCCTGGAGGCAAAACGAGGAAACATGTTTCCAAAGCATCGTAGCGGGAAAATGTTTCCTAAATGTTTTGCCATACGGAAAGCAATGTTTCCAGCGTATGGCGGCCTCAAATTTAAGAATTGTCGAAGGGGAAAACTCAAGGGAAACTTCTCTTTCGAGTACGAAAAAGAAGAAAAACCGAAAGGTTATGGACAGACGAGGGAAAAGAGCAACTTATTATTAGCTACGAAGAAGGGAAATGTTCATGGAACTTCACCAACAACAAATACACGATTGAGACCAAAAGCTGTTGGCATTCAACAGCATGTATCCAAGTACAGCGAAACAAGTGCTCAAGTAAACTGAGCAGATTTCTAAAAACAAAAGCCTGTGAACTCCCCCTTACAACGGTAGCTAAACGTTTACTTAAAAAAAGAACAGTACGTTTACCAGGAAATCCTCACCAAAACACAATTCTAAATAAAAATTTATCGTAACACCAGATAAAACCAGAAGAACACAAATAGCACTTACTTATCTGTTGTACTTTCACTATCTTGCAATCAGCAGGCATGAGCGCATTGTCAGCATCACACTTGTAACCACCAAAATCTTGATCCACATTCATCTTCACATTTATTGTGTTCTCTGTAGCTGTGAATTTCTTTATCTGATTTCCATCAGGTTTGTACCAGGTGAGTGTTGGTGTAGGAACACCATCTGACACACACTTCAACGTCACTGTCTGACCGATCCATGACTTGACAGCTGATGTTGTGGCTTCCTTTATTGTAGGCGGGTCTAGAAAGTGATAAGTGACATTGCATTAGACAAAAAAACAGAAATTGGTAACAGCGAAAAAGGAAAATTAAAAATTTAAAAAGGTTTCCATTCACTGATTTAAGCACTGCAGATGCCACGTTAACCTTCCAATAATGTTTACTGTGGCTGTAAGAATTGTTAGTGAGATCTCTACTTTTTCCAGATATGATCCTGAAGCAATTGACCGAGTCACCTCTGCAAAGATGCAGAGCGATTTTAAGTGTGATACTTATGAAGGCTAAAGAACTAAAAATGGAGAGGAACGGATTTCTAAATGGAATGTCTTTCAATCGGCAGAGATTGGTTGGTTTTTCCAGCTTCTGAAAAATCATAATTATTTTGCCCTTAACCTAAATCTGATTGAAGGCGAGTTTCGCTGTTGATGAACACCACCGATATTTTAAAAGTTATCTCGAAACAGCTTATCTTTCGGATCATACCTAACATTTGCAATCAGCTTTTTAGCACTCTTCCTATAAATCTGTAAATCCGGTTGTGACTCCCATATCGAAAAAGGAGGGGTTTAAGCTTTATTTGACCCCTTTCCCCTTTCCCATTCTAACAGACACACAAATAAGAGCTAAAGTGGCTTAAATGACGGTAAAACTATTGCAATCGATTTCTTTCATCCACGAAGAAATGTTAAAGATTGTATGGGACTTTTATCTAAGCCATCAACAAAGTATGACGAGGTTATGTCATCTATTTTTTTCGAATGCAACCCTACAAGATAACTTGATTGGTAATGTCATTGACGTTCTGTCCCGAACACTTAAAAATTAGTAATAACTAAACCCTGCACTTTACGACCCCATGCAAGATGATGAGCAACCCTGTCCATTTCCCATGGGAAGAGTCCCCAAGATATAGACCTACATTGCACAGTTACATAAACTTCCGCCGTCTTATCTTGTCCCACTCCATTGCTTGTAGTGCACACATACTTCCCTGCATCACTTCTGTTACTGCTTTGAGTGTTTGGATCTTTAGACACAGCTGTGCCTTGTACATATTTTTTCCATGATATGGAAGGTGTTGGAAAACCTGATGCAGCACATCTCACAACAATAGGATTTGTTACATTCACTGTTATGTTTTGTGGCAAGACGGTTAACTGTATAGGAACTAAACGGGAGAAAGTCCAGCAAAATAAATTAGGTTTTTATGCCTTAGGCAAACTTGGATAAAACATATGTTTTTCATACACCTTCTACAAAGAAAATAACTTTATGTACCTTACATGATGGAAATCACACATAAATAAGCAAAACAAAACCAAACTTAAACTAAATTTACTGTTACATTGCTCACTTGACAGTAAATAGGATGTGTGTATATATGGGACCAAGGAGAGATGTTTTATTGAAGAACAAGGGAGACCACAATCACAGCCATCCATCTGTTCCAGGCGTTCGGTTATTGAGGAACGGCGCGAAAAGAAAACGGCAAAAAAAAAAGAAATATAGGGTAGCGCCGTTTCCCACTACCCGAACGCCTGAAGCAGGCTGCGGTCTACACTGAATGTCACTCACCATTTACATTTAGTGTCACAGTGGCCACTGGTCCATCTCCAACATCATTGTGTGGGACACATTTGTACTCGCCATAGTGCTGAGACCGCTGTACATTGTTAATGGTGTATGTGTATTGACTGTCATTACTGTGTCCGACGAGAGTGTTATTCAAATAGAACCTGTACTGTGATACTTGAGGCTTAGCTGCCGTGACGTGACAGGTAAATGTAACACTGTCTCCTTGTGTGACGCTATTTGCAGCTGCACTAGTAGTTACTGTTGTACCTTCAGGTTTGTCTGGTAATATAAACCAATGGTGAATCTTAAAATTCAGGTAATATTTAAAATTCATGACCAATTTTAGCTTGACCAATTTCAGTTTCGACCAAATACTTCGTGCATATTTTGCTCGCTTGGTATCGATGAATTATACTAAAATAGAGGGTATGTTAATAGAGCATTAGATAAACTTTGACTGGGAAATTTGAACAACGTGTAAGACCGAAAGAGCGTCTTAACTGTTAGCTAACCTTGCAACTATTGTTCGCTACAGAGTACGTAAATCCATTTGCTTACAAGTTAACAGGTGTAATGGTGTCAAGATGGCAAATACATATATAAACAAATAACAAATGATGTGTTTAGCTTAATTATGACCTAAATAAAAAGTTTATTTTTGGATTAAATCGATAATGTATAATGGCTTATCTTTGGTATGTTAAAGTCCACATTGTCTTTTAAAAGTCTGTATTTTCATAATTTTACAACAAAATAACAACAACAACAACAACAACAACAACAAACATAACACGACTGATTTACCACATACTGTGTCCCTGTCCATTCCTGCTAAACCGCACATGGCTTGCAATATAAGTAGACATTTGAACAGCAACTTAAGCCTGGTTTTCACTAGCGACGCAAGCACAAGCACAATCACGCTAAAAGGACAAATTTTGACCCTTGTGCTTGTGCTTGCCGCAATTACAAGCACAAGCATCAAAATGCAATGCACTTGTGGTTTTGCTTGTGTTGAAGCCGTTTTCACGGTGAAATAAGACCTGTTATCCTTGCGCTTGTGCTTGCGTCGCTAGTGAAAACCAGGCTTTATAGCCCAGACACGCTTTGTTGTTACTAATAAGTCGATATCTCTTTGTCTATTCATCTTGTACTAGTCTACACACTCTACATCTGTGTGTTGTAAGAAGCCGCATAATTTATATTATTTAAGTTTAAAGCGTGTTCTTTGATAAAACAACTGTTTTACTAAACGGTCATGATTGAATAACAGAAACCATACATGTACATTGTAAACACTTAATGTGTTGTTGTGCACTAGGTTGTGAAGATAGAGTTGGATATTTCACAATAAGAGAAATTTTACTTACAATGAACCACAAGTGTCACGTGTTTTTCATCTTGTCCTGCGGAGTTGTTGACTTTACAAGTATACTGACCATCATCTGCTCTATTTATACCATTCAATGTCAAAAACGCTATTTTCTTCCCTGAACTTTTCACTATTCCATTTCTGATCCATTTTACATCTGGGTCTGGTGTCCCGAATGCTGCACAGCTGATATTGACTGAGGATCCCTCGTTGTAATTTGCTTGTTCTGATGATATGCTTATCTGTGGTGCCTCTGCAAAAATGAATTTGGTTGAAGTCAAAGCTATCTCACTGCTATGCACATGATATGTGGATAAGCGCGTGTAAAAGCTTTACTGAGTTTGTCTCCATAAGAGGCTGACGTCATCCTAGTTTAAATCATGGTGTTTTTAGGTCACAGCTGAAGCTGTGCCCAGAATTGCGTGAAATCTGTGAAAAAGCCTCCTGTCCTCCGGCCTCAGTGTTTTGCTAAGCTAAATTTGCTGTTCAACCAAAGTGCTTTATTTTCGAACATTTCAGTCTATGTCTGAGTCAGTGTATTCTCCTACGCAGGTATCATTGTGACTTGTTACGTGATGAAACGCGTCTTATACGCTAATGCATGTTCATATATCGAACATACATTTGACTTCATTTGAAAGAGTTACAGTGAAACGAACTCAACCGGGGCCACCCAACGTTTTTTAGCCAATCACAAGACGAGTTTAAAACAAAAGAATTGGAGTTCCTTGGTCAGGCAACCAATCACAGTGAAGGGCAATTTTAACTCTTCGCTTGACTGAATACGATGCGAAGGCACGCTAAAGTGTTGTTTTTACGGCAAAAAATATAATTTTGTTCATTTCGTTTACGGTTAAGGCGAAAGTCTGCCGGTAATTTAGAACACTGGACGGAATCAACGTTAATAAGTTTACCGAATGACGGCCGGGAATTTTGAAGACTGAACGGACTCAACGAAAATAGCACGGCCTGCGCCTGGAATGAAGACAAAACGGACTCGACAAAAATTTATTTACCGAATTGACACCGGCTGAAACTGTGAAGACGAAACGACTTTTCCTCAAACCAGTATATATATTTGCCGAAGCGAATCAACACCGGTCAGCAAAGAGATAAACTCAGTGTATTACATTCAGTGATATATATACAGTGATACAGTGATAAAAAGAACATTACCTAATGAACAAATTACAACGGCGAACATTTCAACCATAAATATTCATCGCCGGATAAAACTCAACAACACGTGCAGAAACGTGACAGGTTCACGCATACTAGTTAGCGGCTGTAATTTGGTAAATTTATATTTACGTTGAGCCCGTTTAGTGTTCAAAAATGTCGGCCGCAAATTCGAGGAAAACTGACATAAGCTTTCGTCTTCGACATTCCCGGCCGTGTTTTGGAAAATGTGTGGCATATTGTAAGTTTTATAGCCGATCATGCTTCGGTAAATTTTTTATTTACGTTGCGTCCGTTCAGTCTTCAAAACTCCCGGCCGTAATATTCGATCAAGAATTATCCAAGCTTTCGTCTTCGACATTCCAAGACGTCTTTCGGGAAAATATTGAGCTGGCCGTGAATCGGCCGGTAAATTTATTTCGCTACGTTCATCACTTCGTTCAGTCTTTCGAAGTCTTCAAAATTGCTCGCCGTAATTCGGTGATACGCTGAATCCTTTCACTGAGTTTCAGTCTTCAAAAATATTCGCGGCCGTAATTCGGTAAACGTATTTACGTTGATTCCGTCCAGTGTTCCAAATTACTGGCAGACTTTCGCCTTAACCGTAAACGAAATGAACACAACACTTCAGCGTGCCTTCGCATCGTATTCAGTCAAGCGAAGAGTTAAAATTGCCTTTCACTGTGATTGGTCCCCTGACCAAGGAACTCCAATTCTTTTGTTTAAAACTTGTCTTGTGATTGGCTAAAAAACGTTGGATGGCCCCGGTTGAGTTCGTTTCACTGTAAGGTCGCATGGGACTCTTGCCAAACCGACAAATGGTAAGAGCCTTTCAATGAATTTAGCCAGCACGGAATTAAGGCGCAAACAGTGGATGGAATATGACTTGCCCTACGAACAAGGAGTAAACGCAAACCGGCAGTGATCCGTCGAGGCGGGCAGGACGGATCGAGGATCACGGAGGGCCTCTTCGTCTGTGCCAGATAGTGGCGGGCCCCTTGGCATGGCCGGTTAGCATGGTGACACTGTTCCGCTGAATTTATGGCTCTCGTATCTCGTTCTTCCATATCTTTAACGACTATCAAATTTCAATTTCCCAGATACCTTACTCCTCACTGTTGCTAACCAGTCGAAAAGGAGACTATTGTAATGTGATCATCGAAAGCATAGGCACAATCTTTTAAAACTCGAACTCGTACTTAATCTCGTACTCGTACTGCGGTCGGTTGTTGGTGACTTACGTTTCAACAACTTGAAGTAAAGCCATCTTCACAGTGTAGTGGAACGTTGTTGGTCAATCGATGGTTTTAAGTCTGATCCTTGCAACTGATTGGTTAGTATTGCCATTGTTATTGGCTGTAAAACTTGCGTAATAAAGAAGTCGCCCTCGCCTCGTCAAAAGTACTGATCGATGATCGCATACTTTAGGGGGGGGGGAGGGGCGGCAAATTTGGGGGGAGGGCTAAGATTTTTGGGGCTCCCATTTAGAGAGGGCCAAATGTCTTTGGACCCACGATAAGGGGAGGGTCATAAATGATTGAGCACCTGTTTTAACAAATAAACTTTTTAAATATTTTAGGCTACTTCAATCCACAATCTCCTCCTTGGTAATTTCCCTTAACCAGCAAACAGCGCGTGTGTTTATCAAGCTGAATCTTTTATATCTTGAACGTGACTCATTGTGGAGATTTCTGGAGTGAGCCAGAAAATATATATGACTAGAATGGTTGACTTTCAACGCACAGTTTCTGTAATGAGACTCCACAGAACAATTGTTTAACCATTCATGCTGCAAGTTCTCTGCGAGGAACATTTCTTTACCTATTTTACTAGCAAGCTAGCTACTTTGACTATTTTACTAGCAAGCTAGCAATAGGTAATTAAAGCTTAATAATAAATGGTCTATCCGTTGGCGAGTAGTGACTTGTTAAATGGTCAAAGAGGCTTTACACGTTCGATCACAGCTGTTTTTCATTGGTATAAATTGATTACTTTTTAGCATGTTTGACATTCGTAGATGTATTTCTAGTCGTTTCAGAAGACCTAAAATAAAAATTTTCCGGGGGAGCATGCCCCCGGACCTCCCTAGCCTTGTTTGTGTTAAGGATCAACAGCTGTTTGGTTCAGGCTTCTCAAGCCTCATGCATTGAGCGTGAGACTCGCGCAATCAGTTGCAAACTCACACTGAAACGATTATTTCTCGCATGATATTACTTTGATTCAAACAACCCATTTTGATCATATCTATTTGTATCATGACACGTTATCAATAATCGCCTTAGAAACACACCATTTTGCTATTTTTTTCTGTTTTACCTGCTTCGAATAGCTCGAACAGCTGAAAAAGTTAAAACAGGAATCTAAGTAGCTTTTCTGAAAGCGCCATCATATTGCTACTCAGAATCGCAGAAAAGTGATCTAAGAGGATTAAAAATTGAAAACGTTCTGGGGTAGCATGCCCCCAGACCCCTCTTGAGGGCACACAACTTCTCTAAGAACTAGTCAACTACTTTCAATGGTTTTTACCTTGCTGTGTTTATTCTTTTATGTGCCCATTCAAAGGACGGAAGGGGGGGGGGGGGGGGGTCACAATTTTTTGGTCTCTGATGTGGGGCGGGTGGCAAATTTCTGGCTCCAATTTGGGAGAGGATCACAATTTTTGAGCCCACTTCTTCAAAAATTTACCGGCCCTCCCTCCCCCCCAGTAATTAATGATCGCTCCCTTATAACTTTGTAGGAATTCGGGTTCGAGGACGATTCATCCAGTAATTTGTCAGTATGCGTCGGTTTTCTGTGTTGTTGTACTTTACCAACAAGTTTAGAATCGGAAGCTAAAAGTTTTCCACTTACTTTTAGGTAAACTGGATATCAACGTTCTGTCGCTAAGGTGCTTGTCAAAAGCTAGCGTCCGTTTTGTCTTTCTTTACGGTAAATGTGTCGTTAACGTTGTGTAATCAAAACAATATATTAAACATAACTCACCTTCAACTGCCAAGAACACAAAGTCAAATCTTGGCGGATCAAAATCAGTAGACTTGTCTATTCTACAGCCATAATATCTTTCATCGCTCTTTCTGATTAAGCTTAGAGTGAAGATGATCTGACCAGAAGATACGTCACCACGTCCACTTACACGTCCACTGTATGTTGAAGGGATAGATACTGACACTGGACCACTCTTCTTTTCAGTTACCAGAATTCCACCACTCTGAAACTGATTCGATCCATCTTTCTTCAGTCCCCAGTCAACTATATCAACATCACCAGAGAAGCTCCAAGTGAAGTTAACAGACGAGCCAACCGACCCTGTCACAGTCTTTCCGTCATACTTTGAAGTGAAACTAATCTGACATTCTGAAAAACATTAGCCAGAACCTAAGTCAATTTTAACAGGGTAGGAAAATCAGAGGTTTGTGTGACTGTCTTAGACAGAGTCAGGGTTAAGGAGGCCGGGTCGCACCTCCCTACTCAATATTATGTCTAGTACCCCTCCCCCCCCCCCCCCTCCAACACGGGGCTGAATGAAAAACGAGCTAGAAGAAGGCGGGCAGGAGAAATATGTCTTCGTAAGTATTTCTTGCCCTATCTCCTATAACATAAGTATTACTCTATCATTACAAGTTATGAAACATGGATCAGGTCAATGGAAAGAACCAAAATAATTGCGGGGCTGGACGATCGACCATGAACGTTATTATAACAATCTGGACGTGAAGGTGGCTTGTAATGGTTTAGACATGTCCGGCTTCAGTGTGCTCTCGCAACTATACCAATTAAGAGCGAATTTTTTTGTAGACCGCGTGAAAACAAAAAAATGCGGTACAAACTTCCAAAGTCATCTACCTTCATTTTTGGCTCAGAGATACCTTATGGTAAGTCGATAAACGTGGTGTATTTTTTTCGTTTAAATCTATTTTAATTTTCGAGAAAATATTCAGACACTGTAACAAGTGCCCGGCGACATAAAATGGCCGAAACGAGAGCGACGAACATGGTCACAAGAACTTAGCTCATCAAAAGCGTAAATTGAAGATGACCTTTCTCAAGTTTGTATATTTGTACAGGAGGCATTGACGAATGTTATGAGTCTAAAATAAGGATAATCAACTGAACTATGAAATCCAGGCAGGCGTTCAAAAATCACCATTTTCTCATTGTTTACAGATTTCATTTTGGAGACGTTTTTCACGAAGCACTTTTCCTATGCGGTATAACTCGGATTCGCCTGAAACTTTGGCTTAGATAAGTAGAAATGATGTACTTTTTAAGTATATAAAAATTTGCTCTGGGCTTTTCATTTTATCCAAGAAATAGACCGTCCTACTTCGAAGAAATCGCTCGACAGTGACTTATGTAAACAAAGCAAATAATCGAATTACGCAGTACACTTTCTCTTAATATAGCCAAAATTCGAACACAATCTTATCATTTAGCTACACACCAGTTTATTTATTAATATTTTACTCTTACCTTGCAAAAGCAGTGGTAAAACAGTGTTTTTCCCCATTCTTGACATTCTTTTGTCGGCAAATTGCACGGGCAAGCGGCTATGTTGCTTATGATACAATCAGTCACTATTAGCAAAGGCCCTCGTAAACATGGCATTTCTTGACAATTTTAACCACATTTCAGGTTCCATACAGCCATTCGTACAGGGGACTTGATAAAACAATGAACAGTTTCACTTAACGACGTTTTAAGCCTCAAATGAAATGTTGTCAAATTCAAAGAACGGTTACATGTCATTGCTCGTGAATCCTCGTATTTGTCACGCAATGAGTCACGAACTCCCGGGGGGTGGGTGGGTACATGGGGCTCCCTACAAAGTCTGCATTTTTTCAACTGCCATATAGATACAGTCGACTCCCGATAACTCGAATTCACGTTTTAAAAGTTTTTTCATGCTCTCTTGTTCGTCCACATGTGCAACCTCTCACTCGGTTATAAAAAAGCCGCTTTTTGAACTCCATTTTCCCTTTTATTTATTCCATATAAAAAAAATCAAGATGTACAGACTTGAAAAAAAAAAACACTGCATCTAGCACCAACGGTACGGTAATTTGTACAGGCTTTTTATTCCTGTTAAAATTATTATACTATTATACGGAACCCCATCTGGGCGTGGTAAAAGCTTTTTAATTTGACCCCGGAGCCGGATACCATTTCTATGTCTTACCAATGATCTGAAGACTGCCAACAAAAAATGAGAGTATGTTTTACCTTTAAGTGCAGCTCAAAACGAAACCTTTGTGGTTAAACTGACAGGCAGCCTACCACGTCCTGAACACCCTATATGTGTGACCAAAATCCGTAACTTAACCATAATATGGGAGTTCACCCTTCCCGCTTCCAAAACACAGCGGAGTCTGTCATAAACGTTTTTTACTTTTATTTATTTTACTTTGGGGGGGGAGGGGTGATCAACTTATCAGTACGAGATCACTAGGAACGTCCCGCACACTTTTAAGGGGATCGCGATAATGTGCGACTGCATTCACTTAGGCCTGCATAGCAGGCGTCGGAAAGGGGGGGGGGGGAAACGTTATATAATCGACATTTGTTATCAGACGGCGCTAAGCTCGATTTAATATATATCCGTCACCACCGTTGCCAGAATTTATCAGACTAAAACAGAGAAAAAGAACAAATCACACTGTGTTAGGTTTCTCCTTTTTAAATTTAATCATATCGCATTTTATATAACCACAATATTAAACGGACTGAGAACTGATTTACAGTAAACCCCTTCTAGCTCGAATTCGATGACGATAACGCTCATTCATGACTGATAGCGCACTCGAGGCGTCACAGTTTCTATCCTTCGAAGCTTCGCTTATTGGGTAATTTACGATTCCGATTATAATAACATAGTTTCTGGAGGAAGAAAGTGGCATTTAAATTTTGAAAGAGTTTGGTCTTAATATAATATTCAAGAAAAATTGGAATTCCGGAAAGTCGGAAATCTGGATAGTCGCCGGAGGTTCGACTGTACTTTCTATAGAAAATTAACAAAAATCGCAAAGACTTACCAGACCCAGCAGGGACAAATATGCCCGTACGTCGAAGGATCGTTCTCGAAAGCGCTTTGTTGATTCCCGGGGGGGGGGGGGGGGACTCGCATATGAAAGTGACGGGGTGTAAATTTTAGATATTTGGTTTCACTTAGGGTCTTCCGCGAAAAAATAGCAATATTTTCAGCCAAAATGGTCTCGTTCTGGGTTATACACGCAGAAATATACAAATAGCAATCCTTTTTCTGGTTTTTTTGGAGTCGTCTAGGGGTCAAGAAAAGCTCGAGCCACACCCAGATTGTTCTCTTTTAGAGGTTCTTTTCAAAATTCCTGACGAGCATCCCCGTCCGTTTCATATAGCAGTCCCCCCGGGTGTTGATTCCGCGGTCAGACTTGCGTGATTTCCCTTCTTTGGCATGCCAAAGAAGGGCACCGTTGCATTGATGCCGTGCTAAAATGATATCTACTTCTGACTCAACATCATTAACACCCGCAGCCAGTTTGTGAGCCGAGATATCTTTTTCACATGAACGCAGAGGGAGTATAACAGAACGTTTTTCCGCAGCTCGACTTCGCTTATCTTGGGAGCAGTATCCCCCAACTAATCTTTGAAAAGAGTAATTGATTTCCATTCTATACTCTGTAAAATTCTCTACTCATTAAAAGCACGAATCAACAAAATATCAGTTCTTGTTTGCTTTGGAAACTATGGCGCGACGCTCATTATATTGTTAGAGCTACACCTAATCTAGTTTATTTTTCCTTTCTGATTTGTAAATAGAATCTATGATATTTAAAAATGCTATTTCCACTTTGTTAAAACAAAAAATATGTGACCCCTTTCTTTAATCCGTGCCAGACCTTGACGTTAAAACCCCTCCCCAAAATAAAACCAAAAAATAAAAATAAAAGTTACTTCGAAAAAACAAAACAACCAAACATGTACAGCTGCAATACTCCATTCAAAATGCAACAACAACGGCAACAGTTACTCAGTGACCTTCCCCGTTTCAGGTTTAATAATTTTTTTTTCAATAGTATCTTTATGGTGTTTTTTTTTTTTTTAACGTGAAAACGTACTTTCATATACATATGCCGTGACTTTTTGGAAAGGGTTTTTAGACTTTTTATTACCCCGTTTATGTGCCATTACGTTTATATTTAGCCCCACCAAAACCACTTACGAAGTTGTATAAATCCAGGAATTATAACCGAAATTTTACGCTATTTTCCGAATGCATAAATGGCTGCCAATTTAAAATTCTTTTGTATGCATTTAAATTAGCCTGACTAACCTCGCTCTAGAGCAAAAATTCTTTTGAATTATCAACTCAAAAACGAGGTTAGTCAGGCTAATTTAAATGCATACAAAAAATTTTAAATTGGCAGCCATTTATGCATTCGGTCTATAGCCCACCAAATTTAATTCAATGGGTAACCTCCCCTCAAGTGACATATCATTGCGTGACAGATGTCAAGCCGCCATTTTCGCTCTAGTTGATCTTCTGCAAAAACAACGGCCAAAACGCGGTTTTTAAACTGTGAAGCAAGTTTCTTCTATGAAGTGGCCGTTTTCACTAAATGTGGTTGGAACTGTGAAGACCGGAATGCGGTGGGTTTTTTTTTCAAGGACCTTCTGGCAAAGTTATTACTGATTTGAAATTCTCGGGAATTCTGAATACTGTTATTTGGTAAACACCGTTCGAGTGCTGGTAACGTATTTGAAACAAACGTTGGATACAAAGCAATCTTCAACAAATTGTTACGCCAGGTAAGCTAAATATTGAGTTTTGGATCAAATAGGGTGTTTACTAATAAGATTTTGTCGAAATTTTGGCTTTGAGAAGGGAAAGCGTAATTCGAGCCTTATTCGATTATTTGCGGTTGTTGACAAGTCGGTGTTGTGATTTCGTCCAAATTGAAAGGGGAAGTTCTTCGTAGCAATTAAAAGCCCAAGACTGATTTTTATACCATTAAAAAGAAAATCATTTCCACTTATTAAAGCCCAAGTCTTAAGTGATTCTGAGTTATACCGCATAGGAAAAGAGTTCTTTGAAAAAATGTTCCAAAATGAGATTTTTAAGCAATCAAATTTTTGCAATTTTTAAACAGGCTCTAAATATTCAAATCGATCTTTGTAATACTGTTCTTAGACTCAAATCATTTGTAAATGCCTCCTTAATAAATACACAAAATCGAGAGAAGTCTGCTTTATTTTGCGCTTGTGAGCAGCATCGTTCTTATGCTCTTAATCGTGGTATGAAATTCGACCATTTCATGGCAGTCGGCGGGCGTGACAGTTTTTATTTTTTTTCTGCCAAACAAAGATAGCTCTTAAAGAAAAAATCATAGCACGTTGATCGACTCACCATAAGGTATCTCTGAAAAAAAATTGAGGGTAGGCTTGTTTAAAATTTTGTACCACCTCTCACTCGGTCACGGGAAAAATTCCCTCTTAAATGGAGGCAGAAATTTAAGAACAAATTTGTTAACGCTATATCAATGAACAAATTGAGCTCGCTTTGAAATTTTTGATCGCCGGTTAAACTTCATGATCACGAAACGACATTTCAAACTTTGATTGACGGAAGTCTTGGAAACGTTTCCGCGGGTGTTTTGATTCCTGAAGTAGCGTATCAATGCAAACGGTGGTAACGTTTTTAGTTTTTTTCCCGCACCTTTTTTATGCGTTCCGGGTTTCAGTATTCCGGCGTTCCTGGTTGTAATATACCGGCAATTCCGACATTCCGGCGTTCCGCCGTTCTGGCTTTTAGTACTAGCTTCCCATTTCAAACAGCACGTCGAAAGATGGATGTAGAAAGATTGCTGTGTACGTAAATTCTCTTGCAGAGTAAAGAACGAATAGTTCCGCGATCAAAGGAGACCCGCAGTGGCTCCGGTAAAGATGACGTTAACACTTGCTTACTTTAATTTCCTGAACTGTCCAATAAATTATGACAAAGCAGGAGAATCGATAAAGCAAATATTCCAAAGAACTTTCTTCCCTGCTATTGAAAAAGAGACAATAGGCCAATTCCGATATATTAATATTCTAACTTGGCTCCGAGGCTTGGTGGAATAAAACAAAAGAAGTGATTTATTCATTCCTAAACGTCGACGTGATATCTTTTGTTTTATTCTCCCCAAGCCTCGGAGCCAAGTTAGAATTTTAATATATCGGAAATGGCCTATTGAAAGCATAAAAAAATGTTCATCCTAGAGCACAAAACGTGCGACAGGACTCGCAGTCACGAATGCATGCAGTATTGGTAAAGTGACCGTGGTTTAGTTTAGCCTTCTCTTTAGTGACTTCTTCAAAGAGAAAGTGACGTGACATTTTTATGTAAAAATCTCTTCGGCCGTCGTGTATTCAACAAAGAGACATATTATCAATAGAAATAATCCAAAGATCTGATTTTTTGCAATTATTTCTGCATTTTTTAGTATTTTTGTATTGATTTATATATTTCACATTTTTCTTAACCTATTGAATTTTTTTCCCGTTACTCTGTTTCTAGTTACTTCGTTACTTGATACTCCGTTACTCTGTTTAGTGACACCCCAGCGAGAAATATGAATATGTACAACTGGAAATAAGTCACGCGAGAATCGTACTGTCTGTTTCATATATATCTGTTAGCACCGAAGTACTTTGATCATTCAAACAATATAGCTAATAATATCCGGAATAGATTGAAACTGCAAAGCCTTGCTCGTTGGCATTATAATAACTCCCATTGATTTCCACAAAAAACATATTAAACGGTGTTTTGTGAAGACACCAATTAAACAATTAAATTAATGCTACTCAAGCGTTCTCTGATACGGTTGGGATACCTTTAGATTGTTCCCGAAGATTGTTTTATTACGTATTGTCTAAAAAATCGGTCGATGGCAGAGGAAACCTATAAACACATAATATTTCTTTCCTTTTCATTTCCTGATAAGCTTTGTTTTTGTTATTTAAAAATCTCCTTAAAACGTGTCAAACGCTGATCGGTTGCATTTCTATAATTAATTAAAATGTAATGTTAAATGAAAATAATGGCAAATGTCGTTCACTGATGCGGCACAATTTACTTGTCGAACTTTTATAAAACAGTTATCTAAGATAGATATTAATTATTGCCGATAAAAGCACTAGCAAGGCTGCCTTGAAAATCACTTAACGTCAATATAAGGCTAGTATAACCTCAAAGTAGTGGCAACGAAAATGAAACTGCGTAACAGTCTTTGACATGAAGCTCTATATGATCCAAAATCGCACACGAATCGATACGTATACTCCCAAACGCAAGACACAATCCAGTAATGGAGAACTAAGTCACAGTCATAATTTGAGTCCTAATTACCCAATATTGTAGATAATACATACTCAAGTCTGCAAAGTACATTACATCGTTTCAGTTAATCCTAAAGTTCATGATGATCCATGATACGAAGTGCATTTGAAACGTTGTCGCTTCCGGTCGCTTCCGGTCAAGTCACCGAAAGCGAGCTAGTGAGAGTCAAACACCCAAGCAGAAGGACGCACTTTCGCTTGGACTGAAAACCGCATAAGTTGAAGTATATGTGAGAACACACGAATACTAAAAGAGTTTCTCTAATCACAGAAATTACAACCTGGAAGAGATCAGTACACGTTTGAATTGAGGCCGAAGATAGCCTGACAGATTATATTTGTAGAATGATACCTACCTGCGTGCGGAAGTAACAGCAATACCAGAAGAACATAGCAGTATGAACAAATTCCTAGTGAGTTTATAAAACTCATCTTATTGATAACGATGTTACAGACAAAATAGCTAGGTCTTTGTACAGGTATCTGGTCAAACGCGAGCTATCAAACACCGAGCGCTGTTGTGACACTGAAAAATGCACGTGACTATTGTAGCTTTATGTATTATATAATCTGTAGCGGAAATAACAGGTCAGGACACGCTACATTATTCTTGCATATTATTATTTGTTTATAATTTTAGTTACATAACAAAATATTTTAGTGGGTTGGGGAAAGTCATAGTTGACAAAAAAGTCCACGTTTTTATGAAATTTAATCAAAACTTTACTACAATTGCCGGATTTTGAGATCGCGCTCGCTAAGGGAAAGTTGTAAACTTAATATATGGCCATGCATGAAAATATTCCGAGTACGTATCGACTCCTTGAAAACTATGTGAAATTTTCCAAAAAAGCGATTGTGGGTTGCTTCCTCCATTCTCTCCCTTCAGTTCAGGCAAAACAACAACAGCAACAACAACAACAGAAACTTGAGAGAACTGGGAAGGAAAAAACGCTGTGCGTGCCTATTTTCTTTTCCAGAGCAGTCGTGACTCGTCCCCAGTCGTCTTTTAAAGGACAACTGAGGACGATTTACTCGAGGATATCCGAGACGCGCGGAGTATGGAAGAGAATCGCACAACCAAGCAAAAAAGTTGGTCAAACAGGCTACCCCCACAGTAAAGATTTTTTTTTATGGACGTTCTTATAAAATGGAGTCTTGTGAAACACAAATAATGCCACGCTGAACTGAGGCATAAGATACTCTAAAATATAGGATTCATAGAATGATTCTTACCTGCCTGCGGAAGTAACAGCAGTGAAAGAAGAACATACAGGTCTGTACGTATTCGTACTGAGCTAACGTAACACATAATACCGATGTTGCAGATATCTTTCAGTTGTTAGATATACACTGCACTATTTCAATCAGTACTTGATAGGCTACCAGAGTTTGTCGGGCTTTAAGGATCTTTCTATTGTTTTCTGGAAAAATAGGCTTTGAAGTTGGCCAATAGAATCTAAGTGCTAGCAAACTAAGTGCTAGAAGATGAGTATAAAACACCTTTGTTTTCATGCTGTACAAACCAGACAACATTTCAGTTGTTGCGGACACAAATTGTTCCGAAAAAAAAATCAAACATTTTTTGTGCCGACTTCTGGGACACAAATTTTTTCCTACAACAGAAACGTACACTACTTACATCATTAACAGTACATAATACAATGCAATTACCATGTAGTTGCTATATTTTCTTACTTGCTCTACCTACTTTAAAAAAAATGGCGGCCACTGTAACACCACGTGTGCCGTTGCGCTCTAAGCACGTTTTCGGAAATTCCCCTTCTTTTTTCAACACCAAGTAGTAATAGTCCGCAAGCAAAACAACAACGAAATGCTCCATCCGGAGATGGAAAAAAGGAAGATCTGATCTCATTCTGCAAAGGCTAGACGAAATTGAAGACTCCATCATGGCGAAGTTTTAAAGAATATAAGGTATTTGATTTGCCTAATCAAAATATTTAATATAAGATAAATTTAAACTCATTATCTCTATTATTGCTGTTTTGTGGACACAGATTTAAATGGCCACCATATATAATAAAATGTTATATAATTAGGGGGATCTCCTTACAAAAGCTTGTATGAGCTTGCTGGGATCACCTACTACTTTAAATGTTATTTATTATATATCACACTGTTGTAATAGATAATTGGCAAATAAAATAATTATTTACTTACTTTTGTAACAATACTTATCACTTAAAGCCTGTAAATTTACGAATAATTACTAAAAGTATTTTTAGTTACATTGCAAAAACGTAGCTTATATCAAATGAATTAAAGTACACAGCTTCTAAGGAATAGAAACAAAAGCAGTTACAAACTAAACTAGTAGTCTCCTCTTGTTGATGCTTTGTATGGCTTAGTGTTTCTAAGACATTGCCAAAGTGTTATCTATTTATTCTACAAACTTAGATTTAAGAGTTTAAAATCCAAACCAAGCTAAGAACTTAAGTAAAACTTGGTTAATCTTCCACAACAATGCGGTATTTATAATGCATCCGGTTTTTTTACATGGTATCATGTACAGGTGCTTCCTGATTGCTTCTCGCACGTAAAAGACAAAAAGAACATATCGTAATTTTCATTACCTTAAAGAAAATCAGAACTGGCCATGGGTGTCCGCACGATCGATTCTATCTGAGAATCTGAGTCTATATGATGATATTCATTCATGATCAAACTATATTCCCAGTGCACTTCTAAATTCATTCGATCGGAAATCAGTGGACGTAGAGCCACCGTGTGGATAGGACACTGTAAATTCCTGTTATTGTTGATTCATTTATTATCATTTATTTTCCCTGCACTACAGTTTAATTACATGAGTCGAAAACTGACTTCCTCTGCAGTGTCTATCCAATGTAGTTCAACCACCTCTCCAAAGTTAAAAGAAAATCAAACAATTAGATTCTTCTTAAATCATTGGTAATAATTAAACTACATTGTAAGTCTGTTTTAGTCCTGTATAATTTTATGTTCGTAGGAGTTTCTGAGTGTGTTTAAAATTTTTGGTGGGGGGGGGGGGGGGGGGGAGGTAAGGAAAGGCTTTCGAAATGGCAACTCAGTATACTTAATGTTAATAGTAAGCAATATGGTCATTAGAGTATAACACAAGGTAACTGCCAAAACCGAACTAAAGGGCTAATAGCTATAATAAGGGTCCTGGGTTATAGCTTGGTGCGGGATGAAGTGAGGGAAGAGGGGGAATTATCAGGGATTTTACAGTTAGTAGCTGTCGATATAAAAATAGCGTCTTGATTACAAAGTCAGCGGGTGATACAGTTATACAGCTGTGAGATCTTCGACGTTGGCGTACAAACTGTTGTCATATTGCTTGAGGTTAACGTAGTTCTGTAAGAGAAAGACATTTCATATAATTAGTAAGCTGCCGTTTTTAAGGGGACTTCCCACTTACAGCTCAGTGTGGTGAAATGTTACCAAATGTGAAATGTTACGATGTAAGAATACCAGAAATAGAAAAACCAAATAAAAAAAATCAAGAGTATAATTTTCTAGCCATCGGAGTTCGAGGCTTGTATTCCCAGATGTAAAAAAAATATTTCATCTGATTCCAACATAGCCTGAATTTCAGACATTCCTCTGTGCTCGCCTACTCACCAGAAGAGACGTCTGAACACATCTGGCCCTAATGCCGTCCGGTGACGTCACTACACTTTGGTTTTAATTCAGGCGGAAAAGTTTCTGTCGAGGCCATGAAATTGTGAAAGAAAAATTGCTTCAATAAAGGATTACAGGGTATAAAATTGTTTTAAAAGTAAACTATTGAAAACTTGAAACAAATGAATGAAATTTTAATCGACTGCAGGCTATATTCTTTTACGGAACCGATTTAATCTGAACTGATTTGCTTTATCTAGCGATCAAAATATAATATGTTACGCAGCGGACAAATACAACACACTCGTGAGTACTTAAATGAATCAATTTAGACGGTTACAGAGGCATCAAGAAACGGAATTCAATACAAAAATATCCTACTTGACCGTGGGCACTAAGTTCAGAAATCACTGGCTCATCGAGGCTGCAGGACATAAGCGTCGAGCGGCTTTGTTGACAAAACAAGAATACGTATAAATTTGGCAAAACTCTGCATGTCGAAGCGACGAATGCCGCCAACTTAAAACCTACCAATTTCCATTACTATTCTTCATCCGTAGGTAAAGTAATAAAGTAATAAACTCAAGGTAAATGACTAATAAATTCATTTCTGGGAAGGTGAACCCTTTCAAACTCTTTCCAAACGTTTTCAAATTACAATCCTTGCCCGGTAAAATTCGGTCATAATTTCACATAATTATGCAAATAATTTTCAAATCAACCAATCAAAATCACTACCCGGTTTTCGGGTAGTGACGTCACCGGACGGCATTAGGGCCAGATGTGTTCAGACGTCTCTTCTGGCGAGTAGGCGAGCACAGATGGATGTCTGAAATTCAGGCTAATTCCAAGAAGGAAAATTAAATTTTATCAACTTCGAAAAACTAAACATAAATAACTTCTTACAAAGATATACTTATTACTGAGTTTACCCTGTGGTTTCTCTCCATATCTCTCATCGTATCTTTTAGTTTGGCAAAAGTTGGACGATCGCTTGGATTTTCTTCCCAACAATTCAACATAATCTGGTATCTAATAGGTCAAAATCATTAATAAGTGAAAATCATTAGCAACAATGAAAGGGGAAAAAAATGTAAATATAATAGACGAGGCTCGCCTGGATGCTTCAAAGTACAACACTTCAAATTTTAATAGCTGATACAGTATTTTACTGTCAGAGTTTCGTCGGGCTAACCACTTCATCTACGTGATTAAATGTCAATGAACTTTCTTAAAAGGTTTGCTGAGTTGCTACCATAGGAACAATGTGTCTTTTATACTTCATGTGTTTCTTCACGATTACTGATTTTGAAAAAATTCTCCGAAAGCGTTTTCGAAAATTTGGATTAAATATTATCCTTGAATAATAAGTTATTTGCCTTGTGTTGACTTTGATTTGATGTTTTTACGACATATTATACATGCGACTTAGGACTACTATACTGGAAACGGAATTAACGCAAAATATGCATCACCATTACAACTACATCAACTTACTAGCAAACTCACCAAAACGTCATGAAAAGTAGTGCTATGCGCCTGTTTGCTCACATGAGCGCAGAACTAAACACTTATGAAGAAATAATGTTTAACAATCTAAATTATGTGCAATGTATTTACAGTTTGCTATCCACATGTTTTGGTTTTGGCATTCTGAATCCTTCTTGAAGTTTCCTGGCGATTTTTCGAGGGTCAGTTCCCGGGTACGGAGATCCCCCTGGATGAGATGAAGTGATGTCATTAATCCTTTTATGTAATACATAAAAACAATTCCTAGATCGAAAATCTGTGCTAGTATTTGACTTTAATAATTGACCTTATAGCAATCAAAACATAAATATCTTAAAATATTTGATGGACTATATTAAGCATAAATTATAATTTAACTTACCTACAGTGAGAATCTCGTACAGCAGGACACCATAGCTCCAACTGCCATTAAAGGAATTGGACGATATCAAGTTATTATTGACGAAGGAACAAAAATTAATGATTTTAAAAAGTTGACGCAGCTAAGCCACTTCCCCTATTAGATTTAAATTTAGACTAGATATAAATTCCTTTTTCTAAAGAGCTTTTCACTTATTCAGAAATAGAATCCTTTTTTGTAAGTTGTAAAGTACTTACATGTCACTTTGCGTTGTGTATTTTCCAAATAACAAAGCTTCATAAGCAGTCCACTTGACAGGCAGACGACCCTTATTAGGAAAAAATGGACCATTTTAAGCAGCAGTAAAATATTTTAATACAATTTGTGAAAGCATTAAAACTAATTTCATGAAAACTCTCACCCGCCTTTTCCTGGTGTAAATATCATCCTGGTGAACATTCCTCGCCATCCCAAAATCTGTCACCTTACACTTCTCTCCTTCGCCAACAAGAACATTTCTGGCCGCCAAGTCACGATGAAGTATCTGAAGAAAAGATAAATATTCTTATGCATTTCTATTTCCATAACACGACAGCATACAACCTATTGCTAGGTAAAATGCTAGCTAGTGTTTTTACAGATGAACCCCGATAACTCGAACCTCCGAAAAAGGTTCGAGATATCGGCATTTCGAGTTATCGAGGGTAAAATTATTTTGAAAAAGGACAAAATGGGTTGTAATCGGAAAAGGTTACGAGTAAGTGGCAGGTGGAAGATGGAAGCTAGCTAAGGTCACTCCGCTATTCAAGAAGGGTGATCGAACTGATCCAAGCAACTTCCGTCCTATCTCGATTCTCCCAGTCTTGTCCAAGGTCATTGAGCGGCACATGCACGATTCTTTGTATACTTATCTGAATGACAACAACCTTCTCTACTCCAGGCAATCTGGCTTCCGGAAACATCATAGTACTGAAATAGCTCTGATCAAGATAGTGGATGAACTACTATTCAATCTCGACAATGATAAGGTGTCAGGTATGGTACTTGTGGACTATACCAAGGCATTTGACATGGTGGACCATGAACTGCTACTACGGAAGTTAGAGGTGTATGGGGTTATTAACAAAGAGCTAGTGTGGTGCCATTCATATCTCTCAAATAGGCAACAGGTGGTACAAGTGGGCGGTGAAGTTTCTTCGGAAATGCATATGGCTTACGGGGTTCCACAAGGATCTATACTAGGACCGCTATTCTTCCTATTGTTCATAAACGATTTGCCACTACACGTTTCAACTCAAGTAGACCTATATGCTGATGACACCACTGTCTGTGCCGCAGCTGACGTCGCCAATCTGCATCTTCTCAATGACTCTCTCAATACGTCGGTAGGGGAGATTGAGTCCTGGGCGAACGCGAACAAGCTTTTGTTAAACGAGAAGAAGACGAAGGTCTTGATGATCACTGGCAATCGCCTTGCTCCTAAGACAGGTGTTGAACTGTACGTTAAGGCGGGAAACGGCGCCACAGCATTAGATAATGTATCAAGTGCAACATTACTTGGACTTGACATAGATAGCAAACTTTCGTTTAACGAACATGTAGAAAAGACATGTAAAAAAGTGGCCTCCCGTATTGCAATTCTTAGAAAAATAAGATCGTTTTTGCCGTTAGCACAACGCAAACAATACTATAACGCCTTAATACAACCTATTATAAATTATGGTAGCATAGTATGGTCGGTGTGCAACAAAGAATGTCTAAACAGAATTCTTAAACTACAGAAGCGCGCAGCCAGAGTCATTCTCTTTGCAGAACCGCGTGCATCATCTGTGGAACTTTTTAATAGACTGGGATGGATCCCAGTACACAAACAATGTAATATAAACAAATGCGCGCTAGTCCACAAACGGATCTATGGAAACGTCCCTACCTTTTTAAGCGACCAACTTGTGTTAAATAGCCAAGCAAACAAAAGAAGCACTCGCTACGCTTATTTTAACTTGCGCTGCCCGAAATTCAGAAGAGAGACAGAAGGCGGGCGCACTTTTTCTGTTTCTGCCACCCGCCTTTGGAATGCTCTCCCTATCTCAAAAAGGCGAATCGAACAGCCGAAGCCCTTTAAAGAATCTCTCAGAGATCGGGTGTTTTCGGAGCAGCAGCTTTTACATCATTTTATTGTATAGTTTTAACTTTTTAGCTTCATATATCGTTTACTATTATGCATATTCGTATTCAATTTTCAATGTATATAGTGTTTTTATAATATTCTAGTATAATTTTTAGGGAGGGCCACAGGTTTGTTAGCTTTGCTATTTAGTGTTACCCTCATTTTAAATAAAGTCTTTATTATTATTATTATTAGGTTGGAGTTGTAGACATTCAACAGTATTAATAATTGGCACGCAATGCATACAGAAGCGATGATATTTCACAATGGAGTCAATAATTTTCAGAAAATTGACAAAAAATTAACGTATGAAATAAATGTATCCGACAACTTGTGCGCGAAATGACTGTCGGTTATCCAACTGCAGCTTGCATGTTTTGACATAGGACACAATGTTAGTGATTGTTTAATAATGAGCATTGACTTTTTGAGGATCTGTTGGAAGTCAAATTAATGTGATACGGTAGTTATGGAGTCACAAAGATGCAAGTAGAACATTTTCGTCATTGATTTGCTCAATTGAACAACAGTAAAATGTTGTTTTATTTTATATATTTTTTAATTTCCTTCTAGATTTCCCGTTGTTGTTTAAATAAAGTTGCGTTATGTTGTAGCGTGACATCCGATAAACGACATACGATACACGCAAGCAAGCTTAAAGTCTAACAGTGTCTTGCTCACAGGGCCTGTGTATTAAAAGAATTGGGAAATTTCTGTCTACTAAAATTAATAAAACTCTTTAAATTAATAAGTCTCTTTTGTTTATACTTTGTGTTGTTCCTTTTATAATTTATTTGCACGGGAGTATTTTGCTTTTGTGTCCTACTCGGAGATTTGCTGTGGAGTTAAACGCGATTTCTTGGCGATCAAAACAGAGGGCCAGACTGAAAGATCCCATCCACTCGCACGACGACATAAAGCGATCTTCATCGCTTAAAAAAGAAGCTCTTGAAAACTCGCTGACGAGTCAATAAGATAAGCAATAAAGTAGAAACAACAACAAACAAACCTTTATCGAAGACAAATAAAACATTCCATCAGCAACTTGCCAGGCAAACCTAATCAGCTGTTCTGCAGTCAGACTGGTTTGCGGTTTCACATCCGGGTCTTTAAAGCAAGTGTCATTGAGTCCTCGACTCTTCCTTAAGTAACCAAGCAGGTTACCGAACGGCGCGTACTCAATAAGGACAAGCAGTGGATCTGAAGTAAAATGCCAGAAAAGGTAATACTATATAGATGATGAGATGCAGTGAACTGTAAGAATATAAGAGATTCAGACACTACAACTGAAACTATAAAATAAAATTGCTGGTTGCACCAACTTTCCAACAAGAAGACGAGGTTTCAGTTTCTTCGACTCTAGTTTTTGCTATTGTATTTATATTATTATAAATTATTATAATTATTATTATATTATTATAAATTATATTATAATTATTATTATATTATTATAAATTATATTATAATTATTATTATATATTTACACTATTATATGGTATGCATGTTATTTTTATCATTTTTTAGTATTATTATAAGTATTATATACATGTAGATTAATTATATCATTGTATTTCGTATCGTGATTATTGATAACTAAATCAGTATTATCCTTACCAGTCTCAGTCACACATCCCATCAGCTTGATCACATGAGGATGAGGTTTCAGTTTCTTCATCAACTCCAGTTCTGACAGCAGATCCTTTCTGTCTGACTCCAGAGCATTTTCTGCATAATAATAATGATAGAGATGATGATGATGATGATGATGATGATGATGATGATGATGATGATGATGATGATGATCCCCCTCCCCAATTCAAGATGGCAATAATGATAACCAGGACAAAGATAATAATAACAACATCACGAACAGCTATATATATAGTCTTTCTTCATTCTTAATCATTTCGAAAGTCGAGAATCTCTAATCGCACCTTTTATTTTGACAGCAACCGTTGTGTTTTCCCCGTTACCGCTCAAGTTCCACGCTGTTGCCTTAGCGACTCGAGAGAAGGCTCCTTTACCAATGACTTTAATAATATTGACCTGCTCTCGGCTAATTTCCCAGCTTTTTCGTGAAGGATGTAGGGGCATGTAGATTCCGCTGCTTGGAACTGCAGAGCTCGTGGAGTCACCAGACGGTACCATGCTAGAGGTCTGCTGTTGAGGTTCAGGCACAGCCATAGGATTCTAGTTAGAAGTAACAATAAATATTAAATTTACTATCCATTGCTTGGCATAGGCATTGGCAATAAAACCTATTTAATTATTTTATTACTTTTTTGCTTATTTTTTGTGTGTTAACCAATAAAGAGGTGCTATTGTTGCACTGTTTTTGTTTCTTTCAAGGTTCTGCAAAGTATCGGAAGTGTCTTCGTGGTTTTAATGACGTAATCAAAGTTCTAAAATCTGAATTGTTAATCCTACACAGCTGTAAGTAGACTGTCCACAGCCCTCTATTTTTTCGTGTTTTTCGATTGATGAGCGCGCGGTGAGAAAGGCGAGAGAACTGGACGCCAGCGCAAAACAGAAGAAGCAAGAGAGTGGGGGGCGGGGAGCGAAAAAAATAGAGGGGCTGTAGACATCTTTGGAAATATTGAATTTCCCGTTTCTCCAGAAACGGAAAATTCCGATTGGTTGAAAGGCGGCAAAAGTGTCATCACCTTGACAACGGCCGATCATGATTGCTTGCAGGCGGCGTCTTGCGGTTGCTCGAGTTGTCATCGCTATTGACATGCTGTGATTTGCGATGGATCGATTATTGGAACGCTCGTTGGAGAAATTTCCAAACGTTTCGTCGCTCAGAGACGAGCAGAAAGAGGCTGTTCGCCACCTTCTTTGTTTGAAGGACGTAGTTGGAATTTTACCGACTGTACTACGGCGAAACAAATGCAAGAAGATGGGAATGTTGTTGTTCTTGTTGTTTCGCCGTTAAAAAGAATCATGAATGATCAAATTGAATCATATCACCTGGCCGGTATAGCTTTTGCAGCATAACTTTTGGCGAATCACTTGCCGGCATAACTTTTGCCTCGCCGAAGACGTGTGAGGCGAACGTGACATTCTTTTGAATCACTGGTCACGATCAACTTGCCTTGTAGGAGATTCTACGCCATCTATCGGTCGCGCTAGAGATTTCTTTATTAATTCAACATTGCTTGCTGCACTTCTAGTTCTAGATGCACAAGATGAACACACTCTACTAGAACGAAATTCGTCTTCTTGTACTGCAATTCCCAAATCGACCAAGACGTCTGCCCCGTAAAACACCTTCGCATTTTGGCTCGACAAATAAATTTTCCGTACTGGAGAAGTACGATGTCTTGCCGAACTTCCCCAAGCGAATTGCGAATGAGCACCCGCATGTTCTGCAACAAACGGAGGGACCGCTTGATTTCGGCTTTCTGCCTCTTTTTGCAGGTTTTGGGGGGTTGAAGAACTCGTCTCAGACGCAAACTCAACATCGGAATAAAATTTCATGAGTTGTTTGTAGTCAATTAAAACAAGCACTTTACCACTCAAATTTAATTGGTCCGATTTAATTGAAAGGTCAAGAGGCGGAGCTGTTAATTATAAGGCGATGACAAGTGGAGGAGTCTAATACTTCCACTTTTATTCAAAGATGTCTACAGCCTCTCTATTTTACCTTCGCTCGCTTCCCGCCCCCTTCCCCGCGCGCGCTCGCGCTTCGCGCTGCTTCGTTTGCTTTTTTGCGTTGAAAAATCGAGAGGCTGTGGACAGTCTAAGCTGTAAGTTCATCGCATGACGTGGTAAACCAATCACAGCGGCTGAAAAAGTAAAACACAGGTTAAGCTCTACACACAAAATCCACACCGTTTTAAAGTTTTCTCAAAGCTTTAAAATGTCATGAGAAAGCGAAAAACAAAACAAAATGTATTCAACGATTTTAAAGTTCTTTGACGTGGAAATCTAGCAAATTATGGCCGAAGTCATTCATCGCGAAAGTAAAGGACTGCACGGAAACTTTGCAAGTTTACAAACTTTACAGACTGACGAAGGTATTGAGAATAAAGGTTAGCCCCAGAAACTCTGCTTTAGAAATTTGTTAGGAATTTGTTTATTCCGTATTTCTTCGTTTTCGCCGCGCCAAATAATAGACTTAGGGCCCATTTAAATGAGAGCCGAGACGAGTTTCGTCCCGGGATGAAAAAATTTTCATTTAACATGAGCGTGTTCTTTCCGGGATGCCGGGACGTAAGTCGTCCCGCCCGAGTTGAATTCATCTCGCCCGTGCTTACATTACACTTCATCCCCCAAAGACTGTTTACATGGCGTTTTTCGTCACGTTTAATCCTGGGATGACTTTTCATCCCGGTGCTCATGACAGGAATGAAATCGTCCCGGAACGAAATCATGTAGACAGCAACAAGAAAATGACCAGACACCGAGATGAATTCATCCCGAGACGAAAAATCTCATGTAAAGAAGCCCTTAGCTGAAAGCACTGAAAGCACATAAAGCTGAAAGTAAAATTCAAGCGCGTACCAGGGTTTTTTTTTTCAGTCTCGATGGAACCCAGACTATGCAACATTGTACCCTCCCTTTATAAGACGTAACTGCAGGGAATCATGGAAGTGGAACTTTGTTTTTACTTAGAAACGATGAATGCAAGACTACAATGATTCACTGCAGGCGTGCCTCACAGAGGAAGCTAGGCATTATATCAGCATACTTTGTCTCCAGTAAAAAAAAGAAAAACATTTTGTATGTTTGCGCTTTTTTTTATCTACTTACCAACACAACGAGTTCTCCGCCGCATCCTGTACATATGTTGTTACTAAAATAAAGCAAAACGTGTACGCAACCGTTATTTTTACCTGTACTGACAATCCGTCTTTAATATAGCTACAGGAAATGTTAAGCAAAACACTGTAGCAGATCGATAAGTTGTATAACACGTGGGACTTATTTATTATCACGATTCTCTCTTGTCTGAAACTGGACTAAAAGATATTTTTATTACATCACAAAATTCTTTTACTTAGATTTCAATCAGCTAGATGACTTTCTTTTTCTAGCTCTTCACTCTGAAAAATGCGGTTTTTTCTCGAACATTGAATAAGGGAAGATAGTTCTCATTTTTCCAAAACAAATATTTCTTTCCCTCCAGTGTTTCAAGAACTTAACGCCTCTACTTATTAAATGTTCTCTGTGTTCTTCTTGCTCGTTTTTGTCGAACCGAAATCTCAGAGATAACTTATAAGGTACAAAAATGATCGTCTTTAGAGGGATCTTTATATAAAGTAGAACTTCCCGCGTGGTATGTTAAATAATGATCTTGGGTGTTTCTTTAGGTTATCACGACCTATTATACCAGACAGATTCAACCATGTAAAAGGGCTTAAAACTAATTAGAATATCCGTTGTAAATAGTTTATTAAACATGGACTATTTTACTTATTTACTAAATTGTTACTTTGTGATCTTGTTATTCTTCATAAGTTGACCCTACAAATGACCGAAATTTACTTACCGATCTGTTTTGGATATCGCTGAAATGAGAACCATAATTTCTGGTCAGCGATTTTTCCTTTTCATGAAATGGCGCGCGCGTTTATAGCCTGATGCAAACAAAGTTTGGGAGAATTCGAATTATTTCCAACTTTCTCGAGTGTTGGTTTAGATGTTTACAAAGCTTCATGCAAAAGACCTGACATAGAGAAAACGTATATTTATTATTTATTACATTATTACACGACCCATCAGTAAAATGAATGCTTAGATACGTGCGCTCTTGCACCAGAAAAAACCTTAAGGAATACCCACAAGTTGCTAGGGAAATGTTTTGCAACTTTTCATATTTCGAGCTCCTTTTTTCTCTTCCAGCAACTTTTTTCCTTTCGAGCAACTATTTGCTTTCTGAACATTTTCTAGACTGAAGATTTCCAAAGATTCCGAGTATTGTATGAAAGCCATACGAACGTTTCCGGGCATTCTTCAAATTTTTCAGAAGATTGTTTGGCGAAGATATCCGCGAAAAGATCCGAAGATGTTTCAACTTTCGGCTCAGTCATCATTAAAATATTACAAATTCGTCAGCAAACATGACGTCGTCGATAACTTAACGATTGTTCTCAGTGAAAGACATCCTTGTAGTTCAACCAATTTTGGCCTTAAATATTATTTACATACATCTGATGTAGTGAAATAGGCCAATTCCGATAAATTATATTAATATTCTAACTTGGCTCCAAGGCTTGGGGGAATAAAACAAAAGAAATGATTTATTCATTCCTGAACCTCGTCGTGATATCTTTTGTTTTATTCCCCCAAGCCTCGGAGCCAAGTTAGAATTTTAATATATCGGAAATGGCCTATTGCACGATAATAAACAAAGGAAAATTAGCATAATATATTTGGAGAAATTTTCTTAACAAAAAGCAACGTTTGGATTTTTTGGAGCAACTAAAAGATTCGTTCTATTTCTGTTCTAGACATCATGTTAAACATCTGCCAGTAATTACTGCAATATTTTAGATAAAACCAATTGCTTCCGGTCGGGTATTTTGTAAAAACCCTTTGAAATGGTCAACCTACCACTCGTCCCCTACCCTTTATTAAGTTCAATGGAAAATATGATTCTACCGTTCTTTTTCTCCAAAAACTCATCCAAAGGGAGGATTCGGATCATAAATGAAATGTCCCTTTGTCCCTTTTTCCCTAGGCAAGTTCATTCCGTTTTTTTCACCAGTGTGAGTTATAGTTCACTTTAAAGGAATTATTTATCTCTGTGCTAATTCCTCCCAATAATTTATCAAATCTATAAATAACCAGAAAGATTTATACGATGCAACTTCTCGCCCAAATGTAACTTACCCATTCTGCTGTCCATTCTCCGTAGGATGATAATCAGAACAAGAATAATTGACGACAGCAAGAGGAGCAAAATGATATAAACAATGTGAAGAACTGTCTCGTTACACGACGAACCTAAAATGTACAATATAAATTAGACGGTTATTTATTTGAATACTCGATATTACATCTTTGGACAATAAATAGAGGATATTACAAGGTCGCTAGAAGATATCAATTTTATGCTCGAGTGGCAAAACAATATTTCACGAGTGAGGGCAGCGAGCGAGTGAGACGTTGTTTTTGTCACGAGAACATAAAAATAATATCTTTGACACAAATTGTAATTAAGGTTTTATTATTTAGAAAAAAACTACAGTACTGTCGAAAGCACACACCTTATCAATATGCAAACTTCACTCTTACGCTTTGGCGGCTGGAATTTCCTAAATATCTCTCCTTTTGGACTACTTTGCTTGAATTTGCTTAAAACTCCTTGAATTGTTTTAAATCATGTTTGTATTTTCCAGCTCCTCAGTGAACGATTTTCAGTCGGCTTCAGTGAACTTAACAATCGCCATCTTTTCACCGGCGTTTGAGAAAGTTTGGCAGCCGTGTGATCTCGTGAAATGACGTCATCGATATCGTCACTGGTGAGGAGCATGTGCGTGGTTGAGGGAAGACGTGTTTTTTGAGCGGCGTAACCTTCCCCGTCCTCAACGACCGAAAACGGGTCAGAAACAAAAAATTTAAATGTTAGAAAAGGTTTAAATGTCAGACAAAACAAAAAAGAACAAGCGAGGCGACCGAGGATCCCTAGACGACGAAAACATCGAGCCAAAGCGCCAACAAACCGAAGAAGCGCTTAACGACATGGCGGCCAACACTGAGGCGACATGGTCAAGCGGTAAAGAGCCAACTTTGACTGAAATCAAAGATATACTGGTGGGCCTTCAAAAATCAGTCTCCAAAATACTGATAGAAAACCAGTCCCTCAAAGAAGAATTGTCGCATCTAAGCGCATCAGTTAATTCACAGGGACGCGACTTCGATAAAGTTAAAGTCACCACACTACGGAAAAATTAAACAAACAAGAGGAGGAAACAGATAAACTGTGGTTTTCTCTCGATGATAGTAGTAATGTACTACACTCTGAGGCAAAAAATTTTTTGCCTCAGAGGATTTAGTACATAACTACTATCAGCACTGGGTTCCAAAAACTGAAGCCAAATCTGAAACCAAAACTGAAGCCAAATCTGAAAAACTAAATCTGAAAAACTAAATCTGAAGCCAAAGTGAAAAACCTAAACTGAAATCAAATCTCAGAATCAACCCTAGGTCAACCCAAGGTCAAAAAATGGAAACCAAACCTTGAAGCCAAATCTATAAACTAAACCTTGATTAAATGATAAAAATAATCTTTGATTATTTTTGACAATATTTAAAAAAAACTTCTTATACTCAAGTCTTGGACCTTCTTTTTGCATCCATCTTGTCTTTTTCAGTAAAATATCTTCGAACTTCAACCATTTATATATATACTTTAGAAATTTTTATATATTTTTAACCGACAGTTATGGTAAATTTTTAATGTTATATATTTCTTGTGATTCGTTATTTTTTATATATATTTATGACTTTTTTAAAATTATGGTGATTAATATTTTATAGTCAAGGTTAAACATCTGCATTATTGTCATGGTTTCATAATATTTGGTTCAATACAATAGATTCGAATGTTCTATTGTTTATATTAACTAACCAATCATATTACAATAAACTTTTATACAAACTTTTATATAAACGTTTGTCATAAAATAAACTTTTATTCTCAGAATTGATTCAAGATGCCTAAGTCAATAAGCACGAATTCTATATATGTTGTAGATCCTTCATTGGTATCCAACTATTAAAATCATCATTATATCCTTTCCACTTCACTAAAGCTTGTTTCTTCTTATAATCCCTCCGAATGACTTTATCAATACGAAATACTTCTTGTTTTGCTTTTAATAATTCAGGTTCATAAAAGCTACCTTGTATTTCCTCATCTCTGAGGTCTTTCAATTTGTATGTAATGGGATTAGTATGTTGGATCTTAGTAATTACGAACATTTCTTCACTCCAATTCGGTGTATAACCCTTATCGAAAACAATTCGTTTATACTTAGATATTCGGACCTTGTCACCAACCTTAAATTTTGGTTTAGCTGATAATGGCTCCATATCACCGTATAGGTTAAAGTAAACAGTTCCTTCATTCTTTTTCTTTGAAGCTTCTGTGGGCGTCATTTTGATAGAGCTATGTTTTGTATTATTATATTCTTTTACTATTTTTGGTAGCATTTCAAGATACTGTGTATTACCTTGAATAGTAAACTGTTTGTACATTTTATTTTTCAAAGTTCTATTAAATCTCTCAATAACAACAGCTTTACCTTCATTAAAAGTGGAATACATGTTAATATCATTTTGCTTTAGCCATTCCTTGAATGTTTTGTTATAAAATTCAGATCCCTTATCAACCCAGAGATATTCAGGTTTACGCTTGTCATTAATGATAATATTGTTGAAAGCGCTAGTTATTGATGCACCTTTCTTATCTTTCAATTGTATAGCCCAAGCGAATTTACTGAATACGTCAATTATAGTCAATAGATATTTATAACCTTTATTCCATTTTGAAAGTTTATCCATAAAAACTAAATCAGCAGACCATATGTCGTCAATTCCATTTGATATTACTCTTCTAGTTTTAAATTTTCGTCTGATTGGTTTATGTAACTCATCGGCTAATTGTTGAGACCAATCATTTTTACTCAACGCCGTTTTCCGTTTTTTGCCTTTCTAACACCGAGCCCTATTTTAGCCTTGGTTGCAATGGTATTACGAGCAATAGCATGACCCCATTGTCTATCTTTCCATGGAATAGCATCAAGTGATTTTACCATTTTCCGGTCTGCTTTATTTTTGCACTTTACTTGATTTGTTGAGGATTTATTTGCACATACGCTGTAATCTACATCATGTTGCATACTAACAGCATCTGTTTTTCCAGTTGGTTGTTCATAAATTTCAAGTATTTTACCAGTATTTGGATCCCACTTTACCTGGCTCTCTAATGGATTGCCGGGACCCGTGTATTTATGTCCAGGCATTACAAAACCCTTTTTTGGTGCTACTTTTAAAATAGCTTTATGGATATCGATACCTTCACCTTTGATGAATTTACTCTTTTTGTTTTTACAGATTGAGCAAATTGATTTTTCCATAAGTCGGCCATTCTTTGCTTTTACTTTTTTAGTATTGATTGAATTTGTTTTTTTATTACATGAAACGCAGTATAACAGGCACATATATATTATATGTTAGATATTAATCACAATAATGATTAACCCATTTGCCGTTTTTATATTCTGTGTAATTACATGATGGATTAAATTTTTCATTTGCATATGCTCCAGCCGGCTTCCAAAAATTAGATGTCTGAATCCCGCTTTTTTTATTCACCATGCCTTTCAAAAAGGCTCCGTCCCAATACTTTTTAAATAAATCCTTATTACCTCCTGTAATGGCCATTAGAGCGCTTGCAGTGTTCTGAGCTTCCCTGAATCCAGGTATTTTTGAAGATATTTTGTTGTTAATAGTCTGTCCAACATTACCACCTCGTGTCTTTTTCTCACTTACAAATCTGCTCTTATAAATACCACACTCTTTGCAAACACAACGCAACATGAGTTTTCCGTTCTTTGATCTTACATATTGTTCAGAATTTGGCACACAATCTGTTATTTTTCTCTGTTTTACGCAATAGCTTTTAACCATTTTTATATATAATATGATTACATATTTTTGAAATAATTGCTTATAAAACGTTCATTGTACATTGTGTCAGTCATTGATAATTGCATTAATATATCATGATACTCTCTATCATAAACCAATGCTTGATGCAAGAAATAAATACAATAATAGCCACAAAGTACTGATTTGATATTCTGATATTGTGTGTTATTATACAAAACTTGTTTTATCCCATCTTTCTCAGCTCTCATTTTAAATTCATTTGGGTATGGCATTCCGAAGCTATCAAAGTACCACAATATGTCTTTTTTAACACTAGGAACACAGGCAACCCAGTGGCTACCAACACCTTCATAGCTGTCTAAATTAATAATACAAGGACTATGTCTTTTAGCCATGTGTTGGTCTCTGCTGTATATCCCTGTGATATTAATTCCCAAATACTTACACCATCTCAGGAGATCAATATTACTCAGAGGCTTTTTGACAAATGCAGGCTTTCTTACTTTCTTTTCGGTTTTAAGATTTTTTTTTTTTGGAAGCACTAATCCACCTGTTCTAAGAAATTTATCATATTCACCCCATGATCCTAATACTGGATGAGATCTGTAAGATAATACATCTTTCTTACTTGGTAGTTTAATTTTACCACCGTTTTTTGATCTTTGTTTCCTAATGATTTGTGGTGAATAATAAGGGTATTCTATTTGCATTCCTGTCCCTCCTTGAGGGGGAGTGACTTGAATTCCTTTTCCAATCACCTTTCGCATTTTACTTATTTGTGTTTTAGATAAACTCAATGTAATGCCTTTACCCTCACTTTTTACTTTATTATACCGTGTTATTTGTCTTTTTGTAAGGTATAACTCAGTATTACCCTTCTTTTTGATCTGATGCTTATCAATCAATAAACTCACTTCACTTGAATTTTTGATTGCTCTGGCTAGCTTTTTCATTTGGCCTTCTGTTAAAGGAATATATGTTGAAATATATTTTGTGCTCATAGTCTTGCTCTATATATAATAGTGTTAGATTAAATATTACATAAAAATAAGTTCATTCCCAATTTTGTCAATTACAATTTTTTCTTCATAAAGAACTACAGCGTATATCATATAATCGTCAGTAGCTTGTACATTCAATCTGTAATGAAACAATAACTGTTTTGGATCATCAGTAACCGATTCCTTATGATTTCTTAAATCGAAATAGATAACAGGAAATAATTCAGAATAATTTTGTAAATTTAACTGAGTTCCTGTATTGTAGTCGTTGGTTCTGAATGCATATTCTTGAATGTCATTATATAATCTTGGTTTAAAATCACAATCATACTCTAGTTCTGGAGTAAAATATGAATTTCCAAGTTGCAATCGACAGGTAGATAGTGTACATGCATTATCACCCGCATTTATTTTAAAAGTATCAAAAATAAAGGGATTTTCTAATTCATTATTTGACTTGTTTCTTTGCAGATATACAAAAACATGTTTTGCATTTTTAATAGCTGGTGTAATTTGATATATCCCAGAAATAGCAGTTGTTGGTGATGAATGTTTAATAAATTCTCTTAAATATGTCCATTTTGTTGCTGTTAAAAAACTACTATTCACTAATTTTTGTCCTGCTGATGTAAAGTTCAAACGTGGTAACCATAACTGAAAATCTAGAACCACATATCGTGTTTCAGCACCCCCAACTCTGTAAATAAATTCTCTATCATCATTTAGTGTTATGTTTAGTTCGATTTGCATAGGTGGTATCATTTTATCTCGTAGTTCTTGAAAAATGGAAAACCTATTCAACGGAATACACGCATATACGTCTTTTGATTGTGCGCACAATTCACCTCTTTTAATTGCTCCTACTTTTGGGGCTGTTGTTAAATTGCCCGCTAATACAGCTCTATCGTCGAGATACCAATTGAAATTGGTAGCTACTGTACGGCTATAGTCATCAGAAAATTCAAGCAATCCTTTTATGAAACAGATTTTATGCAGGTCATTACCATCGTAAGGTTTTTTACCTCCTGAAGTTATCATAATGTGATTTATAATACTGGTACTATCATTTATCGTTGACGTTAGCACAGGTGTTTGTAGAGCATTGGCAACGATAGCTGTACCATCAGCCTTTTTTTGAAGTTTGTATTTGACGATAAAGTATCCGTTATACCAATCGAACCATGAAGAGCGATCGGTCATATTGAATATATAGCCGGTTTTTTCTTGGTATAAGCCATTTGCAGGCTGAATAATTGGTGTTGACAGATTAAATCTGAGATAATCAACTTTTTCAACATTTTCTATGCTTCTGAAACTCATTTATATTATTAGATTAGATAATTTACTTCAATTGTGCTAATCGTTTCAAAATAAGATCCCCAGCTTTTTCACTTCTATTTAACACAGATTTTAAAGTTTTCTTTTGTGTTTTGATTATAGGTGATTTATTGATATTTTTTACCATTTTTTTAGAATATTGTCCGATATTTGATAAATCATTAGTTATTAAACCTGATCCTTTATGACGATATTGATATAAGCCTTTTTTAGGGTTATAAAATTTTGACCATTCGTATACTCGATTCATTTTATATTATTAGTTTAGATTAATTCACCTCTTTGATAATAACATGAAACGCAGTATCGATTTCATTAAGATCAATGGGTCGGTTATAAGAATCTGTAATATATATTCTAATTGAATCAATGCTATTTTTATTAATTGGTGAAAATTTCAATCTTCTCGGTTCAAGAGTGAAAGAAAATGACCTACGAATTCCTTGTGCTATAATACTAAAACAAAATAAAACGTCTCTTGATTCATCTGTCAAGGATCTGTTAGTCAAATCGCAATGAATACATATCATATCAACGCTCCTTGTTAAATCAGGTATTTTGTCACTTATATTACTCCCCGAAGTTAAAATTTTCTTTTCAAAACCCAGAATCAAATTAAAGTCTGATACAGATAGATCTAATTCATAATTTGGCTGTATGGTTATTATTGTTCTAAATAATGATAAATCAAACGTAACTGAAAATGGATAATCATCACCATCTTTACCAGTTATATTTTTTAAAAAAGTATCAATGTCTGTATATGAATACATTCCATTAGGAAATTCAACATTTTTAAAATTTGTATCACTACCTGTTGTTTTTCGATATCTAATCATATTATTGGTGAATGAAGCCGAAATATTATACCAGCTATACGTCATACTGATTATTTCGTCTAGTGCCATCTCATAATTTTTATTTGGATCAAGGAATAAAGGCTGGTCAAGATAAATTGTAAAATCATGTGCTTTCTGATTATAATTATTGGCTTGTCTTTTCGCCCTGAATGAACTAAGTATTAAATGCTTCTCCATTATATATATTTAAATTAGATAAAATAGTTGTTATAAATTTTTTCATATAGACGCTTTGTAATTCTTTTCACTCTTAACAGTTCATCCAATATTGTAATACCTTGGTTTTTTAATTCATAACTCGTATTCCCAGCGTTAATGCTTCCGCAAATTACATTCAGTTTTTCAATAAGTTTTTCAGGGTCTCTGTAATAAATAGCCTTATAATTATGGGCTAGACCACCACCTTCCCATTCATCGTCTTCTCTATCAGAATCAGGCGCTGTGTCCCTTCTCATAGCATCTATCTTATCAAATAATGATTCCTCTATAGTTGGTTTTTTTTTATATTTAGTTTTTTTGGGGGTCTTTTTCAATTTTTTTGATTTTTCCTGTAAATCCGAAGCTGAGAAAGGAACCCGTTTGTACTCCATACGTTGTATTTTATGCTTAGTTAATAACAACTGGTTTTCAATTCTATCAATTTGGTTTGTAAAATCTTCATCTATTTCCAACAGGTCATTATATGATTTTCCTTTGTATTTACCAGATTTGATCATATTTTTACCACTTTTCTTCAGTTTGCCTAATAAAACACTAACCTGACGCCTTTCTTCGGCGAGAGATTCCCTTTGACGATCTAACTCCTTTTGATCAGCCTTTTTGAGCGAACTAGGATCCCATTCTTTTCTCTTTCGTTCTATTGAGGGTGGTGGATCAAAATCGGGCATTTCATCTTCATCTTCTGTTTGAGCTTCATCAATGGGTGGTGGTGGATCAAAATCGGGCATTTCATATTCATCTTCATCTTCTGTTTGAGTTTCATTAATTGGTGGCGGTGGATCAAAATCGGGCATTTCATATTCATCTTCATCTTCTGTTTGAGTTTCATTAATTGGTGGCGGGGGTGGATAATTTGGCATTTCATCTTCATCCTCATCTTCATCAATTGGAAATTCTGGAAGAGGGTCAAGCTCTTTTAACCCTTTATTATTCAACTTTTTAGTTGCTTCAATTTGTGTGTCGAGACGAGATGTTACTGGTTTAAACATTTTTATGAATTTGATTTGTCCTAATTCATCTTGCAATTTTGAAGACATTATTTGATTATTAATATTCTTGATTTGATTCTCAACTTCCTCTTTTTGATCAGCAATTTTTTGCCAAGCTAATAGACTCATTTATATATATTAGTGTAGATTATTATCAATCTTTCATCAGTCTTCCAGAAGTCTTTCATCAGTCTTTCATCGGTCTTCCAGAAGTCTTTCATCGGTCTTTCATCAGTCTTTCAGGCGTCTTTCATATTATATAACTGATGTATATAGATATGAAAATACCGAATCTAGATTCTAAATCATCATCCGATCATGCAAGGAAATTATGCGATTTTATAAGCGAAGATTATAGAATGCTCGTAGCTGGCAGTAGCAATTGCGGTAAAACAAATTTATTGATGTTCATGTTGAGAAAACCGCTTGTCTTTTATGATAAAATATATATTTATACCCCTAATCAGCATCAAGATAAAATTCAAGATCTTATAAAGTTGATGCATGAAATATCTGGTTTTGTAGGTTATGATGTGCTCGAAGTTGGTGGTGGAGATGATATAAAAAATACAAACGAATATCAAACTGATAACAGAAAAATTGTTATTTTCGATGATATGATGAATTCAAATAATAAAATTCAGGAGAAAATAGCCAACCACTTCACCGACGGTAGGCATCATAAGATCAGTCCAATTTATTTGAGCCAAAGTTACTATGATATACCGCAGAAAATTCGGTTGAATTGCTCGCATATGATTTTATACCCACCATCAACCAAAAATAACCTTCAGATGATCGCACGTGAAAATCTCTTAAATCCGAATTTATTTGATAAACTCAAAAAATACGAGTTCTTGTTTGTTGATAAAGAAAATAACACTGTAAAAAAGAATTTCGATGAGAAGATTTAATCTAACATATTAACAGAAAATGGGTTACATTAATGACGAAAATGATTTTATACATACCAAATATTCTCAAAGTGCAAAACCTGCAATTGGTTTTAAACTACTGGGAGCTGATTTCGATATGGAAGATCGAAAATTATACAATATAAAAACCCAACCCGACGTAAAAATAGACGATGATTACGATTCGTATGCTCTTGATTTGTCTTCAGGTGTTAACAAAGGATATCTTAAATTGAATTGTTTGACAAAAGATGCATCAGGGAATGATTTCGATGCCAACCAAGCAGTAATAAACAATACAGCATTATATTATGATGGTCTATATCAAAAAACAACCCTTACTTCTAGAGAATATGTAGATTTAATGGATAACAATCTTGAAACAAAAATTGATGGTAAAATACAGAATAAGGCTGATCTTAGTACCAATAATGAACAAACGTTTAACAGCATAATAAATGTCCCGAATTTCGATCAAGGCTATAGCAATATGTCTAACGTGATGAATAAAGAATATATTGACTCCAGAGACGCGCTTAATAAAACATATGCCGACAATACATATTTAACGAAGAAATCAGGAGGTGTCTTAGCTCAAAGCCTTCAAAACAAAGCAGACAAATCGTACGTTGATAACACTTTTTTAAAGAAGGTCGTAGGACGCGTTTTGACTCAAAAAATTCTAAGCAAGCTTGATATTCACGGTAGTAACATGATGCAGGCAAATCTCGATATGAACGATAATCGCATAACAAATCTAAGCAAACCAATATATGGAACCGATGGTGTAAAAAAATTGTATGTTGACAGTTCACATATTACCTCTATTGATAAAGGAAACGTTTTCAATAATATAATGATTGACAGTGATAATCAACTTAGTGAAGAGAATGATATCGAGCTTGGAGATTTAATTCATCATCCAAATCCTGTTCATCAAATCAATAAAAAGGTAATAGATACAAAATTACTTCTCGATAGTTCGAAAAATTACTACTCAAGCAGATTAGGTATCAACATGTACCCTATACCAATTAATTATTATACAATGGCATTTGAACTCTATTTTCCAGTTGAAATAGATGAGAATAGTGTTGATATCAGTGTTGTGTCATTGATTGATACTGTTAATAAAGTAACTACACGAGTTTATAACGGTTATAGTCGAACAATAGCTCAAGTTCATAAGTATCAACAACATAACAACAACTATCTCTATGTCGATATCGTTTTAAAAATGAAGTCAGGACACTCGTATGTACCAAAACTGCAAACTTATATTATAATATATGGGATTAAGAATTATGAAAGTAATGTTGAACCCAGTATATACGATCAGCTATATTATGTTGAAAATGATAGAATAGCTTTCAATGCATCAATTGATATGAAAACACAGGCCATTCATGGTATTGCAGAAGGTACTACGGATGATCAAGCTGTTAATTATAAACAGTTGGTAAGTCAAATCAATATTCTCAAAACAACTCTTGAAAATCAGATTAAATTATTACAGTCCAAGAGTTTTTATAGTGAAATATTTGAGTACTATTTCGATCTAACGGATGCCTCTAAATTCATTATGTCAGATAGCAACGGAGCTGTATTGTCTGGATTAAATGATAATTTTGTCTTTAATCCCACAAAATTGTTAGCAGATTTTGATCCGAAGAATGGTTTTTTTGGTGTTTTTAAAATTAATTTAAATACAAATATCACTCACTCCGATAACTGGACTATTTATATGGGATTTAAATATGACTATAAAACTGGTGATAATAAAAGAATTAAAATTGAATTTATCGAGGGTGATAGCTTTAGTTTTCCGTGGGTTAAAGTGGAGCATAATAAGCTATTCATCGATTATGATCTAGATTCATATACAGAGCAAATAAGAGGAACATATTTTGATAAATATTTGAATCTCTGGTATACTAAAATAGGGAATCAATTTAGAATCGCTGTTTGCAATAATGCTATGAGTATTGATCAAACATTGTCTGGGTTTAATAACAATGCATCCAACATTAAAATCAGTTCAGATTACTATGTACAAAGAATCGCTTTTAGTAACACAGCAATGTCAGTGAATAGTCGAGAGTATCACAAAGTCCAATTTTTAGATAAAACAATGGGTATATTCTTCGAATAAATTATCTAACTCACTATTATATGAAAACTGCTGAATTGATAACTGAGATACTGAAAAGTATTGATCGATTGATTCAAAATATCAGGAAATTAATCAACTCAATGAAAAAAAGAAAATCGAAAGAAAAAAACATAGTCTAAGCATATAATATATATGCCGAAACAACGCAAAAATATATTCGAATGGAACCATATTTCAGCCAAGTTAAATGAGGACCAAGTCACAGAATTAAAAGCCTATTACAGCGCCTATCATAGAAAATGCTGGGCTTACAAGCAGGCCGTAAAGCGCTTGAAAAGACTGAAATTACTGGGCAACTCTTTGTCTATTATCTTTGCATCCGGCTCCCTTGCATCAAGTATTGCTACAGGAGGTATTAGTTTGGTTGCAATTAGTACAATAGCGCTTTTAATACAAGGCTGGATGCATCATCAAAATCTCGATTTAAAAATTCAAAATAGTACATATGCATATCAGAGCTACCAGCATTTACTCAACTCAATTAAAAACACGATGAGATGCGGTGATTACAATCCGTCTAGCGTCATAATTTCAATGAAGAACATTGACGATTATGTGACGGATACCGGTCCGATAATCGACAAGTACCTACGAAAATATGATAAGAAATTTATTGGATGATCCGATTTATTTCGCCAAATTTTAATTCTAAAATCTCATTCCAATACAATTGATAAAAGGCTAACGTTTTCTTGCTTTTGCTAATTTTGATAAATTCACAAGGTAGATTCATCATCAAAAAAAGCTGTTTAATTATGAATTTGGTTGATATGAGTCTTTTTCTACCTTTGTTTACAACAGGAATAGCGGATTCGATAATATCAAACACTTTATAAATTCGATTCCTTTGATCACTAGTCAATTGTACCCTATTTCCATAGCATATGCTAAATAGTATATTTTCAATATGATACTTACGATGATATACCGATTTTCGGCGTATTTTATCCATATTTGCATAAAAATCAATGTACTCATTGTAATAAATAGAACCATGAACCAAACCGCAATTAATACAAACATTTATACCGTTTTGATTTGACATATCCTGCTTACTACAGCATGGCTCAGCATCCTTGTTACCTTCTATCAATAGTTGATCGCAGAAAGGGCATATAGGTTCTTTTAAAATTTTTAATTCATCGTGGATTTCAGAATTACAAACCATTATATTATATAACACATAACTTCACGGCACAGCTGTGTTTGGCAGTAAATTTCAGAATAAACTTTTTGAGTAAACTTTTGAGTAAACTTTTGAGTAAACTTTTGAGTAAACTTTTGAGTAAACTTTTGAGTAAACTTTTTGAGTAAAATTTGTTGAAATATGATTGGTCAATAGAAATCACGTCATTAAAAACATTGTACTCATTAATCATTTATAACTTATGGCTAAAACCGTAAACTGAATAATTATGTATTTAATGTTGATCCTTACGAGGCCTTCCCCGTCGTCGTTTCTGGTCTTCAGGTATATTTAAACGTACATGATTTTTGTCTTCATTTGATATGTCTGAAGATAGCATTTTAATAATACAAATATTTGTTTTAAGGATGCTCTGAATACAATACATTTTATTAATGAAGGCTATATCATTCGAGCTTTGATCAGATTCTAAAAGGTGTTTGATATTTAATGTTATATCAGTCATTCTATATATATATTAAAGAAAATAATTATCTGTTTATATCTAAACGCACTATAATATATAAAGACAAGTTATGTAACATATATTGAAGAAGGCTATAAGGCTGGTTACACAGTATTGATATGATACTGTTATTGTTGTTTAGGCAACCAATAATATTTTATTACTGGTTATTTTTAAACGCACAATATATTTTTACTATAATCGACTTAAAGAAATAATATATAGTATATATTAATGGGGAGAAATATTAAATACGATAACGATGTTGATAGAAGAAACGCTATAAAAAATTCTAAAACAAAGTACATGTTAAATAAACTATGGAGATGTGAGATATGTGATTACGATAGTTCATTAGCAGCTAAATGGACGCATTTAAAATCAAAAAAACATATCAAAAATGCTGTTATAAAAGCAATAGAAGATGATGACAGATTTGAAATAATTGATAATAACAATACACAATAAAACACTTTCATGCACTTTAACAATGACTAAATATACAAATATATCTAGTTATTCAAAAACATGAAATTAAAAAAATATAAAAAAAATAATTTTACTATAAGACACTTAAAGAAATAATAATTTTATATAGTATAAAAAAAATGGAAACAAAAAAATTATCAAACGTCAAAACCCGCTCTCAAAACTCGCTAAAAAATAATACGATCTCACCAGAACTCGTATTATTTAAAAATATATTCTCTAATAATATTAATATGAATAAAACAAATCAAAGCTATTTGAAAAAATTATCATCTCAATATTTAGAAGAGGCCAAAGCTTTAGGTCATAAATGGAAAGATTTATTAAATAAAAAAACACGTCAGAATGTAATAAACGATATCAAATATCACAGAAAGATAAAACAAACTATCGGAACAGAACTAAAATTAAGTAAAATATACAAAACACAAAATACTCTTTTCAACAAGAAATACAATGAAATTATCGAAAAAGAAAAACAACACAGACATTACAAGCCTACACCAATGCCAACTCCTCGTAAGAGTGTAAAACAGAGGGTTCAGGATTATGAAGACAACATAATTCTTCCACCATTAGAATTTAGGGATGATTACAAACCTGTCCCCATGCCAAGGACCAAAAAACCAGTTCCAATGCCAAGAACTAATGTCTCAAATGAATTCAATTTCGATGACAACATTTTTGATACAACATCTAATGATCAACCTCTATTCAAAATAAGTGAAATTGGGAATACGGTTAATAAAAAATTCAATGCTTTCACTAACGAATTTCAAATAAATGTACGCAAAAATTTCACTGGTGATAAAAATGATGTTTTCAGTGTATTTGAAAAAATGGTTGAAATGACAATAAAGAAAAGGCAGTTAAAAGGTAATGATAGATTCAGATTGGTAATTTTAAATGATGAATTAACTAATCCTATATCAACAAAAATGATAAAAATTTCTGATTTCAAGTTAAATCAACTTTCAGATATAATCAATACGTTGGAGTATAAAGAAATAGATTTAGAAAATTGCAAAATAATTATTCAATCTGTTAAAATACCTGCAGGAAAAGGGCGGTTATATTTATCAAAACAAACAGTGAATAGAAAACAATGTATTATTACGATAAAAAATAATGATACATTATGCTTAGCAAGAGCCATTGTAACAGCTTATGCTAATTTACACCCTGAGAATTACACCACAACTCAGTTGAAAGATGGATTCAATAAAAGTCGAAAACTACAACAAATTCAAGCCAAAGAGCTTCATAATAATGCTAATGTCGAAATAAACGATTATGGGAATTCTTTAGAAGATGTAAATAGCTTTGCATCACATTTAGATGTAGAAATAAATATAATCGATAGTGAGCAATTCAATGAGATTATATATACTTCCAATAAGGGAAAAGCTGATAAAATTTATCTATACAAAACACGAAATCATTTTGATGTTATAAAATCAATGACAGCTTTTTTAAATGTAGCATATTTCTGTCATTCTTGTAAAAAAACTTATACGAAACGTGATAAACATAAATGTCCTCAGAAATGCTTATGTTGTTTTAAATACTTTTCAGATGGTAATAAATGTGATGGTAAAGACGTAACCTGCAATCACTGCAATCGTGTTTTCCATGGTAATAGTTGTTTTAAAAACCATACTAGTAACCGATCGAAAAAAGATGGAAATGATTCAGTATGTAGCAGTGTAGCAAAATGTTTAAAATGCAATCAAATTATACTAAAACCATACATTAAAATACATAAATGTGGTTACAAAATGTGTAATAATTGTAATAGCTATTGTGAAAGCAAACATAAATGTTTCATGAAAAAGATCAAGTGTAAGGGTGGAAATTGCATCAAAAATAGCAAAAAACCATGCCGATTAAATAAAAACATTCTCAAAAAAGATTATTGCTACTCATGTAAAACGTATAATGAAAAATATTTATTTTTTGATTTCGAATGTACCCAAAACACTGGAATACACGAAGTCAATTTAGCTATCTGTCATGATTTCGATGGTAATGAAACAATCTTCAATGATATTAATAGTTTTTGTAATGGAATTCTCAATGAGAAATATAAAGGATATACACTTTTGGCACACAATTCCAAAGGTTACGATTCCCATTTTATTCTTAAATGGTGTATAGATAATGGGCTCAAACCTTATTGTATTTACAATGGTGCAAAAATTATGATGATGGAAATAGCACAGTTAAGGATCAAAATAATCGATAGTTTAAATTTTATTCAGCAACCATTATCATCGTTTCCTAAAACGTTTGGTTTAAAAGAGTTGAAAAAAGGGTATTTTCCACATTATTTCAACAAAAATTGTAATCAAAACTATATCGGAAATATGCCTTCTAAAAAGCACTATGGCTATAATCAAATGAAAACACAAGAAAGAGAAAAATTTTTACAATGGTATGACGATCGTGTTAATGAAAATTATGTTTTCGATTTCAAAAAAGAATTAATTGAATACTGTAGGTCAGATGTTGACATATTAAGAAGATGTATGTTAAAATTCAGACAAGATTTCATAAACCAAGAAAATATTGATCCACTAAAATACATCACAATAGCTGGTGTTTGTATGGCTATTTATAGAGGTAATTATATGCCTAAAAATACCATAGCTGTGGTTGATAATGTTGTTCAAACAGAAAACCATAGTGCAGTTAGTATTGCATGGCTTGATTACATAAGTAATAAAAATAAAATTAAAATTCAACATGCCTTGGAAGGTGGTGAAAAAGTTATCAAATGCAACAATAACAAATTAAAAGTAGATGGTTTTTGTGCATCTACAAATACTATTTATGAATTTCAAGGCTGTTTCTGGCATGGCTGTCAAGATTGTTACAAGCCTGATATAATCAATAATAAGAATCAATGCGATATGGGCACTTTGTATAATAAAACACAAGCTAAAAATAACAAAATAACATCTGCTGGTTACAATCTTATTGAAATGTGGGAATGTAAATTAAAAAATGATAAATGTTTCCAAAAATATTATAAAAATGATTGGAATAGAGAAGTGGTTACCCCACTAAATCCTAGAGATGCATTTTTTGGAGGTAGGACTAATGCTTCCAAGCTCTTATACAAATTCAAAGATGGTGAATGTGGTAAATATGTTGATTTCTGCTCGTTATATCCAACAGTACAGTTCTACAAAAAATATCCTATAGGTCATCCTAAAAAAATAATAACACCTGATAAATACGATGATAAATATTATGGATTCATAAAATGTAAAATTTTACCCCCAAGAGAATTATACCATCCTGTTTTACCTCAGAAAATAAAATGTGAAAAATCTGAAAAATTGATGTTTCCTCTGTGTTTATCATGCGCGAAAACAAAGCAACAAGAAAAATGCCAACATAGTGAAAGTGAGCGAGCATTTATAGGCACATGGACAACAGATGAACTAAATAAGGCCATTGAAAAAGGCTATAAAATTATAAAAATATATGAGGTTTGGCATTTTGAGAAGTCATCCGATGATCTATTCAAAGGTTATATAAAAAAATTCATGAAGCTAAAACTTGAATCAACAAAATATAATTTTAAAAATAACAATGACGAGATGATTTTTAGAAATAAAGTTAAAAAGAATTTAGACATTGAATTAGGTGAATTACATGAAAATTCAGGTTTACGAGCTATTGCAAAAATGTGCTTAAACTCACTATGGGGGAAATTTGGTCAACGAAATAACATGAATCAATGCAAATACGTAACTGATATAAATGAATTTTATCAAGTAGTTCTCGACGATACTATTGGTAATTTAAACATGAATTTCATAACTGATGAGATGGTACAGATGAGTTACACTTATAAGGATCAGTTTGTTGATAATTCCTATAATACAAATATCTATGTAGCCTCTTTCACGACTAGCAGTGCACGGTTAATGTTGTATGAAAAACTTGACTATTTGGATAAACAGGTATTATATTTTGATACAGATAGTATTGTGTATATCGAATCCCAGAATGGTAAGACAATAGAAACAGGCGATATGCTAGGCGATTTAACAGATGAGTTAGACGGTGAGGTTATAAAAGGTACCTTCGTAAGCGGTGGCCCTAAAAACTACAGTTTCATATATGGCGATAATAAACAGAAATGTGTTATTAAAGGTTTTTCTCTTAATCATGAAAATTCACAAATACTAAATCACACAAATATGATTAAGATGGTTAAGGGCGATATCAAAGAACTCACATTAGTAAATGAAAATAAGATAACCAGACAGAGTAAACAAATTGTTAACAAATATGAGGAAAAAGTATACAGCTTTGGATATGACAAGCGCACAATAAAATACATATCGGATAGCTGTATAGAAACATATCCTTATGGATATTAAAGACAAACTCATCTGTTTATCCTAGGTTATGATCCTAGGTTTTGATTTTCATAATGTCAACGAGGTTTGTTTTAAACGCACTATAAAAGAGATATAAAAAATAATGTATAATAAATATTATAATGACATCAAATTACATCAAAGAAAAATTCGTTGAGATGATGAATATCATAGAAAAACATTGCATTAAAGACAATACACTTTTCTTACAATTAAGTGAAAAGGAACAATCAAATAGATTAGTTAACATTTGTACTGATCTCGGTATTATATCAAATATGATCCTACATAAAAACATGTTCAAAAATCTGATAAAAATACAAAAATATTATATTGAAAATGTAATATAAGACGTTCATTTTAAACGCACTATAAAACATCACATAAGAAAATAAAAATATATAAAGTATTTGTATAAATGGTTAGATTTCAAAGATATTTTTGTGAAAAAGATAGACAGGATGCTATTAGGAGAAGCAAGACTCGTTACATGCGGTATAAATCATGGGTATGTGATATATGTGATGGATATGACTACAGATTGGCAGGTAAATGGAGACATCTTTTAACACAAAAACATATCAACAATAGCATTATCCATAACATAGATACTGACAATAGAATTTTAAAAGCATAGAATAAAGAATTTTGAAAGGTATAAGAGATTTTTTTAAACGCACTAAGATGCAAGATTTTTAAAAAAGAGTATAAGAAGTTTTTTTTAAATATTGTCAAAAATAATCAAAGATTATTTTTATCATTTAATCAAGGTTTAGTTTATAGATTTGGCTTCAAGGTTTGGTTTCCATTTTTTGACCTTGGGTTGACCTAGGGTTGATTCTGAGATTTGATTTCAGTTTAGGTTTTTCACTTTGGCTTCAGATTTAGTTTTTCAGATTTAGTTTTTCAGATTTGGCTTCAGTTTTGGTTTCAGATTTGGCTTCAGTTTTTGGAACCCAGTGCTGATAGTAGTTATGTACTAAATCCTCTGAGGCAAAAAATTTTTTGCCTCAGAGTGTAGTACATTACTACTGATGATCTCGAACAGTATTCGAGAAAAATTCATTGCAAATAGACGGAATACCTGAAGAATGCTACACGTCCACAGAAGAAGTGGTTTTAAAAGTGGGAAATGCGCTCAACGTCGAAATATCACCTCAAGACATTGAGATCTCGCATAGAATAAATCGCCGTTGCAGCAACCCGATCATAGTGAAGTTCATTAGCCACAAAGTCAAGACACGTTTGTACAAAGAAAGAGTTAAACTGAAAAACGTTAACTTGAAAGATCTAGTGATGCCTCCGATGAATGTTATAATCTAGTCACGTGCGATTCATGTTATCGGTAATCGGATATCCCTGTTGTGCAATGTACAATTTCAATTCTTTCTTCTTCGTGATTATTAAAGCATGTAGATCTACAATATTCGCGTCCTTGGTTTATTACATTGGCGACGAGGAAAAACATGGCAACCTTCGGGAACGTAGGTGAATTTAAGGAGTCAGAGGAATCGTGGACTCAATACGCGGAAAGGCTCGAGCAGTACTTCGCCGCAAACGAAATTAAAGACGAGAAGAAACAAAGAGCTATCCTGCTAAGCGTTTGTGGAAGCAAAACGTACGGGTTAATTCGCGATTTGTTACAACCCGAGAAACCGGGCGAGGTGGATTTAAAAGAGATCTTGGAAAAGCTGGAGAACCACTTCTCGCCGAAGCCAAGTGTGATCGTCGAGCGATTTAAATTCCATAGCAGGAGTCGCCTCGAAGGGGAAAATGTTGCAGAGTTCGTCGCAGGACTCAGAAGGCTTTCAGAGCATTGCCAGTTTGCAAAACAAGAGTGCTATCGCTGCGGTGGAAACCACGATCCCTCGAGCTGCAAGTTTAAGAATGAAGTGTGCTACAAGTGCCAAAAGAAAGGCCACATGGCTAAAGTGTGTCAAGGAAAGAAAAAATCGCAAAAACAAGCCAAACGTGGGCGCCGGCCAGATGGCAAAAGAACGCATTTTGTCGAAGAAAGCGCCGATCAAGATGATGTCTATGCCATGTATCATTTGTCCAGCGATCGGAAGAAATCGTTCAAAGTGGATCTAGAACTTTGTGGACGGAAAAACACGATGGAAATCGACACGGGTGCGTCGAAGACGATACTAAACGAAGCAACTTACGAAAGATTGCGTGACGCATTGGGTCCACTTCAAACATCAAAAGCAGTCCTAACTACTTATACAGGAGAAAGGATTCCAGTACTCGGAGCAGTCATGGTTCCAGTGAAATATGAAGGCCAGCACAAGAATTTAAACGCCATCATTGTCAAAGGCGACGGACCAAATTTACTTGGTCGAGATTGGTTGGAGAAAATCCGCTTAGATTGGAACACAATCTTTCACGTGGCAAGCGAGATAAGCCCCCCATCGGCAGTTCAAAATGTGCTTTCGAAATACCCCGATGTATTCATGGAAGGATTGGGCACGCTAAAAGGAGTAAAGGCGAAGATCTACGTCGATCAAGACGCCGAACCCAAATATATCAAAGCAAGATCAGTGCCGTACGCATTGAAAACTAATGTCGAACTTGAACTCGAACGATTGGAGCGTGAAGGGATTATATCGCCGGTGGAATTTTCCGAATGGGCTGCACCCATTGTACCAGTCGCTAAGCCAAACGGGACTGTAAGGATCTGTGGCGATTATAAACTCACAGTCAATCAAGTGTCCAAACTGGACAATTACCCAATACCGAAGACAGAAGATCTTCTGGCTACTCTGGGAGGTGGTGAGAAATTTACCAAGCTAGACATGTCGCAGGCATATCAGCAAATGACGCTAGATGAGGAGTCACGAAAGTTTACCACCATAAACACTCATAAAGGGCTATTTCAGTACAATAGACTGCCTTTCGGAGTCTCTTCTGCACCTGGTATCTTTCAGAGGACAATGGAAAACCTCTTGCAAGGCATTCCTCATGTCATTGTGCGAATGGACGACATTCTCATCAGCGGGAAGGACGACAACAATCACATTGCCAATTTAGAAGCAGTACTCAAGAAGCTATCAGAAGCTGGGCTGCGGTTGCGAAAAGAAAAGTGTTTCTTCATGGTGCCGGAAGTCACCTATTGTGGTTATGTGATCAATGGTCGTGGTATCAAGCCAGTAGAAGCTAAGGTGGAAGCAATACAGAATGCCCCAGTGCCTGAGAATGTTACACAGCTGCGAGCATTTCTGGGAATGCTGAATTATTATCATCGTTTCTTACCAGACATCGCCACAGTACTTGAACCACTGCACAAGCTCCTTAGACAAGGTACAAAGTGGTCTTGGAAGACCGAGCAGCAGGTGGCCTTCAACAAATCCAAGAAACTACTTCAGTCTGCAAACCTCCTGGTGCATTTCCAGCCAGATCTGGAACTGATGTTGGCGAGTGATGCCTCCGATTATGGAGTAGGGGCGGTACTTTCCCACCGGATGGCAGATGGAACAGAGCGCCCAATTGGTTATGTCTCAAGATCGTTGAACACAGCTGAGCGTGGTTATTCCACTATTGAAAAAGAGGCTTTGGCCATTATCTTCGGAGTGAAGAAGTTTAATCAGTTCTTGTACGGTCAGAAGTTCACCATACAGACTGATCACAAGCCGCTGGAAGGGCTCTTTAACGAGAAGAAAGGAGTACCTCAACAAGCCTCTCCGAGAGTTCAGCGGTGGGCCCTTACCTTGGCAGCATACGAGTACAAGATTGCCTATAAAGCAGGGAACACAAACGCCAATGCGGATGCATTAAGTCGACTTCCCTTGTCCAAGATGCCAGAGTCAGTTCCTGTACCTGGAGAGACAGTTTTGCTGTTAGAACATCTGGACCACACCCCAGTCAGCTCACGACATATCCAAGAATGGACAAGGCGCGATCCTGTTCTCTCAAAAGTGCACCAGTTTACACTTAATGGATGGCCAAACCACTGCCAGGATGTACAGCTACACCCATATTTAAGCCGGAAAGCGGAGTTAACCATAGAAGGTGGATGCGTTCTATGGGGGAACAGGGTGATAGTTCCACCTCAAGGACGACAGCAAGTCATAGCCGAGCTTCACGAAGCCCATCCGGGCATATCAAGAATGAAAGCCCTTGCACGTGGTTATGTGTGGTGGCCAAATATGGATCGTGAACTAGAAGATGCCGTGAAGAAGTGTCAGCAATGCCAGCTACACCAGAAGGCCCCAGCAGAAGCACCTCTCCACCCATGGGAGTGGCCCGGTCAACCCTGGTCAAGAGTGCACATTGATTATGCAGGGCCATACAAAGGCAACATGTATTTAGTGGTGATCGATGCACATTCCAAATGGATGGATGTCCAGATAATGCGAAGTACAACATCAGCCGCCACCATTGTGAAGTTAAGGGAAATTTTCGCGACCCATGGTCTCCCAGAAACCATCGTCAGCGACAATGGGCCCAATTTCACAAGTGCAGAATTTGAGAATTTCCTCTCAAAAAACGGCATCAAACACACTAAAGTAGCACCATACCATCCAGCTTCGAATGGCCAGGCAGAGCGAGCAGTGAGAGCCTTCAAAGAAGGGATAGAGAAGATGGAAGAGGGAACCATGCAAGACAAGTTGTCACGTTTTCTGCTAAAGTACAGAACAACGCCACACACGACAACAGGGGTTTCACCAGCGGAGCTGCTGATGAAGAGAAAGCTGAGAACTAAGCTCGACCTCATAGTTCCCAACACTGCAAGTCTGGTGAGACAGAAGCAAGAAAATCAAAAACAGACCCACGACCACCATGCCAAACACAGGAATTTTGAAGCCAGTGATCCTGTGTTCATAAAGGACTTCAGTTCCCCCAAGTCCTGGCAGAAAGGAACTGTGGTGCAGGCAACTGGCCCAGTCTCAGCCCTAGTAGAATTACCGGATGGTCGAGTTGTTCGACGACATCAGGACCATTTGCGGAAAAACCACAATCAAGACCCAACAATGACAAATCCTGAGATCTTGGTACCAGGAGTGGTGCCCGAGGCAGATTACACGGCAGACACAACCCAACCGAGTAGTCCTCCCAAGCCGGTCGCCGCGAGTTCGTCTGACACACAAGAGGCTGAACCATCACGCCCAGTCCGTAACCGACGTTTACCGGAACGTTTCAAGGACTATGAACTTTAAAAATTTCTGAGACATTGCTCATGAACATTGATTAGCAATCAACGAGAGTTATTGCGTGACATACATTGCGTGAAAATCATTAATGATTGTTTTTGTTATACTTCAGTTCAGCGTTTTTGTGTACTTTTTTAAATGGAAATAGCAAAAGTCTTAAGGGGGAGGAATGTTATAATCTAGTCACGTGCGATTCATGTTATCGGTAATCGGATATCCCTGTTGTGCAATGTACAATTTCAATTCTTTCTTCTTCGTGATTATTAAAGCATGTAGATCTACAATATTCGCGTCCTTGGTTTATTACAGATCTATTCCCGAGCTATGCCAGTGCAGCAAGAGGCGAGAGCACAAGAATCTTCATAAATGAAAACTTGACCAACTATAGACGATTCCTCGTCGGAACGGCGAACAAGATGAAACGTGATGGAATCTTTGTGAGTGTATGGACAATCGACGGTAAGATTTTTGCAAAAACTTCGCCGGATGGAGCCCTATCAAAATCCGATGCGAGGAGGACCTTGAGGCAATTTAATCTGTCATCGTCTTTGAAAACTTTCAATTTTAACTTGTGTTTACGATTTTTTGAACTATTTATAAATATATCAATTAGACACTGATCTTACTCGTTGTTCAGTCTAAAAAGGATGGGGACAGGCTTAGGTGAAGGAGGTAAGAGGCTCACAGTAGACTTTTTTTATTACTCCATTTTCTATATAAGGTATATAGAAATAATTATTATTATTTTCCCCGTGTTTTTTTTTTTTGTCCTTGTGATCGGTTTTTGTTATTGTCGTTTTTGTAAACATGTGTAGCAAGCCAGTATGCAGAATCACTCCTTCAGTTAGTAAAAAAGCGACCTTTAAAAGGAAACCCAAAAAAGTGTTTGTACCAAGGTTTCAAAGGTTTAAAAAAAAATATTGCGTTGCGAAAAAGATCTCGGCTGGAACTGTCAACAGAGATTGGGATGTCAGCCAGAAATTTGCAATGGAAATTTAAAACACAGAAATGTCACGTAAATTTAAAATCATTTCTCTAAATGTGAGAGGATTACGAAATCAGAACAAAAGAGGAGCGATATTTTCCTATTTGAAATCACAAAAGGCAACCTTGTATTGTCTTCAGGAATCTTACTCTCAATCTAATGATGAACAGGTGTGGTCCCTGGAGTGGGGCGGACAAATGATCTTTTCTCACGGGACTGCACACTCAAAAGGTGTGTGCATGTTACTAAATCCCAATTCAACCTTTCAGCTTTGCAATATCCAAACCGATCCCCAGGGGCGATATATAATTGCAAAAATTACAATCGACGAGCTGCCCTTTTTTGTCGTTAATATTTATGCTCCTAATGACAACCGCGAACAAGAAAGGTTCATTCACAATTTAACCGAATACATTATATCAAAGTCAGATACCTCTAGACTTATTGTCTCCGGCGATTGGAATGTTGCTCTTAATCAAACAGATAAACGCGGTGGCCTACCATGGAAAGCAACAGCGTACAGAAATGCCGTTGTTGATCTAATGGACGAACTTAACCTAATTGACATATATCGACATTTACATCCGAATGCTAAAACATTTACATATGAATCAAAACCTTTAAAGTTAAAATCAAGAATCGATTTTTTTCCTTGTCTCTCATGCGTTATCTCTCGATGTGCTTAAATCCGAAACCCGCACGTCCATTGCTTCCGACCATAAATCAATATTTCTATGCTTAGAAATCAAAAGTGATTTCAAAAGAGGACCCGGTTTGTGGAAATTTAACAACACTCTGTTAGATGACGAAAGCTATAAAGTACTTATCGAATTTAAATATCCGCTGATACAAGCAAAATACTCTGAGCTTTCAGACAAGCAATTATTATGGGAACTAATACAAATGGAGCTCCGATCCGCAACCATTAAATATTCAAAACAAAAAAGAAGTGAACTAAAGACCAAAGAGCAATCTCTTCAGAAAGAATTACAAGAACTTGACTTTAAAATTTGCAACGACGATGTGCTAGATGAGGTCATATACTTGACAGATACGAAACTGCTAAAGAAGAATTGAAAAAAATTCACGAATCCAGAGGAATTTAGAGAAGACTAATTATGATAAAAAATGTATCCGCGAGATTAAATTAGAAAATGAGGAGATCACTTCGAATTTCACGATGATAAACAAGGAAATCGAAAACTTCTATAAAAATATGTATACTTCAAAGGTTGATAATATACAAACATCGCAGCCAAGTTAAAGTTTCAGCGATTACATCTAGGATATTAATACACCCCGATTGAGCAAGGAAGAACAAGAGGATCTGGATCAAAGTTTATCATGTCAAGAACTAAAAGATGCACTGAACTTTTTTGCTGAAAACAAAACTCCAGGTGAAGATGGCTTCACAAAAGAATTTTACGTCGCTTTCTTTGACCTTCTATGGTGCGACCTTCTTAATTCGTATAACGAAGCTTTCAGCAAAGGCATACTATCCATCTCCCAGAGAAGAGGGACAATAACACTCCTTCCTAAAGGTGATACTTACCTGATAGATCTGACGAACTGGCGACCTATATCTCTTCTAAACATCGACTACAAAATTCTGACTAAGATTCTGGCATTGAGACTAGAAAAATATTTACCCAAGTTGATTCATGGCGACCAAACGGGATTCGTTAAAGGGAGATACATAGGTCAAAATATAAGACTCATGAGTGACTTAATGGAAGAACTAGATCAAAAGAATCTCTCTGGAATTTTTCTATTTATCGATTTTGAAAAGGCTTTCGACACTTTAGAATGGAGTTTTATTCTGGATACTCTCTTAAAGTTTTTAACTTCGGTTCAAACTTCATCAAATGGTTCTCTACTATTTATAATGGCTCTCAAAGCGCCGTATTGAATGGTGGCTACCTGACAGATTACTTTGAAATATCTAGGGGGATAAGACAGGGCTGTCCTCTAAGTCCTTTTCTTTTTATTCTTGCGGTTGAGTTACTAGGTTTAAAGATCCGTCGAGACCCAACTTGCACAGGCATACTACTCCCAAATAATACGGTTGCAAAAATTTCACAGTTTGCGGATGACACAACTATTATTGTCGACAATACGACTTCTCTTAAGTCTTGCTTACAAATTTTAAATTGGTTCGAGTCCCTCTCTGGACTTAAATTTATTTAAAAGAAAACTCAAGCAATGTGGCTAGGATCTATGAAAACAAAGTAATTTAAAGATTCTTGATTTTAGAACTACCAAGGATCCGATTAAAGTTCTCGGAGCCTTTTTACCTTACAATCAAGGAAAGAACATCGAAGCTAATTTTTTCGCAAAAATCCGGAAAATGAAAACCAAATTGAACTTGTGGCTATCAAGAGGTCTCACCCTTTATGGAAAGTCACTTCTAGCTAAATCACTAGGTGTCTCTCAACTTATATATGCAGCATCTATGCTTTCTGTCCCAGGGAACGTCATCAAAATGGCTCAGTCTCAGTTATTCTCTTTTTTGTGGAACAACAAAAAAGATAAAATCAAGAGAACTGTCATGTACCAACCGCTTAAGCATGGAGGTGTAAATTTTGTCAACTTTGAAACTGTTGTTAAATCCCTCCGCCTGGCCTGGATTAGCAGACTATTGAGTAACTCTGAAGATGTATGGAAAGCAATCCCAAATCACTACCTTTCACAATATGGGGGTTTGTCATTTCTTCTCCGTAGTAATTTTAATCCTGTCTCCATAGACAAAAAAATGCCTCTCTTTTACAGAGAACTTCTGTTTTACTTTCAGGAATTAAAACAAGGTAAAGGCCTTTTCCCGTATGGCGAATATATACTTTGGAATAACGAGACTATAACTATAGAAAATAATCCTTTATTTTGGAAACCCTGGTTTGACCAAGGGATTTACTTTGTTCAAGACCTCTTAGACTCAAGCGGAAACTTCCTGTCTTTCAGCGAATTTCAAAATAAATTTCAGATTAAGACAAACTATTTACACTACTTTCAGTTGATTGCAGCAATTCCTTCAAATTTAAAAAAGAAAGCTAAATACTATAAGCCGTCCTCAGATAGTCTGTATTCGACCATCATAGCTCTTTCTCCAGCTGGGTCGGAAATAACTGTAGATTTAGCAAACATGCGCTGCAAAAACTACTATAAACTCTTCAATGAAAACTGCAACATTGTACCTACCGGTATCAAAAAATGGAAAGATAAGTTCCCTGAAGACTTTTCTGAATGGAAGAACAAATTTTCCTTCATCTATAGATCTTCACGAGATAACAAGCTAAGGCAGTTTTCCTTCAAACTACTACATAGAATAATCGTTACAAAGAAAGAACTTAAAAACTATGGTCTAGCCAATAACGCAACATGCATTTTTTGTCAAAATCCCGATTCCGTCACTGGTGAGGATATGGACAATACGCCGCTACGGTTCCGGATGTAATTTCGTATGAATTCGATCAATAGACCATTTGCATTATGACGTAAATGCGCAAAGACTAGGTAGTTGGTAGTTGTAGTTATGTTCGCGGGAAATTTTGAATCGTCATCAAGCCCGCTTGGCCAAGAAATCGTGATGGAGATAAAGAAAATTACCCTCGCCGAAGAAGACGTCCCTGTTGCTTCATTTAAAGGGCAAAAAGCAAGCTCTCATTATAAAACCAAGTCCGTTAAAATGAAAAAAGTTATGCAAGATATCGTTTTATTTGCTTGGTTGCGTTTTGTAGTGAAGTTTCAACGAGTGTTTCAAATTCCTCCAGTGGAGTCTCATGTCGCGCGGTTATTTATTTAAGTTCCTAAAACTTTTTCTTGCAAGGTAATATGTATATTTTTTATTTTCAAAAAATTTACGAAGACGCAATATTTTACCCTTTCTAAACATAGGGAAGTACATGATGTCTACACTCGTTAAAATCTTTGAGGCTCATCGTTCGAGTCTCACAAGTAATCACTCATCAACAAAATTATGTAAATAAAATTGTATTGCTCAGCAGGGCCCTCGCTCGTATTGAAACCACAACTCCTAATCGACGAGTCAGGGGCACCCATCGAGAATATAGTTCAAAACCACTTAAACATAGCACCGTTGAATGTATTTTAGTAGTTAAACGGTAGATATAGGCATATTTTTATCCCCTAAAAATTTTTTATCTGTTCGGATTTCCTCGCTGAAAGTCTAGTGATCCGAAAGTTAAAGGGATCAAAACTTACCTTTTCGAAAAAATTCCAACCAGAGAAGGGCTCCCGAAAATTCTAGGTGACCTTTTTAGAGTAAAAAGCCGTTAAAAATGAACAATTATACCATATTTTAGATATTCGAAAATCCTAGGAAAGGCAGGCAAGCAAAAAAAATTACAATGAATGTTCCGAAAATTCTACATCTCAAATCGTCTTCCGAACAGATATTTTAACGAAATTTTCCGTTGGGTGCCCCTGACGAGTTGACATTTCCTGTACAAAAAACAAGAAAGCTTCTTTGTTAAAGAATATTGCAATTACAGTTCTAATTTGACGAAAAAAAAGAAATACAATTTTAAGATAAAAAACAAATAATCTGTACTGTCACCTGCAAAGGGAAGTTTTGATTGATCAGCTTGAAAATCCTTTATGATTGACCCTTCATGATTCATCGATGAAGCTCGATCGAAAGGGGAAAATTATTTGACTCGTTTCTCTGTCTCACTGCAAAAATAAATTAAACTGACCGTCCCGCCGAGTCGACGCCGAGCAATCATGATATATGGTAAATTTTCTAAGCTTTTCAGTCAAGAATTAATACACCTGCGATCGATGGAAGCGATCGTTTGTTGAGCGTCTGAAAATAGATGATGAACAAAGTCAATGGCTTGCCTTCCTTTCACTTGATTCCACACAAATTTAGTCATATCCTAGACTCGCCCTTTCAAGCATTCTGTTTCCAGTGCGCGATTTTTTGAAGCTGTGATTTTAGGCTAAAATTATTTACGAAGAGAAGTTGTCGGCCGGGATGAATGAAATTCTACCAAGTCAACTCCGCCACACAACGTACATAACTTACTTCAACACGAACAACATTTGCCAGTCAATTGTCATTCCAAAGCTATCATCCTGTTTTCTATATTTTTGACAGGTAACTGAAATATAAATGTATAAGCAAATTTCGAAGCGACAAGAGCGTAAACTTTAGCAGCTCAGCTTCAAATAAATGTCCACCTTCCCGCTTGGCTGCCCTTAGCCAATCACAAGCCAGAAATGGTTTTTCCCGCGAACTTAAGTACAACTACCAGAAGTCTTTGCGATTTTACGTCATAATGCAAATGGTCTATTGGCTATTTTCCAGTATAACACTTGCGTCTACATAATAATAACGATTCCAGAAGACTTTTCGCACAGAAACACAAGTAAAACGATGCAAGTAATGGAATACGCTTACAAGTATGTTTGCTAATTTCCACTGGTTGGAGCCTTTACTATAGATCGCGTTAGATAGTATTTTATTTACTGATATCTACTTACTTTTACCATTGACTGTAACCTCCACCGTGTGACTTACAGTTCCTGCAGAGTTGGATACTTCACATTCATAACTCCCCGCGTCTTCAATACTAGCGTCATCAATGATGAAGTCAGTTTTATTGATGCTACTTTGAAGCACCTTGCCATTTTTTCTCCAACTAACATGCGGTGTGGGAGAGCCCTCAGCTTGACATACCAAGAAAAGTATGTTTCCTTCGACAACAACCACTTCACTTTTGCTTTTCTTATATATTGTTGGTGGCGCTATAAACAGCAAAGGAACGTATTAAGAAATATAAAAACTGCATGTATTTGTCAGCCAAAGCCAATCATCATCAAGAGAGTTAATTCCATTTTATTGAAACGCATCTGGTAAGTATCAGACAACGCTCGCTTTATTTTGACAAATAATACGGTGTATATATGCAAGATATCTCCTATGTTTGGAACACTCCAATCTGTTAGAATCATTCATTAAAATCTGATTCCTAACGTTTTTTGTATAGGTGCAGTTGACAGAGACATTTTGCCTAGATTTCCAGGGGGTCTAGCGATTACAAATACTCCAAAGTGAACCATTACTTTTATAGAATTTATTTCAAATTTATTTCTAGTGTTTCAGTGACGTTTTTAAGCGTATACTACTCCGGGCGTTAAAATGGAACACACCTAATGTCTTGATTCTCTGGATCTTTCCGTCTTCTTTGCGACTTTCACCAAATTCGTTTGTCGCAGTGACCACAAATTCATATGTCTTGCCTTTCTCCAACTCAACTTTTAATTGTCTAACTGAGTTATCAGTAATTGTCTGTAATTTGTTCATTGGCCGACAGCCACCACGTGTTCTGCAAGTAACCTCTATAGAAATAATGGTCTGCCTGTTTGCATTGCCGTCCGACCGTGGTCGTACCGGTTTAGTCCTGCTGAGCCGCACATGAATTGCGATATGAGTACTGACATTTGAACAACAGTTCAGAGCTTAAGGCAAGTTTTGATGTTACTAATAAGCCGGCGATGTCTTTTTTTATATTCATCTTGCATTGAACTACGCACCGTCTACATTCTTGTGTTGCAAGAAGTCTTATATTTATTCAAAACGTGTTCTTCTACTATAAAACAATTGTCTTGCTGAATGGTAACGAATAACAGAAACCATACTTTCTGTGCACTCAATTTGTCGTTGTACGGTAGGTTGGGAGGATATATACTTTGAAATGTTTTTTTTTCTTAAAAAAAAGTGCTAAAATGTTTTCTCGTTTAGCGAAACGTTTCGGGAATAACTCCTTCATCAGTCGCAAAGTAAAAACCGTTGAGCGGTTTTTACTTTTTCAATGACGGGGATGATCGAAGGATTTTTTTGGGTTTGAAATTTTCGATTCCGGGATTTTTTTGGGTTGGAAAATTTGGCAAGTATTTTTTTGGGTGACTTGATTTAGACAGGGGATTTTCTTGGGTATTAAAAACGAACTAAAGTGCCTTGGCGCGGCCTTGGCGTATTTATGGTATGATGAATAAACAAAACGAGCGTTTTCTGTGTTATGTTATTGCCCCTCCTGGCAATTTAGGGGTAATTTGACAAGGGATTTTTTTGGGGGGTTATTTTTGGTCTAGGGATTTTTTTGGGGTAATGTCAGAAGACTAAGGGATTTTTTTGGGGTAATTCGCTTTTTTCACGATCCCATAATACATCTTGTTTACCCCCCAAATTTTTTACATAAGCATTGTTTTCAATTTCTCCTGGGACGATTGTACGTCATTGTAAATCCCAAGAGAAATTGAAAACAATGCTTATGCAAATATTTTGGGGGGTAAACAAGATGTATTATGGGAACGGTGAAAACAGCGAATGTCAGAAGACTTAGGGATTTTTTTGGGTCCTGAGTTTTGCCTCCATTCGATCATCCCCGTCATTTACAATCCGGAGTACCCCCCCCCCCCCCCCCTGGGAGTCGCGCGCGTCTATTCAGAACACAGTACTCATCGGTGGACGTACGTAGCTTTGTGTGAAGTCGGGTTCTAGAAAGATTGATCCAGTAATTTGTCTGTATGCGTCGGTTTTCTGTACACTGCTCAAAGTCCGCTGTAAAGTTCGTTGTTTCGTGTAGTCGCAGTTTACCAACAAGTCTAGGGAGTTTTCATTTACTTCAATCTCTCAATGAAACTGGATGTCGGCGTTCTGTCGTTAAGGTGTTTGTTCATGAAAAATGTAACGTCAGTCTTATCTTTGTGTACGGTAAATGTGTCGTTAACGTTGCGAAGTCAAAGCGGTATTAAATGAAACTCACCTTCAACTTCCAAATACACAGAGTCAAATACTCGACGAGAAAAAGAATAATATGGATAAATCATACAGCCATAAAATCTTTGATCACTCTGTCTGATTAGGCTTAGGGTGAAGATGACCTGACCAGAGGATACATCACCACTTCCACTCACACGTCCACTGTATGCTGAAGGGGCTGTAACATAACCTGAGCCTCCTCTGTATAGAGAAACCAGTATTCCACTATTCTCAAAGCCATTTACTCCATCTTTCTTCAGTCCCCAGTAAACTCTCATAGCATCACCAAAGAAGCTCCAGGTGAAGTTCACAGACGAGCCAACCAATCCTGTCACAGTCTTTCCGTTATACTTTGAAGTGAAACTAAAACGATAAGCTGAAAAATACACACCGCAACCAAAATCAATTCTTGTACCTCACAGCAACTGACAAGGAAAATACCCAAGATATTGTTTCGCGTTTATCTTCTTCCCCCAACTCAATCATACGAGTTTTTAATCTATATATAGGAAATGACTGCTTATGAGAAAGGCTCTCGCGCGCTAAAGACGCACTTGAGCCGAGCGACATACCTAAAAAAAGTTGGTTATCCTGTCCGTATGTACGTGTGTCAGACCATCCGTACGCCACTTGCGCTGCGCGTGCGCGAGTTGAGCCCGTAATTAAACAGAAACATTTTGGACATTTCAGATTGATCTAAACGAAGCGATTATATGGGGCTGTTGCGGAAAAGTTTCTGACACGACGTGAAGAAAGCGAGACGTGAAGAAAGCGAGCAGAAGAAATATGTCTACGTTAATATTTCTTGCCCTATATTCGTTTGACACATGATTTAGGTTAATGGGAAGATCCGAAATAACTACGGAGCTGGACCATGAACGTTATTGTAACAATCTTGGCATTAAGGTGGCTTGTAATGGTTCACACATGTCCGTCTTTAGTGTTCTATCGCAACTATACCAATAATGTGGAGGATAATCTTTTAGACCAAAGTTGTACTAAAGAACAAGGAACAAAGTTTTAACAATAAGCAAATTGAGGTCGCTATTTCGTCAAAATTCGTTACCATGGCAACGTCAAAAGGGATCTAATATATAGAGGATAATAAATTGTTGCTTGGAGATATGAAATTTATCTTCTTGTGTTCAAATCGATATCTCACGAGTGAGCGCAGCCGAAGATGTTTCGACTTAATGGCTGCGGTCACATCTACGCTACTAACTATTCTTAGTTTTCACGTTACGTCATCAAATTTCTAAAACAAAGAAACGCAAGAACCCTAAGTTTTTATCTTTTACTGGCTATTAGACGTCCTCAATACATCTCTTGTTGAAGGTTTCTAGCTTGATAGCACTCGCCGTCTTCAAGATAGAGCATTTTGAGTTTTAGAGTTTCACGCCACAAGAGATCAAAGATGGCCGCCAGAACGCTGTCACGTTTTCTTAGAAAAATGCCTTATCGGTCGATTTTTAACAATCTTAACAGTTGAGGTTTTGCGAGAAGTGTTTATGTGAATGTTTACTTGTTCATCAGGGTGATCTGACCGCTTTTTGTAGCAAAATTTAATGCCAGATGTTTTCATTGATTTCCGGCCGCCATGTTGGAGCCCAAGCAGTTGGGCTCCAACATGGCGTTTCCATACTGTGCTCTCTAAATTTGCGTGAAATATTTTGACGGATAACTCGAGTACGGAATAACGTACAGACCTGAGACTTAGACAAGTAGTTTATATAGTAGTTGTCTACAACCTGGAATATTCTTGATTTTTTTGACTCAATAGTTTTGGATTTATTTTTCGCGGCGTGACAGTGGCGTGACAGCGAAAACCACCTATAAAGTCAAGACGGGGATAACTACAGTTAGCTATTTCGGTAGTGTGACCGTTGCTCTGTTCACTCTATCTATAGTTAGAAAATTAACGCCTCGGTGATCCAAAACAATACAGACTAACTAAAGTTATACTCAAGCAGGGTTCATGGGTTAGTCTAAAGTTTACAAACGAACAACCAATCAGAATGTGACAGCTCTTTTCGCACGTGCGAGATTTTTTAAATTTAAATTTTTAAATTTATTACAATTTAATGGCAATTAAAACTAAGTCTAAAGGCATACAGACAAGCAAAGCCATAAGGATAATCTGTAAAAAAGTGGAACACTCCATGCGAGACAGATCACCATGTAGCTAATCTAAATAAGTAATCATGTAATAGCAAACAAGAAAAAAATAGAATAATAATAATAATAATAATAATAATAATAATAATAATAATAACAATAATAATAATCTGGATAAAAGCAGACAAACTACTATTTTTAAAAAATGTACAACAACTTTTAGTTTGCAAGACATGTTTCGATCGTTCCAACGATCATCTTCAGTTGTGGGATCGTTTACAGTTGAAGTTGAATTTTTTACAAGCAATGGCGTAACATGCGTGATACGCAACATTCGTGATACATTTTAAATTTAACGTGCAGCATTTAAATGCGCGAGACATGGAACAATGCGCGCGAGTATAAATACACAACAAAGATATTAAACAGTAAAAATAACTTAGTAAATTACGTTAAATCAAATATTCATTCCTCAATTAAAAACTTCTTCATTCCCGACTTAAAAACTGCACAACTAGGAGATAATTTAATATCTAAGGGTATCGAATTCCACATCTCAACAATTCTATTGAAATAAGTGTTTTTAAAGTTAGTCGTTCTAGCAAAATTTGTCTTCAATGAAAATGGACATAATGAACATAAATATGCAAAATAAAGCGTGAAGCGAGGGGAAAAAAAGAAAAAACAACATGCCAAGAAAATACAAATAACCAGTGTTAGCAAAAATAAAGCTTGAATTCTTTGGCGTCTAGCATCCGTTAAAAGTTTTACTTTATTTCGTTTTTTTCTACAACGCCGAGTTGCCGTACAAAACTTAAAAAAAAACTAGACACAGCTTTTGCCAGTCCACTTTTTTACATTTAACGGATCAACAACAAGGGCTGCCATGCAATAATTTTAATTCGAAATTATCCAAAGGGTAATCAGAACTAACTGTAGTTAACTGCATTGGTGTGACCCAGGGGGGGGGGGGGGGGGAAGAAAGTCGGCACTTTTCTTTGGAGACATAGCGGTGCCTGGAAACGGTGCGAGTCTGTATCAATCAAGCCGTTGCTAAGAAAGACGTCACCGAAAGTTTTGTTTTCTCAGAAAGATTTATATATCAATGACTGCATGCGTGTGAAATGCGAATAGTGGCGGTGTTTGAGTTTGATGTTTCACGCCACTGATTTCTCACACGTCACTGAGAATGTTTTGGCGGCGTGGAATACCAAGCGAAAAATTGGTCACGGTTGACATTTAACAACCAAAAAATGGCAAACCATTTCAGAATCATTGGAGTTAGTTTTAATTGGTATAATTCGCAGGCCCTACTTTTGCAAGACTGGACACCGTTATCACTGTTTGTTGTTGTGATGTCCGGCAAACTTCAAAAGAATACAAAAAATGCAAATAGCTATTGTGTTTTGTGCACGGTCAAGACCAAGACATGCGAACTAGACAATGACTTTGTCAAGCTATTCACTAAGCCCTTAGCAACCATTCGATAGCTACTGCTCACATTCGGTTGCCCGGCACCGCTATGTCCCCTTTTTCAGTCGTGTAACAAAGGGAGTTTCTCCCCCCCCCCCCCCCCTGGTGTGACCGCAAAGTCGACCGAAAGCACCAACTAAAGTTAGATATGACGTCACCTAACTTGAGACTAACTAAAGTTAAACTTTAGTTACGTCGTAGATGTGACTGCAGCCAATATCGATAAACTTTGGCTGATTGAGCATTGAAACATGGCAAACTCTGCGAGCTTATTGGACAAAAATGATATCACACATGTGTGGATATCATTTTTATCAACACATGTGTAATACCATTTTTATCGATTTGCTACCACTCGCTATACCACTGCAGTTTATAGAATAAACACTTTTTTTGACCTTTTTAGGTCAATAACTTAAAAAACTACGAGAGTGAAAGTGCTTGTTTTTATCTTACCGACAAAAGAGATATTTGTATTTATATTTTTTTATAAAATCTGTTGCCAGGATTCCGAGATAGCGGACGTTATTTTTTTAATAAAACTAAAGGTGGCTCTGAACCCTGCTTACAGAATTTGTAAAAAAAAAATTGTAACAGGGTTTGTTTTGTCGGTTAGTTTTTGTTCTTTGTTTGTTTGTGGACTGGAGGCAAACCGGGGAGCGCGGTGAAAAACCCTCGTAGCAAAAACGAGATCAGAACCAACAACGAACTCAACCCACATATGACGCCGGGTCCGGGAATAGATCCCGGGCCACATTGGTGGGACGCGAGCGCTTTCACCACTGCGCTATCCCTGCTCCCCCTGCTCCCCTATCACAAGGGAATGAAATAGCTTAAGACCATTTTATTTAGAAATTGTTGAAAATTATCTGTATTGGCGACTAAGCATTAGATGGTTTGCGACGCAGGCTAATGACAGTGCGGCGAGATATTTGAATAAATGCGTCTATCGAGAATCATACTAACTGTTAGCTGTCTGTAAGAACCGATGAGAAACTTTCAAGCACTAACAAGACTCTGGTAACTAATAATATCCGGAATCGATTGAAACTACAAAGTGTTGCTCGTTGAAATTATATTAACTTTTACTGCTTCTGCAGAAACATGTTTAACCGTGTTTCGTGAAAAAAAAATTAATAGAATATATATTTAGTGCTACTCGAGTGTCTGCTGAAACGCTTGGAATACCTAAAGATTGTTCCCGAATATTGTTTCAATAACGGCGCTTCAGTAAAAGTAATGTACGTAATGTACGTAATGTTATCTAAATTCGGTCGATGGCAGTGGAAAAACTAATATTTCTGCCTTATTATTTACTGGAAAACTTTGTTTTTGTGGTTTAAAAAATCTTCTTATAACGCGTAACAAGCAGATCGGATGGATTTCGTCAATTAATTAAAATGTGATGCTAAAATGCAAATTAATGGGAAATGTCGTGCTCTGATGCGGCACAATATACTTGTGGAACTTTCATAAGATTCATATAACCGTTAACTGTGGTAGATGTTGCCGATAAAAGCACTAGAAAGTTGCCTTTAAAAGCATTTAACATTAATCTAAGGATAGTGTAACCTCTAAGTAGTTGATGCGAAAATAAAACTGTGCAACAGTCTTTGATATGCAGCTCAGAATGATCCAATATCGCACACGAGTAGATACTAAAGAAACGCGACACATTATTGTAATCTTATGGGGAACTTAAGACACAGACATAAATTGACTTCTATGAATATATTTTACCAAGTATTTTATATTTCCTTACTCACGCATACTCAAGTCTTAACAAGAATTCTACAAAGTACATTTCATCGATTTAAAATTTGTAAAAATGATGCATGCATCATTTGAAACAGTATCGCATCGATAGCGCAAGCGGAACAGCCGAGCAGAAGGACACACGTTTGCTTGGACTAAAAACTGCTTAGTTGAAGTATATAAGAGAGATCAAGAATACTGAATTGTTTTCTTATTACAGGTAACACAATTAGGAAGGGATCATTACATGTTTGAATAAAGGCCCAAGATAGCCTGAAATATTGGATTTATAGAATGATACATACCTGCATGCGGAGGCAACAGCAAAACTAGAAAAACACAGCAGTATGAACAAATTCGTAGTGAGTTTGTAAAACTCATCTTATGCCTATCGAAGTTACAGACAAAGTAACAAAGTCGTTGTAAGATGTCTCATTAAAACCGAGCTATCAAGCACGAAATCAAGACTGAATTGGTTTACTTTGTGAAGGTTTGCCACAAAGCCATCGTGTGCTAAGCACTGGGGGAGTCGGGTAGGGGGTTGAGAACTCACTGAAGCATTTTATGCTGAGAGGCTTCACCTCAAACACTTTTCTTTCATATACAATTTTTGACAGAAAAAAGTGACCCTTTCATTTACCTCCAATAGAAAATGGTACCCCTTTCACATAACTACAGAAAGGATACTACCTCTCTTTTCTTAATTTTTCACTTGAACATGTTGAAAAACCCCTCAAAATACTTAATACAAAATGGTTGTTATGGATGACTTATAACCGTCATATCTAGGGCTCCCTTTGTATCCTGGGTTTAGTTTTTGGCCATGTTTGTTTTATTGGAGGTTGCCTCGATTTCAGTAGTCATGACCATATTTGGTAACTCACGTCACAGTCACGTCACGCACTGAACGTGCACTGTCCAAAAAAATCGACCTCTCATTGGCGGGATAACTTGGGGAAACTTGACCACCCTACAATACACCAAGGGTTTTTAATATACCTGGGAAAATTACGATTGTTCGTTATGATTGTCTCGCTAAATTCGTTACGCGTGAAAAACGTACTTGCCGCAGGTAAATCTTGTATTTCCCTAGCTAGGTAAAATGATCTCGTGTAACCGCAGCTATTACCTAAAAATGTTAAACAAGACTACGTTCTTGATTCTTAATATGGCTTAGTGTTTCTTAGACATAAGCAAAGTTTTATTGTTTATTCTTTAAAATCGGATTAAATTTTTTTTTAATCAATACAAATAAATCCAAAATCTAGCTAAGTGCTGAAGTAAAACTTGATTAATCGTCCACAACAATGTGGTACGATTTACAATGCAACCTTTTTTCCTGTTACTTCTTGTAAGAAAAGCACAAAATGACATTTCGCAATATTCATAACCTAAAAAAAATTCAGAACTGGGTCTCCGCACGATCGATTTTTTTCTAAAAATCTCAGTTTCTATATAACAACATTCAAACTATTTTCCCTTCACTACAGTTTAATTGCCTACCACTAGAATGAAGTAGATAAAGTGAATAAGAACTCTCTTTTCCAGCAGTGTACAATTGCTTCTCTGAGGTACAAAGGAAATCAGTTGTAGTAGATTCTTCTTGATATCTTCGGTAATAAACTACATTGTAAATATGGTTTTTAATTCTACATAATGTTTTGTTCGTGGGAGTTTTTGAGTGGGTTTAAATTCCTGGGCACTTTTTTTTGTGGGGAGGGGGGGGGGGTTATATACTTTATTTCTATACCTAATCTTAACATTAAGCTACATGATCTTGCGATAATAAGACAAGTTATTATTCAACAAATGCGCGCGCTGTCCATTTATGATCAAAATGTTAACGTTATCTGTCATCCGTACATAACAGATATCCTGCGATATACGTAGGTTGCGATTATTCGTCCGAATTCTTGTAAAGCGCTGCATAAGTTCAGTTTTTCTTTCTGCAGAATGTGCTTCGTTGGCAATTTGTTGAATAATAAAACAATTATCCTGCTCAATCTTGCGGAATATCGTCTGATTTTAGCCAACTCGGCCTACGGCCTCGTCGGCTAAGTATGAGGCGGTATTCCGCGCGATTCCGCATGATAATTGTTAAGTAACCGCGAAAGCGGAAACTGCAAAAACCAACCTAACGAGCTTATAACTATAACAAAGGTCCTGGCTAAAAGCTCGGTGCAGGATAAATGGAGAGGGGGGGGGGGGAGTGAGGGATGGATTAACAAGGATTTTTACAGTTATTAGCTTTCCTTTGAAAAATAACACCTTGATTACAAAATCAGCGAGTGAAAAAGTTATTCAGCTGAGATCTTCAATGTTGGCGTACAAACTGTTTTCATACTGTTTGAGGTTGACGTACGTCTGAAACAGAAAAACATTTCATATAATTAGTAAGCTCTCGTTTGTAAGGAGAACTTCCCACTTAACAGCTAAGTGGGCTGAAATGTTACGAAAAATGTTATATTATGAAATGTTAATAGTAAAATTATATTTTACGAGATAACAATACCAGAATCGTGTTTCAAATTTCTAACCATCGTAGTTCAAGGCTTGAATTTCCTACATGTAAAATTATTTTAAAAAACTGAACTCAATATGGAAATTTAAACTTTATCGAGTTTGAAATATTAAACATAAATTACATGTTACAAAAAATATACTTGTTACTGGGTTTACCCTGTGGTTTCTCTCCATGTCTTTCATCGTATCTTTTAGTTTGGCAAACGTTGGTCGATCACTTGGATTTTTTTCCCAACACTTCAGCATAATCTGGAATCTAGTAAAAAAAAATCATTAGCAACAATGAAAGAAAAAATATAAGTGTAATTAACGAGGCTCGCCTGGATTTTTCGAAAGCACACCATTTTAAATTTAAATAGCTGATAGCTATTGCTGATACGTTTAACTACCTGTCAGAGCTCTGTCAGGCTGGCCACTTCGAAAAACTCCGGAAGCGTTTTCAAAAATTTGGGTTGAATATTATCTTTCTGATCTTTAAATAATAAAATATTCGCGATCGCCTTACTTTGAATTTGATTTGATGTTTTTACAACATATTATACCTGCAACTGAAGACTACTGGATGATGAGTTTACGTAAAATAAGCATCACTGTTACGACTACATCAACTGAAATCGAATCTTACTAGTAAACTGAACAAAACGTCATGGGAAGTAATGCTTTGTGCCCTGTTTGCTTACATGAGCGCAGATACTACAAACAATCGAAAACAGAATGTGACAAGATATTTGTATATATTTACAGTTTGCTATCCACATGTTTTGGTTTTGGCATTCGGTATCCTTCTTGAAGTTTCCTGGCGATTTCTCGAGCGTTTATGTCCGGGTACGGAGATCCACCTAGATGAGATGAAGTGACGTTTCTATCATAAATAATTCTTAGGTAGAAAATCTGCACAAGTATTTGACTGCAACCACTAGCTAGCCCTGGGTTATGCTAATGACATTTCAATCCATGAAATAGTGATTGGGCGTTCATTTTTGAACCCAAACATAAATATCGTAAAATATTTGATGGACTACAAGCATAATAACTAACCTACAGTGAGAATCTCGTACAGCAGGACACCATAGCTCCAACTGCCAAAAAAGGAATTGGACGATATCAAGTTGTTATTGACGAAGGAGCAAATATTAATAAACTTAATTATTGGAATTGAAGCAGTAACATAAGTCAATCAATCAAACTGTAGTAAATTCTCCTTTATCTTACTGAGCATTACAAATAGCCATACATGTTGAAAACTCTTCTATAAGGGCCGATTTACATCAAGGAAAGTTGTTTCTGCCAAGCGAGCCAAAAATTAACCCGCCCGATTTCACACATGCTCTGTAGTTCCAAAAGTGTTCCTGGTAGGCGAATCAGCATGAGCCAAAGTGTTTACATAGAAAAGCGTTGGCTTGCCTCCCAGGGTCACCCTATCTTTAAAGGGAACCTTCACTCTTACAACAAGTTGACGTTGAATTGTTGGCAATAATGCCTAAATTCCAAATTTTATAGGACAAGGGATAAATAACATTTAATAGAAACAACAAGCGGAAAATATTTTTCCCGCGCGCCGCCATTTTGGATTTTATGACGTGTGATGGTTGCCCAATTGTTTCTAACAATAGCGGCAACCGTTACACGTCATAAAATCCAAAATGGCGGGGCATCGGAAATTTAATAGCCATAATCTTTTCCACTTTTTGTTGCTATTAAATGTTATTTTCCCTTGCTATTAAATGCCATTTTTCCTCGTCCTGTAAAATTTGGAATTTAGGCATTATTGCAAACAATTCAAAGTCAACTTGTTCTAAGAGTGGAGGTTCCCTTTAACGAACCGCCCCTTTGTGAACCTTCACAAAGGGGCACTGTACTGGCTTACTGCCAACTTTAAGAAATGTATGAAAAGCTCTCCTCCTGGATGACTAGCCCTTCTACCAGGGATAATGTTTTTCTATATACAATCAGACCCTAAGAAAATTACATTTAAACTCCCGTTTTAAAGACCTTTGCATTCCGTTTCAGAAAAAGCACCTATTTTCTTGAGTCGTGAGGTACTTACACGTCACTTTGTGTTGTGTATGTTCCATATAACAAAGCTTCATAAGCAGTCCACTTGGCTGGCAGTCGACCCTTATTAAGAAAAAAGGCGGCAATTGAAAGCAAAAGCAAAATGCTTTGATACAATTTGTGGAAGCAGTAAAACTGTTATTCCATGAAAATTCTTACCCGACTTCGTTTGGTGTAAATATCATCCTGGTGAACATTCCTCGCCATCCCAAAATCTGTCACCTTACACTTCTCTCCTTCACCAACAAGAACATTTCTGGCCGCCAAGTCACGATGGATTATCTGAAGTGAAAAAATATTCTTATGCATTTTTATTTCCTCAATACGACAGAATACAACCTATGCTAGCTAGCTTTTTTCCCAAAATTTAAAAGGAAGTTCTCAGAAAAAAAATCTAAACCTCTTCAAAACTTGCACGTTCCACTTTTTCAATTTAAAGAAGATCTAAAAAACTAGTTTATACTGTAGGAGTTTAACAGATAATAAGATAAGCAATAAAGTAGAAAAAACAATAACAACAACAACCAAACCTTTTTCGAAGACAAATAGAACATTCCATCAGCAACTTGCCAAGCGAACCTAATCAACTGTTCCGCAGTCAGACTGGTTTGCGGTTTCACATCCGGGTCTTTAAAGTATGTGTCGTTGAGTCCTCGACTCTTCCTCAAGTATCCCAGCAGATCACCGAACGGCACGTACTCAATAAGGACAAGCATCGGATCTGTGGTAAAATGCAAAAAAAGTTAACACTATTTAGTAGAAACTCAGCTGTGTTCGATTGGAAATCCGCGAACTTGATTGGTTCTCCCATTGTTTTCTGTTCGCTGAGAGAACACGATCGCGTGCGCGTTGCTATTTAAAGGGACAAAATCTTTCTTGATTTTTGGCTTAAAATTACATAAAATTGTGAGTTTTGGACGGCAAATCTTTAGAGTTTCTACTAAAACAATTAGACTACTCGCCGTCGTTTTCTATGAGCGATAGCCAACTCGGCTGTGTTCGCTTCTCGGAACAGATAATGCCCGCGGAAAAATTGTTTATATATTTATTATATCGTTGCATTGATATATTACATTTACATATTATATTATAATAATTATTGATATCACTAAATCAGTGTTTTCTTTACCAGTCTCAGTAACACATCCCATCAGCTTGATAACATGAGGATGAGGTTTCAATTTCTTTATCAACTCCAGTTCTGACAGCAGGTCCTTTCTGTCTGATTCCGCCGCATTCGCTACAGATGATGATGATGATGATGATGATGATTATGGGATAAGGATAGGGATAAGAACAATGTTAGTGATAGCCATAACGATAATAATGATGATGATAATAAAAATAACATCACAAATTTCTTCATTCTCAATCATTTCGACAGCTGAGAATCAGAGATTCTTAATCGCACCTTTTAACATTTTGACAGCAACCGTTGTGTATTCCCCGTTACCGCTAAGGTTCCACACTTTTGCCTTAGCGACTCGAGAGAAGGCTCCTTTGCCAATAACTTTAATAATTTTGACTTGCTCTCGATTAATTTCCCAGCTTGGTACTGAAGGCTGAAGGGGCATGTAGATTCCGCTGCCTGGATCTGTGTAGTTCGTGGAGTCACCAGACGGTAACATGCTAGAGTTCTGCTGTCGAGGTTCATGCACAGGCATAGGATTCTAGTGAGAAATAACAGTTGAATATTACCGGTATTTACTGCGTAGACATTGGCAATAAAACATGTTTATTTTTTTATAACATTGTTTTCTTCTTTTGTTTGTGTGTAAACCCATAAAGAACTGTTATTACTGCTTTTGTTTTTGTTTCTTTCAAGGTTCTACGACATATCGAAAGGTATTCGTTGTTTTCATCTGACATCATTAAAAATTCTAAAATCCAAACTGTTAATCCTACAAAGCTGTTCTTTTAACATTTTCTAGAAAAAAAGAGCATTAACCCTTACGCAAATTGTGGTGTCGATTCAGCATGCAGTGCTTTGTTTAGGAGATAAAGCGTTTTGAAATTTGTTATATCCCAGATGAACGTGTCCCATTTTTTTTCGTAATAATTCGGTCGTGAAAATCGCTACAGAGTTTTAATTTTGAGAAAACATCTATTTCTGCCTGCTCTATAATCTAAATGTTTTCTGTTGTTGTTTTTTTCTGTGCAAACAAACAGTTTGTAACACTGATTTCGTTTTAGTGGAACAAATAAGAAACAAAACTACTGTGACCACGTGCCAGGGTACTTTCTCCAGTCTCGATGTAACCCAAACTATGCAAAATTGCACCAAGCATTGAATTGGGCAAGGTTTCCCTCTATGAGACGCACCAGCAGGGAATTATGGTAGTTGAACCTGTCCTTGACTTAGAAATGCTGACTGGAATACAACTACAATGATTCAATGCAAGCGTCTCATAGAGGGAGTTCGGTATTATATCGTCATATATTGTTTTCAGTAAAGATCAATTTTGTATGTTTGTGCTTTTTTAATTTACTTACCATCACAACAAGTTCTCCGCCGCATCCTGCACATATGTTTTTACTAAAATAAAACAAAACTTGTTCACAAGCGTTATTTTTACCTGTACTGAAAGTTAGTCTTAAGCCCGGGCCAAACGAGGATAAGGGTTGATGAGAGAGGGTTTTCGTCAACTCTCATTGACAATCTTCAACTCGGGCCAAACGATAGAAAACTCTCATCGACTCTCGTGAAAAATTTGAGCACGCTCAAAGTCGATGAGAGCACATGAGAAGAGTTGATGAGTTTCAGGCCAAACGAGAGCGGGAGTTTGAACTCTCGTCAACTCTCGTCCTCGTTTGGCCATGGGTTTACAGCTACAGGAAAGGTTTAACAAAAGACTGTAGCTGATAAGTTGAGTAAAACACGGGCCTTATTTATTACCACGAGTCCCTCCTGTCTGAAACCAGGACTACAAAATATTTACTTCATAAAATTCCTTTACTAAGATTTCAATTAGCGAGATAGTTTTAAATTTCTATGCTTTTTCAAAAAACATTTAGCTGTTCACTGCTGAAAATGCGTTTTTTTTTCTCGATCATTGAATGAAAGATGGTTCGCGTGTTTTTCTTTTTAAAAAAGATACTCCAATCCCTTCTGTGTCTCTAGAACTTGATGTCTTTACAATTTAATTGTTCTCTGTGTTCTTCTTGCTGGTTTTCCTTGGACCGAAATCTAAGAGATAACTTTAAGGCGACAAATATGATCGACTATAGAGTGACTTTGGAGGCATGCCATTTATTTACCATGATTGCACAAAAGGTTTTTCACGCAAACCGATCTTTGTATTAAGTAGAACATCCCGCAAGGTATGTTACATAATGCTCTCTAGACGTTTCTTTAGGTTTCCTAGACCCATTACCCAACAAACTGAACCGAATGGCGTAGCTAGGGGGTCCAACAACAACAAAGAAAACCTTATAATTCAGGTGGCGAAAACACGCGTATCCGAAGAATCAAACATGACATAAATCTGTCTTTTCCAGTGCTTGATACCCCATTTATGCAGCAAATTTGGAAGCTTGCCCCTCCCCGTCACTCACTACTTATCCATAAAAAGTCCGTTTTAGTAAAACATTGCGTGGATGACAACATGACAATTTGGTAAGCACCCTGGGTTTGACACAGTGTGCACCCCCTCTCGAATCCGCCTAGCTACGCCTCTGAAATCGTGTACGAAAAAGGGTAAGTAAAACAAACTATAATCACTTGCCAACTTGTATGTTAATCATCACGATCATAAAATGAGGCTAAAAATTACCGAATTTTACTTACCGATTTGTTTTAGAGATTGCTGAAAAGAAAAACAGAGGGTATTTTTCAGCGTTATTTCTCTTTAATGAAATGGCGTGTGTTTACATGGTCTGATGCAAACACGACAGAAAGCTTGAAAATTTGAATTCTACCAAACGTTCGTCTTCTTTTGGTGTAAAGCACTGTAAACAGGAAGCTCCCGTTTTCTAAATTATTTATAAAATAAGGCAAACAAAATTCAATGAAACAGCGTAACCGTATTCACATAGCCAAGTGTAAAGGGACTAACACAGCCAATCATAACGCGAGCTCGCCATATATAAACCATAAATAGGTGTGCTGTTGCGCCAGAAAAAGTTGTATGACTGTCGCTTTAAGGTGGCTCAACTGGATTTTTTAGGGGTAACACCGCTCAAGTTTGAGAATTGACGACGTCGCCAATAACAATGCTATCGAAAACCGATCACCACAGTTGTATTAGATAAAGATGAAATTTTTTTATGACCAGTGTTATATTGACATCGGAGTTGCCATAGCGACGAAATGACGTCATTACGTTTTTTACTTTCAATCGTATTGCTCGGCACCAGGAGATTTTTTCGAAAATCGCTCAAAGGAGCTTGTACCACACATAGCTGCCTCGATGTTGGCAAAGTTTGAACAAATTATATGAGAGCGTTTTCGAAATATTTGGGGATGAAGTTTTCGGGCCTATAAATACAGTCAAAAACATACTAACGAGAAAATGGGATAATATCTAAAGAAAATGACGCGCCTGTGAATTGAAATTTCATCTTATAGTAGTTTGATTCCATTTAAAATCGTGTGTAAAACAGTGGTGGGAATTGCTTTGGTCGATTGCGAGAAAAAAGAATTTGATGAGCGTGCGTTCAGGTGCTCTTGTTGCCATTTTTGTTTATAATTTGGTCTATGCCTACAAAAAAGACAATAAATTAAAAACCGCTCGATGAATTTTTTTAAAATTTGACAAACAAGAGGTTTGTCATCAATTGATATAGCTTGCAAGTTTCAAGCTCATTGAAAACATTTAAGGCAGTAAAATTGGGCCTCCAATGTACTGATTTTTTCTCGAAGATTTCGTGTTTACAAGCGAGTGTCCTCATTATTCACGGGTATTGTTTTCAAGTGTCATATCTACGTGCACCACTCCAGGAAAAAGATTCATTTGCATTAAACAGGACGCTCGATTGCTTTCCGAAAATTTTTCCGAAGCATGCTAATCTGCCTTGGGGTGAGAATAGCAATGACAATATATGCAGAATAATAGCTTTCGTTTTCTGGACAGAGGCTCTTGATATCAATATCCCTACAAATGCTGTTACAATTTTTTAAGCAAAAAAAGCATGTTTCGGAAAATTGTTCGGAAAGCAGTCGAGCGTCCTATTTAATGCACATGAATTTTTTTTGTGAAGTCGTGCACGTGGATATGAAACTTAAAAACAATACCCGTGAATAATGAGGACACTCGCTTGTAAACACAAGATCTGCGAGAAAAAATCAGTACATTGGAGGCCCAATTTTATTGCCTTAAATGTTTTCAATGAGCTTGAAACTTGTAAGCTATATCAATTGATGACAAACCTTAAGTTGTTAAATTTTTAAAAAAATTCAGCGAGCGGTTTTTAATGTACTATCACTTTTGTAGGTATAGACCAAATTATAAACAAAAATGGCAACAAGAGCACCTGAACGCACGCTCATAAAATTCTTTTTTCTCGCAATCGACCAAAGCAATCCCCACCACTGTTTCATACACGATTTTAAATGGAATCAAACTACTATAAGATGAAATTTCAATTCACCGGCGCGTCATTTTCTTTAGATATTACCCCATTTTCTCGTTAGTATGTTTTTGACTGTATTTATAGGCCCGAAAACTTCATACCCAAATATTTCGAAAACGCTCTCATATAATTTGTTCAAACTTTGCCAACATTGATGCAGTTATGTGTGGTTCAAGCTCGTTTGAGCGATTTTCGAAAAAATCTCCTGGTGCCGAGTAATACGAGCGAAAGTAAAAAACGTAATGACGTCATTTCGTCGCTATGGCAACTCCGATGTCATTATAACACTGGTCATAAAAAAATTTCATCTTTATCTCATACAACTGTGGTAATCGTTTTTCGATAGCATTGTTATTGGCGACGTAGTTTATTTTCAAACTTGAGCGGTGTTACCCCTTGAAAATCCAGTTGAGCCACCTTAATTAAAAAAAATTAGACAGTTCTAGTTTCGTTCTAGACTATATTATTTTATTCCTATAGGACGAATATTTTGTGAAAAACTTTGTAAAGGTTCACCTTCTCCTTCATCCCTCCTCGTTTTCGTGTCGTTTAATTGGAAGTAATAACTTCTACCGGTCCTAATCGCAAGATCGTTATCCCAGAGGGAGGACTCGGGTCATTAATGAAACGTCCATTTGGAGTATGCCACCTATGTTAGTTCATTCCGATTTAACCAATGCGAGTTATAGTGTAATTTATAGGGGTTCTGTGTCTATATGCTGATTTCATTCAAAGATTATTTTGTCGTTTAAAGGTAATAAAATAATTCGTCATATCTAAAAAAAAATGCAATCCTGACCCAAATGTAACTTACCCGCACCACTGCGCATTCTCCAGAATGTGAAAATCAGAACAAGGATAAAAATCAACAACAAAACGATGACAATGATATAGACGATGTGAAGAATTGTCTCGTTAGACGACGAACCTGAAATGTGCAATATAAATATAATTTAGATGGCTATATATTTATTTGTTTATAGTTATAGTAGAGGGGACCATACTTTGAGTACTTAGCATGGCGTTTTAGGAGAATAAAAGAACTTTCTTTTTATGTAGTTGAATACCGCTTCCCTTATTTCTTAGAAATTCTGCATGGTTTTATAACTTTACGGGACATTTTCCACAGAAACACAATATTGAAACGATGCAAGTTAGAAAGCACTCTTTATGATACCTAACATCAGTTGGACGCTCTACTGCTGAATACAAACCTGTGGAAGTTACGTCATTAAATTAAGCTACAAAATAATTGATGTTACTTTGAAGCTCCTTTATTTTCATTCTTTTTCCAAGTAACAAGGGGTGGAGAATAAACCTCAGCATTGCACATTAAGTAAAGTACGTATCCTTCGGCAACAGCGACTTTACCTTTGCTTTTCTTGGTTGCCGTTGGTGGCACTACATGTAAATACGGCAAAGAACAAAGAAATTAAACCTGATTCCTACATGTATTGGTCAGCCGAAGCCAACCGTTATAAGATGTATCACAACATATCAGACATACAATTAAAGTTACACGGTAAATACAAAATATTTAAATCGATATCATATCTCTACAGCTACTGAAACTTGATTTCTAAGAGTTGTCTTTATACCAGTGCAGTTAAGAAGGGCAATCTGAGTCTGGACTAATTTCTCGAGTGTGGATCATAAGTGTCTGAACGTCCCTACAGGGCCGTGGGTACTCAAAAATATTTTATACGGGGAGGCCCCACCCCAAGGTCCAAACTCTTAACTTTTTTATACGCCATTTTTTGCCGGAGAGGAAGTCTTTCCTATACCTTTGATAGAAAATGGTACCCCTTTCACATAACTACGGTAGGGATACTGCTTCTCTTTTCGACATCTTTCACTTAAATAATCAACCGTTGGGTCTGTTTGAGATAATTTGAATTCCCTAAAACTCCTATATGGCAGCTTTCCCTACATCTTCATCAACCCTTTTGTATACTCCATTTCGTAAAGTCCCTATAATTTTGTATACCTCCAGCCTGAAAAAGGTACCTTTCGAGCCGAGCCAACCCGAATAGTCCCGTAAAGTGAGTAATCCTCCCCTACCCGAGTATGAACAAGCGACATCCCTTTGTTAATTGAGAATTATAATTGTACTGAAAGACAATCCAACTAATATAAATCAAATTGTATCTCAAGTCCTTCATGAACGTTTTTTAAGTGTAAGGCACTCCGATCCTAGCGTTAATATAGAACATACCTCCTGCCACTTTGACTCTCCTGATATTACTGTTTTCTATTAAACTTTCACCATGAACGTTTGTTGCAGTGACCACAAACTCGTACATCTTGCCTTGCTCTACCTCAACGTTCAGTTCTCTGTCTGAGGTATTAGTAATTGTCTTAAGCTTGGTCCATTGTCCTGGTTTACCATCAATCACTATTCTTTGGTACACAGTGTACTCATTTATTTCTCTTCCATAGCTTTGTGGTTCTTTCCATTTAAGCGTAATAGTACTGTCCGTTACTTCACTAGGTGTGTCATCCATTTCCACAGCAGCTGGGACTCCTGATGCTTTGACTCTCTTGATCTTCCCATCTTCTTTTAAACTTTCACCAAAGACGTTTGTGGCAGTAATCACAAATTCGTACACCTTGCCTTTCCTTAACTCAACTTTCAATTCTCTAACTGAGATATCTGTAATTGTCTTTATTTTGATCCATTCTCCTGGTTTACCATCAGTCAGTATTCTCTGGTACACAGTGTACTGTGTGATAACTCTTCCATTATTTTGTGGTTTACTCCACTTCAAAGTAATTGTATCGTCTGTTACTTCACTGGGAAGATCGTCAATTGTCGCTGCTGCTGGAACTCCTTGATTGACCAAAATACCATGATCAGTGCTGTTATCAATAACAAGTTATAAGTCTTCATTTTGGCTTTGCAAAATTTCTCCATGTGAACTCCAAATGACTACCGTAAAATTCCGGTTATAAGCCCCCCCCTCCCCTCCCGGGTTATAAGCCCATCTACATGGAAAAAAAATGCATCAGATTATAAGCCCCCCCCCCTCTGCTAGATGACAGTACTGAAAAGGACTAAATATTGCTTTATTATGCGTTTTTAACTTAAAAAGGTATTTCGATCAACACTCCCGTGGTTCGTTTCGAAACTTTTTTATTATTCCGCTTATAAGCCCTCCCGGATATAAGCCCCTCCGCGTACAAGCCCACACAAAACCCCTTACGAAGTTGTATAAGCCCAGGACTTATAACCGGAATTTTACGGTATTTGATCCTACTATTAGATAAAAAGTCCCCCAAAACTCATTATTTTGTCTAATTGCGTTTCTCCATGTCAAATCTCAATGTTATGTGGCTTGACATGTCGGGGAAGGATTATTTTCATTACCAGTGGAGTTCTGGAATGGTTTACCAAACAGGAATGAAAGGACTATTTGCTTTGAATTTAATGTAGCTAAACGAGGCTAGTCAATACACTGCATTTTTTATTTTCGGTTTTACACATGACATACTGTGCATATCATTATTGTGGATCCGTAATCAAACAACTACCCTTTAAATAATTCAAGGTCACATTTTTCTAAAGTAAGATTTTATATACATTCCTATGTCTGGTTTTACTTTAGTGTTTTATTCTCCATTGTTTAATTCGTTAATTATAAACAGTTATTGAGAAAGGGGGCTTACATTACACCAAATAACATGCCAGAATCATGAAAAAACCTTGCGCTTTTTTATTTACCTTCATACTTAGTCTTCACTGCCTTTTCTCCGGCAGGTCCCTCAAACACAGCATTCCTGGCAAACACCTTCACAGTGTAATTGGTATCTCTCTCCAGACCTCCAATAGACAGACTTGTTGTACCCGGGTCAGTAACATTCTCATTCTTTATCTCAGTGCCACCCTTTAGTATGACCACTCGGTATGCTGTGATAGGACTCCCTCCATCATCAGCTGGTGCAGTCCATTTTACGATCAGTGAAGTGGCTTGAATGTCTGATTGTCCGATGACGACAGTCGGGGCGCCTGGTTTCTCTAGACAAAGTAAAATAAAACGGCGTAAAACGATTGGAAATATGCCTATTTTATGTTTTCTATAATTATTATCACTGAGTGTTGTTAATTGTGTTTTCAATAAAAAATCACTTTACCACCTCACTCTGTAAGAATGGTTTGAATCTGATGAATGACAAAATAAATGAGAATAGAGGAATTCCAATATCGAGTGCCGAGTTTGGCAAGGTACGTGCAAAAACACACTGACTTGTACATCTCCTCTAGGCCAATATGCAAAATTCAAGTGGATATCCAGACCACCCTTTGGTCTTGTCCGGCGCACTTTTGTGTTTTTTCTTTCTACAATCTTTCTCGAATTAGCTGTATACAAATTATGTGCACGCATCCGCCGACTAAAGCCTCGTTTTGTGCTTTTAAGTTGGGCGGTATTGGCTTTCATTTCATTTAAGGAACATGTGGGTAGCTGCTAATAGTATGTTTGATTGGGAGGAGTCTATTGTTAGCTTTACAGTCGGTTATACCAGAAGGTTGATAAGCAATGAAAATGATGTTGAAGTTTTGCGTCCAGATCCAGCGACACAAGTACTCAAATGCAAGAAATGTACTTGAGTAAACTAATTAAAAACAAAATGCCTAGAAAATCTCTTCTTCCAACTACTAGCCAAACATTAGCTTAAAAATTCAGACCATTGCAACCACCAAACCCCCACCAAACAGAATTCTAACCAATAGTGGTTTCTCGCAATCCCAATTAGAACCAAAAAAGACAAAGACCACTTACTTATCTGTTCTACTTTCACTATCTTGAAATCAGCAGGCGTGAGTCCATTGTCAGCATCACACTTGTAACCACCAAAATCCTGGTCTCCTTCCATCTTTACATCCACTGTGTTCTGTGTAGCTGTGACTCTCTTGATTTGACTTCCATCAGGTTTGTACCAGGTGAGTGTTGGTGTAGGAACACCATCTGACACACACTTCAACGTCACTGTCTGACCAATCCATGACTTGACAGCTGATGTGGTGGCTTCCTTTATTGTAGGGGGGTCTGAATGGTGATTACAGTAGAACATCTTGAGCTGCCTTTATAGTACAGAAGCCTCTATTACACGGACCCTCTTTACTGTCATAAACTTTGAATGTAGCTCTTTTTGTAAACCATGACGAAACAGCAAATGCATGACAAACATTTAAATGTCGTGTTCAGTCTAATTAGTTTTGAGCTATTAAAAAATATAAAAGCTCCGTTTTGTTTATATCAATTTTCACAAAGAAAAAGAAATGAATGACGTTTAATTATTGATAACGAGAAGCCACCGGTCACGTTTTCTCTGTGTTTGCCATTCTTGCGGAAAATGTCGCATACCATCGAAGTTCATTTGTAAGAACACAAATTATGATTAATACTTTCTTTAAGAGTCTTCTACTATAAAACAGTTGTACCAAAATGGTCATGATTTGCAGTAACCATGCTTTTTGTTATGCAGTTTCGCTTTTTGTGCGTTAACAAAAACAAGAATGCGTTGTTTTTAGACACCTCGTGTACGCGAGGTTGTGAGGTTAATGTGGGACGATTCATAAAAAAGAAACTTCACTTACATGAACCACAAGTGTCACTTGTTTTTCATTATTTCCTGCTGAGTTGTTGGCTCTACAAGTATACAGTCCATCATCTGCTCTGCTTATACTACGGAACGTCAAAAACGCTGCTTTTTTCCCAGAGCTTCTCATTATTCCATTTCTGATCCATTTTACATGTGGTTCTGGTGTCCCAGATGCTATACAGCTGATATTCACTGAGGATCCCTCATTGTAACTTGCTTGTACTGATGATATGCTTATCTGAGGTGCCTCTAAAAAAAGAATGTTGATAAAGTCAAAGCTATTAGCTCACTGTTACACATTGTGTGGATGAGCTTGCATAAAGGCTCGAGTTTGAAGCTGTGTCCTGAATTGCGTGAATTCTGTGAAAATGCCTGCTCTCTTCCTCAGTGTTTTGCCAAGCTAAGTTTGCTGTTCGACCAATATTCTTTATTTTGGAGTCAGTGTAGCCTCCTACGTAGGTATCATTGTGACTTGTTACGTGATGAAACGTGTCTTATACGCTATAAATGCATGTTTATATATCGTACATACATTTTATTTCATTTGAAAGAGACCGACAAATGGAAAGAAGCTTTCATTTCAGCCAGCGCAGAAGGCGCAAACAGTGGACGGAATACGACTTGTGCTAAGAACAAGGAAACAACGCAAACTGGCAGCGATCCGTCGAGGACAGGACGGATCGAGGAATGAGGAGGGCCTCTTCGGCTGAGCCAGATAGTGGAGGTCTCCTTGGCTTGGCATGAAAAATTGTGGGTGGGTCAAAAAGGGTGGGTCAGGAAAACTAATGCACTGCATAAGGGATGGATCATGGTTAAATTATTCATTAAACTATTGACTGTTGTAATGACGGCATCTATAACAGTGCAAGTCAATGATGATGATCGCTCGTTTGTCTTCAGCGTCCCTCGTGTTAAGGTGTCTATCAGTTATTTTTTTAATTTAAGGCCAGGTTGTAGGAAAATTAATCAAGTAAATTGCCAGAATGCATCCGTTTTCTGTAGACTGAAGGGCGCTTTGAAGTTCGTGGTTTCTTGTTGTCGCAGCCTAACAACAAGTCTAGAAAAGAAATGTTTCCATTTTCTTCGATCTCTCAGATAAACTGGATGTTGACCCTTAGTTAGAAAAGGTGAAAAGCAAGCGTCAATCGATTATTTTCCTTGTGTACAGAAAATGTGTCGTTAACGTAGTGTAACCAGAGGGAAATAAAACATAACTCACCTTTAACTGCAAAGTACACAGAGTCAAACTTTGAAGTATCAAAACTATCCGTTGGAATTATCCTACAGCCATAATGCCTTTCATCACTTTTTCTGATTGAGCTTAGAGTGAAGATGACGTAACCAGAGGATACGTCACCATTTCCACTCACACGTCCAATGTATGCTGAAGGGACTGTTACTGAAACTGGACCGCTTTTGGATAGAGAAATCAGTATTCCACTATTCTCAAAGCTATTTACTCCATATTTCTTCAGTCCCCAGTCAACTTTGTCAGCATCACCAATGAAGCTCCAGGTGAAGTTAACAGACGAGCCAACCAATCCTGTTACAGTCTTTCCGTTATACATTGAAGTGAAACTAATCTGATATGCTGAAAATATAAGCCGGAATCAAAGTCAATTTTTATAGCTCAAAGCAACTGTCAAATACCCAAGACATTGCTTTTCTTGTATCTTCTTCGACAACATAATTTTACGAGTTTTTATTCCAGAAATTAATGCTTATTAGTGGGGCTCCCGAGCGCGCCGAAGGGGCGCTTGAGCAGAGCCCCATACCTAAGAACATTTGGTAAACCCGTCCTTATGCACATAGGTAGGTTGATCAGTCCGCCACTTGCTCTGCGCCTGCGCATTGAGCCCGTAATTAAGAGTCACGCACGAACATTACACAGGAACATTTTGGACATTTCAGTTTGGCCTAAACGAAACGAAGGCGGAAAAATTGTTGGCCCGTTGTTCACTTTGTAAGCTAAATGAAAGACGCGAAAAAAGCGAGCAGAAGAAATATATGTCTTCGTTTATACTTCTTGCTCTATATCCATTGGACACACGATTCTGGTAAACGGGAAGATCTGGAATAACTGAAGAGCTGGATCATGAACGTTTCTGTAACAACCTAATGGCTCGTAATGGTTCAGACATGTCCCGGCGTCTTTAGTGTTCTATTGCAACTATACCAATAATGTGGAGGAAAATTTTTTGGAACAAAGTTGTTTAAGTTTCACCAATGAACAAATTGAGGTCCGGCGCTATGACGTCAGAATTCGTTACCATGGCAACGTCAAAAGAGGTCAAAGATACACTGTTTTGACCACTACTCGGTGACAGTTCTTGTTTTATAGTTTTGCCTTTTTTTAAAAAAAACCTGTAAGCAGGATTCCGAGCTACGTTGTTTTTTTCATTAATTTAAAGTGGTTCTGAACCCTACCTGCAGATTTTACCTAGAGAACTAGTTTGTTTTGTCGGTTAGGTTTTGTTTGTTTTGTCGTATTCGCGAGCATTCAAAAGGGACAACCATATAGAGCAGTTTGAGGCATGTCCGGCTGCAACGCAGGCTACGCAGCCAGTCGAACATTTTTAGCAATCGAAGTCGTGTATAAATAGAACTAGCGTCAGTTTTCCGGGAATGGCGATGTACATCACCGGGGCATTACCAAATACTTGAAAATCATTTGGATAGAACCAGACGGACTAGAAAACTTAGGGTTTCAAAATAAGATGTATTGTTTTCTTACTAAAAATGTCTAAACGCTGTCTGCGACGCAGGCTATCGACTGCGGCGAGATAGATAAATACGTACAGCTGGAAATACGTCACGCGAGAATCATACTGCCTCTTAGAACCGAAGAGGAACATTCAAACACTGACAAGACTCCGGTAGCTAATAATATCCGTAATTGATGGAAACTGCAAAGCCTTGCACGTTGAAACTACATTTACTCTTATTGATTTCCGCAGAAACATGTTTTAGTGTTTTAATTATTTGTTAAAACAAAAATTAATTAATAAAATTAATCCTACTCAAGTGTTTACTGATACGCTTGGGATACTTTCAGATTGTTTCCAAAGATTGTTTCATTAACGGTGCTTCATTGTTCAATAGAAGTGATGTACGTAATGTTGTCTCAATTCGGCCCATGGCAGTGAAAAGAGTAATATACTTCTTTCCATTTCATTTCCTGCTAAAGTTTGTTTGGTAGTTTAAAGAAAATCTCCGAAAAACGCGTGAGACGCGGATCGGATGCACTTTGTCGATTAATTAAAATGTAATGTTAAAATGCAAATTAACGAAAAATGTCGTTCACTGATGCGGCACAATTTACTTGTCGAACTCTCGTAAAACAGTTATTTAAGGTAGACATTGCAGATAAAAGAACTAGAAAGGTTGCCTTGAAAAGCATTTAACTTTAACATAAGGTTAGTATAACCTCAAAGTAGTGGCAACGAAAATGAAACTGCGTATAAACAATCATTGACATGAAGCCCTATATCATCCAAAATTGCACACGAATCGATACTAATCAAACGCAAGACACGATGGAGAACTTAGGACATATCATGATTTGAGCTCTAAACACCCAGTATTCTAGACGTCACATACTCAAGTCTTTACAAGAGATCTACAAGGTACATTACATCGATTCAGATATTCCTGCAGTTAATGGACTTCATGATACGACGCTAGGTGAATCATTTAACGGCGGTATCGCATCGAGAGCGCGAGTCGAATACCCGAGCTCAAGGACGCAGGTTTGCTTGGACAATAAACCGCTTTGTTGAAGTATATAAGACAGCGCAATGATACTGAAATGTTTTTCTCTGATCACAAGTAATGCAACCAGGAAGGCATCAATACACGTTTGAATTGAGGCCGAATACAGCCTAAAAGATTGGATTTATAGAATGATACATACCTGCGTGCGGAAGGAACAGCAGTGCCAGAAGAACACAGCAATAGCATGGTGAGTTTATAAAACTCATCTTATTGTAATCGATTTTTTTGGAGAAAAAGTTGCAAGGTCTTTGTAAGATGCCAGATCAAGCTTGAGTTATTAAACATGATGTTATAATTAAGAAATGTTTCACTTTGTGAAGGTTTGTCATAAATACTTCGTACGCTCAGCCCCGGGGGGAGTGGGTGGGGGTACTAAAAAATATTTCATATTGGGAGCCTTTGCCCCAACCCCTTCCCTTTCATATAAAATTTGTGACAGAAATGTAACCCTTTTATTTTCCTCCGATAGAAAATGACACGCATTTGGCATACGTACCTACAGAAGGGATACAGCATCTTACCCTTTTTTAATTTTCACTTAAAAACCTTTAAACTGGAATACTTAAATGAATTGACTGTTCGTTGGGTCTGTTCGAGAGATTTTGCCACATCTCTAGTAAATGGCCCATCTCACCCCTCGTAGCCCAGTTGGTTAGAGCGCCCAACCGGTATCTGGGAGGCCATGGGTTCGATTCCCGTCGGGGACATTGTTAAAAAGTTCGTCTTCATTAACTATCAAAACGTTAGGAAACACAGCTGTAAATCTGAAATAGCAATGATGCTCAGGGAAATAATAATACACTTGTAAATTCCAATTAGATCAGGAACAGTTGATGAAGAGCCACTCTGTGGAAATGCCACTGCAAATTCCCATTTATTTATTTATTTTTTAATTTATTTTACAAGTCGACCTCACGAGTTAAGCGAGGAACGAAGTTGCGAAAGGTCTACGTTCGGGCGGGCCATAAGTACCTGAGACCAATGCTAGGACTTTATTAAACGTCTAGAGGCCTGGCTAAACTAGGAAACATTGTTGCAGAAACATTGTCCCTTGTCATGTTTACTAGGTGGCTATTAAAATTAGCCAGAAGCAAGGAAAATGTTTTGCTGCCTGGGTGGCTAAATGGGTCGAATCTTTTTTCTAAAAATATATCTCAGTATATGTATAACAGCAATCACACCATTTTCCCTACACTACAGTTTAATTGCCTAACACTTCAATTAAGTAGATAAAGAGAATAACAAATTTTCCCTTCCAATAGTGTACAACCACTTCTCCAAGGTACAAAGGAAATCAGACGTTTACTAGATTGTTCTTGATATCTTTGGTAATAAATTACATTGTAATTCTGCAAGTTATTGAGTGTTTTTTTTGGAGGGGGAGGGGGGGGGGGGGAGGGGGTGTGGAGAGAAGGAGGGAAGCAAGTATACTTAATTCTTATTTGTATTTGTAATCTGGATTTTTAGTATTCTTGATCTAAGAACTTCTTCGACGTGTGTTTTGTGTGAAAGATTTTGTATGCTGAAATGATTTTTGCTAGGATAAATTCCATAAAAATAAATTTGTGCTGATATTTTATGTTCTGTGGGAAATGTGTTTACTAACCGCGTTTACAAGGTTGCTACGACAAAAATCCATTTTCGAATTCTTCGTTTCTCTAGGAGCAAAGCATCCTTGTTATCTCAGATCAATGATCCAATTTTTGATTTTCCCAAAGAAACGCACCCTAACACGTCTAAAACAAGGTAACTGCGAAAACAGCAACTGCAAAAATCAACCTAACGAAGTTTTAGCTTAACCAGGCTTAAGGGTCCCAGCTTATAGTTTGGTGCAGGACGGATGTGTGTGTGTGTGTGTGTGGGGGGGGGGGGGCAATGAGGGATGGGTTAACAGAGATTTTTACAGTTATTAGCTGTCTTTATAAAATTAACTTCTTGATTACACAGTCAGCGGGTGATACAGTTATACAGCTGTAAGATCTTCAATGTTGGCGTACAAACTGTTGTCATATTGTTTGAGGTTGACGTACGTCTGTAACAGAAAGACATTTCACATAATTAGTGACGTGTCGTTTGTGAGGGGAACTTTTCACTTACAACTTAGGCCCAGGCCAAAGGTCGAACTTCACATGAGACGAACTAAATTGCAATTTTATCGACCCAAAAAGGTGAAGCTCGACCATTGGGTCAAACGTCAAACATAATTCGTCAAACCGATCGTCGAAGCAAAGTCAGAGCAGCAAGAACGAATATCGAGGCTAATTATACATTAACATACAAATTATCAATTTATTCAATAGGTTCGTTTTATGAAAATATCGTCGTTTGTCACGCAATCGATCTTCACACGGTCTATCCGTCTAAAATAGACAGATAGAACATGTTGGTCGATCCTAATTCAATCGGACGAACTCAACTGAGTCAAACGTCGAATTTATGCGTGAACAGTTTAGTTCGTTTTATGTGAAGTTCGACGTTGTTACCAAAAATGCTATGTTATGAAATGTTATTAAAGTGAAGCAAAAGATAAAAATACCATAAATAGAAATACAAAATAATAAAAAAAAAATGATTGTGTCTCAACTTTCTAACCATCGTAGCTCAAGGTTTGTATTCCCAGATGTTAAAATATTTTTAAAAAACTGAAATAAATATGGAAAAATAAACTTTATCAAGTTTGATACCCTGTGGTTTCTCTCCATGTCTTTCATAGTTTCCTTTAGTTTGGCAAACGTTGGTCGATCACTTGGATTTTTTTCCCAACAGTTCAACATAATCTGGTATCTACAAAGAAAATAAACAGACATTCGAAACAACGATAGAAAAATAAATATAATTAACGAAATAACGTAGCTCGCCCAGGCTAAGCTCGCCTAGATGTTTTTAAAGCACGTCCCTTCAAATTTGAATTGCTGATACTTTAACAATAACAACAACAACAACAAAGTTAATTTGCATGACCATAAAAACGTAAAGTATTAAAAAAGCATACAACTTAAAGGAACTGTGTCACTGCTGAGTTAAGTTTATTAAGTTCTGCCTAATATGCGCTATGAAACTTAATGTTTCCGAAGAAATTACTTCTATGGATCTAAAAGACAAAACCATAGCTTAATTGCAACCAAATGTGTCTCCTGGACGTTGCAATTTAAAGTTCCAGGTACACTCCACCACCACGTATCTCTTCAGACCTCTCAAACTTTACATACTTCCTTAATATTTATCCCTTGTAATATGCAATCATTCTTCCAAATTGCACAGTGTATGCATGCAAATTTCTGTAGCACTTTCATAGCCCTGGCTATACTATTTTAAAGTTACAAGCAAACGAGATCACCTTTGAAAACTGTTCAGCCCAACAATATTTCAAAATCCCATATCGCAATCCGTTTCAATCTTCGTCACTTTTCGCCATCTGAATTTTCTTTTGTATTTACTGTGTTATTGAAATGGCCCTTCACTGCTTTAAGAGGTTATTTTTATATTTCACTGAGTATGACAGTCTGAGTATGACAGTTTCCATGCCTAAATTTGGCTAACATCTGGCTGACACAGTCCCGTTAACTAAAGCAAAGACTGATAATACTCGAAATCACGTAACAATGAGTTTTAAAGCAATGCAATGTAACAAAAAGCGTTTTCGAAAAAAATAGGTTGAATATTGTCTTAGAAAAGTAAACACCAATTTTTTTTTAAAGACATAAGACTTTTTTTCCAGCATGATGCATTTACGTAAAATAAGCATCATCGTAACGTCTCATCAACTGAAATCAAATTAGCGAACTGGACAAAACGCTTTTAGAAGGTGGTGCTACATACGCCCTGTTGGCTAGAAGTGACGACTCTGTACACTAACAAAAACTATGCGTAACAAGATATATGTATGTATTTACAGTTTGCTATCCACATGTTTTGGTTTTGGCATTCTGAATCCTTCTTGAAGTTTCCTGGCGATTTCTCGAGCTTTAATTCCCGGGTACGGAGATCCACCTAGAAGAGATGAAGTGATGTTCCTATCATGAATGACATAAAAACAATTCCTAGATCGAAAATCTCTTCTAGTATTTGATTGAGACCACTCGACTCTAGGTTATGCTTATGACATCTGGATCCATGAAATAGTGATTGTGCGTTCAGTTTTTAGTAGTAAACAACAGATCATTTCGGCGAATATCTGTTCGGAAGACCTATAATGGTCTACGATTCTCGGTAAATTATAAGTCTGAAAGTGTGAAGAGAAACTGGAGTTTTCTTTATCTCAAACTTTCGTTATATGGGAAAACGGTAATGCCTGTTGTTTACGGAGAAATAAAAGTGTCGTTTTAGGTAAAAGGCCAGCTACGGTTTTCGAAATGGCAACAGCGGCTCGTAAACTCAGGTGAGAATATTTCACTCCCCGAATTGTTCTGAAGTTTGAAACTTTAGCTAGCGTATCCGAAGAGATACATTTTTCTTAGCGTTGAAAAATAAGTTTTTATTTGCACAGAACGGACACTTTTAACGTAGAAACTGCGGTTTGACCATTATAGTAATATTTTCTCTTCGAGTGCCCCTGAGTTTTGATCCAAAACCTAAATAACCTAAAATATTTGATGGACTACAACTGATGAATTATGGGTAATTATGGTTAGCTCACCTACAGTGAGAATCTCATACAGTAGGACACCATAGCTCCAACTGCCATAAAAGGAATTGGACGATATTAGTTTTTATTGACGAAGGAACAAATATAAATAAATTTAATTAATTAGTTAATTATATTGAGTCAACTATTAAAATTTTAGTAATGTTCCCTATATTTAATTTATTTACTGAGCATTACATAATAACCCAATATGTTTCACTTTTTTATGTATAAACACTCTTTTATAAGGACTTGTTTACATGAAGAAGAGTTGTTTCTGCCAAGCGAGCCAAAATTTAACCATCCTGGTTTCACACATGCCCTGTAAGTCCAGCTTTGTTCCTGGTGGGCGAGTCAGAAAGAGCTAAAGTGCATGTTTACATAGAAAAGCATTGAACCGCCTCCAAGGGTCACCCAGCTCAAGTGACCTTTCACCCAGGGACACTGTACTCCTTACTACCAACTTTGCGATTTCTCATCAGTGTACAGAAATCTATGAAAAGCTCTCACCCGCGATGGCTCCATACGGAGATCCTTCTACCAGGGAAAAGGTTTCTCTATATACAAACAGACCCTAAGGAAATTACATTAAAACTTCTTTAAAAGACCTCTGCATTTATTCAGGAAAAGTACCTATTGAGTCGTAAGGTACTTACACGTCACTTTGTGTTGTGTATGTTCCATATAACAAAGCTTCATAAGCAGTCCACTTGGCTGGCAGTCGGCCCTTATTAAGAAAAAAAGGAGGGAGGCAATTGAAAGCAAAAGCGAAATATTTTAATACAATCCGTGAAAGGATCAAAACTATAATTCTATGAAAACTCTCACCCGACTTCGTTTGGTGTAAATATCATCCTGGTGAACATTCCTCGCCATCCCAAAATCTGTCACCTTACACTTCTCTCCTTCACCAACAAGAACATTTCTGGCCGCCAAGTCACGATGGATTATCTGTAGTGAAAAGCATATTCTTAAGCATTTCTATTTCCTCGATACGACAGAATACAACCTATTGCTAGCTAGCAATAGGTTGGGGGGGGGGGGACAGGGGGTCTGAACCTCCCGCCTCTCGTACCTTTTACTCCCGCTTCCCGTACCTTTTACTCCCGCCTCCCGGCCCTTTCCATAGCTGTTCTCTCCTGTTTGTTCCATGTCTATTGCGAAATATAATGAAATGTTACGAAATTTCACTCGTTTTCTTCTGGATCCCGCCATCTTAAGAATTCCGTTTCCCGCCCTCTCTCCTCCCGCTTCCCGCCCCTTTTCTCCCGGGCTCCCGCCACTAGGTTGAACTCTTCAGAACTTGCATGTTCCACTTGTTCAATTTAAAATTCTAAGAAGGTAGTTTATACTGTAGGAGCTTAACAGTTAAACTAAGCAATAAAGTCGAAAAAACGGCAGCAACAAAAACCAAACCTTTCTCGAAGACAAATAAAACATTCCATCAGCAACTTGCCAGGCGAACTTCATTAACTGTTCTGCAGTCAGAGTTGTTTGCGGTTTCACATCCGGGTCTTTAAAGTATGTGTCGTTGAGTCCTCGACTCTTCCTCAAGTAACCCAGCAGGTCACCGAACGGCACGTACTCAATGAGGACAAGCAGTGGATCTGTGATAAAATGCGAAAACGTTAGCACTCTAAAGGTGATGAGCTACAGTAAACTGTAAGAATATAACGATTCAGGCATCAAGGCCTTGCACAATGAGAAAAAAGTTTTCAGAAACACTCGTAGCGTCTTTTTTTCCCAATGTTTCCCAGTTTTGCTAACCGAGAAGAATTGCTTCCAGCGTTTTTTTGTCTCCAAAAAGCAAACTCTGCTTTTCCAACACGGCAGAAACATTACGTGTTTCCGATCGGCATGGAACCATGACAACACGAGGAAAATGTTATGGAAAATGTTTCCAAAAACATGGTTGTCTTTCCGGGAACATGGTTTGTATTTTTTTAATTATGAGCGTAGCGTTTTAAGTAGGTTTTTAGTTAATTGTTTCTTTTGTATTTTTTAATTGTAGCTTCTATCAATTTTAGGAGTTAGTTTTTAATACAGTCCTTGATTCCTAGGTATATCTTATTTTATCGTATATAAACTTATTTAGCAATTTTAATCTTAGTAAGGGCCTTTCTGAAAACCACTGTATTATAAATGAATGCTTCCTAATAAAATGTTATTATTATTACTACAACTGAAACGTTCACAAAATTGCTGGTTGCGCACTAACCTGATAACGTGGAGATAGATTTCAGTTTCTATCTTCACTATTGCATAATTATTTCTATCATTATAATATTTATACTATGATAAATTATTATTATATTATTGTAACATATGTTTTTTTTTATCGTAAAAAATTGTGGTTATTCATCGTGGTAGAGTACAATAATAAATTATTTTTCGTTTGTCTCACGACGTAGTCACGTGTGATGGAGATCGAGACGTTTCGACTGCACACTGCTAGTCACAATAATATCAACAGGGATAATGGAATTGAAATTCCTGAAGCATGGATGCCCACGATTAAAAAACACAACAACAGGAGAACTGTGCGGCAGCGGACCGCTGAGGGAACAACAGGACACAGAAACAGCGAGGATCGAAATGCACCAATCACAGCTGTTGAAAACCAACCAATCACAGCACAGCAGCGTGCTTTATAAGTTCACACACAACCAGTCGACCTTATCGCCTGATAAAGACTAGCAGTGTGCAGTCGAAACGTCGCGATCTCCATCACACGTGAATATGTTTTTTTTTATTATAATTCAGTTTTATAAGTATTATTACATTTATATTCATTAAATCATTGTATTTACATATTGTATTTTTATGTTAAACTATTGTACTTATATCACTCAATCAGTATTTTCTATACCAGTCTCAGTTACACATGCCATCAGCTTGATCACATGAGGATGAGGTTTCAGTTTCTTCATCAACTCCAGTTCTGACAGCAGGTCCTTTCTGTCTGACTCCGGAGCATTCGCTACAAAATAACAATAACAGTGATAAAAACAATAGTGATAATGATAATGTTAATGAAGATGATTGTGTTAATAATAATGATTGTAATAATAATAACATTGATCACACCTTTCAGCATTTTAGCAGCAACAATTGTGTGTCCCCCGTTACCACGAATATCCCACGCTGTTGCCTTGGCAACTTGAGAAAAGGCTCCTTTACCAATAACTTTAATTACTTTGACTTGCTCTCGATTAATTTCCCAGCTTCGTCCCGACGGATGAAGGGGCATGTACATTCCGCTGCTTGGAACTGCGTAGTTCGTGGAAGCACCAGACGGTACCATGCTGAAGGACTGATTAGGTTCTGCAGCGCTAGCTTTAGCATTCTGGTGAGGAAAGACCACAAATTGGAAACGTTACATCACTGACTATGTCACTTTATTTCATTAAAATCCATTTCGTTCTATCGTCTATTTCATGATGGACAAAGTCACGTAGCAGGGTTTTGCAAAGGGCGCACTGGGTCATTCTTGAGCAGGCGCCTGATACTTGAGATGGAAACGGCCAGACTGATTGCATTAAAGGTTGTAGACACTTATCGCTAGAAAAATTCATAGTACCCCCAATAATCAATTAAATGAAGGGAGTACATAAGGGTATTTATTTTGTCAAAATATTTACTTATCATTTAGGATAAATCTACCTGTCCATATTTGTCAGTTTGTGGTTTTCTGTTCTTCCTCTTCTTTTTAGATCGTTCCACATTTGCATAAGTAGGCTCGGCCGCTGGACCCGAAGCTTGCAGACTCTGGGCAGCCTCTCTGCTGAGAGATTGATGTCCATCTTCTAATACATTAGAATACACGCTGCCACTACAAGAGATACAGTGAACATTGAATCCTCTTGAATACCGCAAAATTCCAAGGCGTTTTTCGGACGTGGTTGGGGAGCACATCGTCGATCGAAAGGAATTTCACATTTGAACATATTTGTAATACATCAAAGAATACGCTGTGTTTTCTGGTCGCACGTCCTAATCACGTAGCTTCATGTGCAAATCAGATCTCGCTGCCAATTTCTTACAGTTGGCGCTTAAAAGTCTATTATTGTATCCACCCTTCGGTAGAAAAAGTTGACGTTGAAATTTATAGATCCCAGGGGTCTAGAAATACTGCTTATTTCAGGGGGAGCAGCCGCCATTACGTAGGCAAACATGCCAAAATAAGTAAAGTTTCAAGAATAAAGTTAAATACAGTATTTCTACACCTTAATATTCCACGGAAACAAAACTAAAACCTCTATTGCGCTGACAAAGCAATATCATTTAAGCTATTTTCAGTACTTACAGCTCGCCCGCAGAAGTTTCGTCTGAAAAAGATAGCAAAAACACAAGATCAGCTTTTACTGAGGAAATATATTATAGGCGAAAGTTAAAAGTTGTAATAGTCAGCGAGATGTTTTTTTATAGCTAACGAAGTTGTTTGGGGAATGGGGATTGCGTAGTGGTGAGCTTGCTCACCTCCCACTAATGTGGATTCCGGCCAGTTGCATAATTATGTGGGTTAAGTTTGTTGTTGGTTCTCGCCTTTTTCTTTCTTTTTTTTTTTCGGGGTTCTCCGATTAATGTGGCTTTCTTCTCTAAATATTATAAATTAACTTAAATACGTTTGTTCAGGCGCCTGAATGTCGTTAGGTAAAAAAGTTCACTTTACTGGCAAAAACTTCTCAACTGTTATAACATCACTGCTAGAATGTATCGTAAAGTTATGGGAAAACATTTAATAAATACCAAGACTTGAAGGCTTTCTTCGTCTCCAAAGAATAATTATGACAGTAATACCAACAATGACCACAACAACAGCTGCAGCTACTCCAGCGTATATAGCAGCGCCCTTTCCTTTATCTTCACCGGCATCACCAGATTGGATACCACCACCACCTTCTGGTTCTAAGCCACACAAGAACACACAGCAAATAACTGATTAGTGTCAGGGCCACAAACTAGGTTTCGTCGCTGAGCACGTAAACACTGTAATTGGTGCAAATGCTTTCTTAAACTTGATACAAGTCTTCCAAGTCTTGATATAAATGATTTGTTTATCAGTTGTAATACCGAGATATTTTGCCCACCGAACTTGCTCGTTTTTAGTTAACGTTTGTTTCTTTTATAATTTAAAATGCCATATTTTCTTATATTCATGTACACGAAGAAGGGAAAAGTCTATGTATAAGATACATTGCCAGTCATCATATCAGCTTTTAATGGCACATGACTGTAAATCGTAAAAAAGTTACACGCATTAATGAGGAACATACCTCCTTTCACCTTGACTCTCTTGATTTTACTTTCCTCTTTTTTACTTTCACCATGCACGTTTGTTGCAGTTACCACAAATTCATACTCCTTGCCTTTCTCCAACTCAACTTTCAAATCTCTAACTGAGGTATCAGTAATTGTCTGTATCTTGGTCCATTCTCCCGGTTTCCCATCAGTCACTATTCTCTGGTACACAGTGTACTCTTTTATTTCTCTTCCATAGCTTTGTGGTTCTTTCCATTTAAGTGTGATTGTACTGTCCGTTACTTCACTAGGTATGTCATCCATTTCCACAGCTGCTGGGACTCCTGATGCCTTGACTCTCTTGATCTTTCCATCTTCTTTTAAACTTTCACCAAGTTCGTTTGTCGCTGTAACCACAAATTCGTACTCTTTGCCTTTCTCCAACTCAACTTTCAATTCTCTAACTGAAGTAGCTGTAATGGTTTTAAGCTCAGTCCATTCTCCTGGTTTGCCATCAGTCACTATTCGATGATACACAGTGTAGTGTGTTATAACTTTTCCATTATTTTGTGGTTCACTCCACTTCAGAGTAATCGTATCGTTTGTTACTTCACTGGGCAGATCTTCAATTGTTGCTGCTGCTGGGACTCCTTAATATTAACCAAAATATCAAGACAAGGGAGTTTTTTTTAAAGTTAGCAATAAAAAGTTCTCTTTGAAAATCTTTCCATGTCATTAATGGAAACTTATCGACCATTTGGAATTGAAATATTTGATGAAACTCATCATTTCGAGTTATCTTGTATCGCTATGTCACTGAACCTCAATGGTATGTAATTTCAAAAGCTAGGGAAAGATTATTTTCCCAATACAAGTTTACGACGGATTTCTCTGAGACAGAATAAAAGACCTTTCGCTTTGAATTACTGTATTTATGTCCAGTTTCACACATGACATGATATGCAAAGCATTATTATGGGTCCGTAGTCAAACATCTTGTCTTCAGTAATATAAAACAAGTCAAGCTACAGGTCACCGTGATATTAAACGTAATAATATGGTTTAATTTATTCTTCATAGTTTCTTTAATTATATAATGATTACTGAGAAAGACGTCTGACGTTACATGGTTGAAGCACGTTATCACTGAAAGATGATTTAACAGCATTCATTTACCTTCATACTTAGTCTTCACTGCCTTTTCTGCAGCAGGTCCCTCAAACACAGCATTCCTGGCAAACACCTTCACACTGTACTCAGTATCTCTCTCCAGACCTCCAACAGACAGACTTGTTGTACTAGGGTCAGTAACGTTCTCATTCTTTATCTCAGTGCCACCCTTTAGTATGACCACTCGGTATGCTGTGATAGGACTCCCTCCATTATCAGCTGGTGCTGTCCATTTTACTACCAGTGAAGTGGCTTGAATGTCTGACTGTCCGATAACGACAGTCGGGGCGCCTGGTTCCTCTAGACAGTAAAGAAGAAGTCAAAGAAAATCAAAAGAAATTGGCGAGAAAATCCAAACAGAAATTGTTTATACACATCATCAATGTGCACGTTAGATGAATTGTGTTGCCAGCTTCCTTATGGTTACTTTTGTCATTATTCTTATTTGAGTTCTTCACGTTTTACGCAACACACAACACAAGCTAAGCATGCCACTGAAAGATCTAAAATTCATGAATACATAAGGAACAGTTTGAACCTCTTGAATGAAAAAGGAAATCAAAAGAGGAATACTTGAAAAACCAAAATCGAGTGTCTTCCATGCACGCACAGCGGAAGGTGATGAATCCGCTGACTAAAGCCGCGGTATGGGATTTTAGGCTGGGAGATAATGGTTATGACTCCAATAAAAAGAATGTGAACGTACTGAGTTGCTAAAAGTCCTGGCAAACGAGGAAACATGTTTCCAAAAGCATGCGTAGCGGGCACATGGTTGCTAAATGTTTTCTAGTTTTGCCAAACGGGAAGCATTGCTGTCAATTTTTATCTCTAAGAAGCAAAATATGCTTCTGGTACAAGACAGAAACATTCCGTGCTTCCGCGCGGCATGGAACCATGTTCCTCGATGTTTCCCGTTTTTTACACGATTGGCAAAAGTTGTTACTCAGCAACCAACGCTTGCTTTTTCTTCAGGGCTTCCCGCCAAGGAGAAGAGAATATAGTGGCCTGAAATTTAAGAAATGTCGAAGGGGAAAACTCGAGGGAAACTTCTGCTTCGAGTAAGAAAAAAAAGAAAGATGAAAGGTTACGGACAGAAAGTAACGAAGAAAGGAAATGTTCATAAGACTTCACCAACAACGAATACAGCTACCGAGACCAAAAGCCGTTGGCATTCATCAACATGTATCCAAGTACAGCGAAACAAGTACTCGCGTAAACTGAGCAAACATTTTAAAAACCTAAGCCCGTGAACTTCCACTTACAATGGTTGCCAAACGTCCGGTTAAAAAATGGACACCACTTCTACCATGAAATCCCCACCAAAACACAATTCTAACAAACAATTTTTTTTCGCTACACCAAGTTAAACCAGAAAAAAAAACACAAAGAACACTTACTTAAAAATATCTGGTTTGTAGCCAGCCATGATAAGATTAAAAAATATTTGATAAAAGTTGACACTGGCTTAAAATATGTACAGGACGTTTCGGCTACTACTGTAGCCTTCTTCACCAATATGTAAATTTAAAACGGCGTCCCTGGTGTTATAGGAATAAAAACTAAAAAATGCAGAAAACGGTGACAAGGAATGTACTGAATAAAATTGGGGGTGGAATTCTAAAAATGCGACTAAAAAGGATAGAATAGGGGGTGGTATGCAATTAAAAATTGTTAAGTTTCTTATAAATGTTTGGGAATGCTACGTGTTCATTAATAGCGTTTCCATCTCGGACTGAGTGCCACGCTTCGAGGAAAAGTCTTTGTCTCCAAACTGAAGACCGGTCGATAATGTCAACATTTTCCAGATCAATTTCATGATCGTTGAGCAAATGGTGTTCGGCCAATAGGGAATTTCTGTCCATTGTTGTTATCGCTTTAGCATGTTCTTTGATGCGTGTTTTGAGTGCGCGCGAGGTCTGGCCAATGTAAGCGAAGAGTCGTCGAAAGGTAATGTATATAAAATCAAATGCAAAGACTGTGCGTGTGTTTACATTGGCCAGACCTCGCGCGCACTCAAAACACGCATCAAAGAACATGCTAAAGCGATAACAACAATGGACAGAAATTCCCTATTGGCCGAACACCATTTGCTCAACGATCATGAAATTGATCTGGAAAATGTTGACATTATCGACCGGTCTTCAGTTTGGAGACAAAGACTTTTCCTCGAAGCGTGGCACTCAGTCCGAGATGGAAACGCTATTAATGAACACGTAGCATTCCCAAACATTTATAAGAAACTTAACAATTTTTAATTGCATACCACCCCCTATTCTATCCTTTTTAGTCGCATTTTTAGAATTCCACCCCCAATTTTATTCAGTACATTCCTTGTCACCGTTTTCTGCATTTTTTAGTTTTTATTCCTATAACACCAGGGACGCCGTTTTAAATTTACATATTGCTGAAGAAGGCTACAGCAGTAGCCGAAACGTCCTGTACATATTTTAAGCCAGTGTCAACTTTTATCAAATATTTTATAATCGAACACTTACTTATCTGCTCTATTTTCACTATCTTGAAATCAGCAGGAGTGAGCCCATTGTCAGCATCACACTTGTAACCACCAAAATCTTGATCCCCTTCCATCTTCACAGCCTCTGTGTTCTGTGCAGCCGTGACTCTCTTTATTTGACTTCCATCAGGTTTGTACCAGGTGAGTGTTGGTGTAGGAACACCATCTGACACACACTTCAACAAAACTGTCTGACCAACCCACGACTTGGCAGCTGATGTTGTGGCTTCCTTTATTGTAGTCGGGTCTAGAAAATGATAAGTAATATTGAATCAGACAAAATAACAAGGTCAATTAAAACAAATGAGAACGGGTTGATTGAGCACTGCAGCGCCACATTAACCTTCAAATAATGATTACTGTGGCTGTAAGAATTGTAAGTGAGATGTTTATTTTTCCAGAGATGATCCACAGCCATTTTATTCTAAGTGCGATACTTACGAAGCTAAAGAACTAAAAATGGAGAGGAACTGATGTCTAAATAGAACGCCTTTACTTCTCCTAAATCTTATTGAAGGCGAGTTTCGCAGTAGCTAAAGAACACCAACGATATTAAGTCGTCTCGAAACATCTTTTTCTCGGACCATACCTAACATTTGCAATCATATCATATCGAAAAAGGCGGAAGGCCTTAGCTTTGTGATACTATTCTAAAACAAACACATAAATAAGAGCTAAGTGACTAAAATGACTAACGGTAAAAGCACTGTCATCGATTGCTTTCATCCACGAAGAAATGTTATAGATTGCATGATAGTTCTATTGAAGCCAACAACAAAGACGTTACGTCAGTTTATTTATTTCGAATGCAATCCCTTCAAGATAACTTGATTGGTAAAACATTGGCGTTCTGTCCCGAACACTAGATTACTAAATAGTAAACTCCGAAATTTACAACCCCATGTAAGAGGACGATTATCTCCGCTCCTTTTAACATGGGAGACTCCCCCGAGATATAGACTTACATTGCACAATTACATAAACTTTCGCCATCATATCTTGACCCACTCCATTGCTTGCAGTGCACACATACATCCCGGCATCCTTTCTGTCACTGCTTTGAGTATTCGGGTCTTTAGACACAGCTGTGCCTTGCACATATTTTTTCCATGATATAGAAGGTGTTGGAATACCTGACGCAGCACAGCTCACAACAATAGTATTTGTTTCATTAACTGTGACGTTTTGTGGCAAGACGGTGAACTGTACAGGAACTAAATAGGAGAAAGTCCAGCAACATAAATTGGGTTTTTACGCCTCAGGCAAACTTGAATGTTTTTTCATACGTGTTCTGCAAAGAAATAACTTTATGTACCTTACGTGCTGGAAATCACACATAAATGTCATAAATAACGATGACTGATTGATGTTTGCACGTTATTTAAAATGTAGTCTACGCTCACACATAGCTTCAAACTACAATTTTGCATGAAATTTACTGTTACATTGCTAAATTGACAGTAAATAGGATGTGTGCGTATATGGGACCAAGGAGAGGCGTTTTATTGGAGAACAAGGGTGACCACAATCACAGACATCCATCTGTTCCAGGCGATTGGTTATTGGGGAACGGCGCAAAAAGAAAACGGCAAGTGAAAATTGAAAAAAAAAAGGTAGCGCCGTTCCCCACTACCCGAACGCCTGGGACAGGCTAGCGTCCGCACTGAATGTCACTCACCATTTACATTTAGTGTCAAACGGGCCTCTGGTCCATCTCCAACATCATTGTGTGGTACACATTTGTACTCGCCATAGTGCTGAGATCGCTGTACATTGTTGATGGTGTATTGACTGTCATTACTGTCTTTGATGAGAGTGCCATTCAAATAGAACCTGTACTGTGATACTTGAGGCTCAGCTGCCGTGACGTGACAGGTAAATGTTGCACTGTCTCCTTGTGTGACGGTATTTGCAGCGGCACTAGTAATTAGTGTTGTACCTTCAGGTTTGTCTAATAACGAAAAACCAATGGTGAATCTTAAAATTGTGGTAAATTTTAAAGTCATGACCAATTTCAACTCGACCAGACTTATCGATCAAATACTTCGTGCATATTTTGCTCGCGTGGTATCGAAGGAATTGGACTAAAATGGAGGGTATGTTAATAGACCATTTGAACAACAACATAAGATCTTAAAATGAAAGATAAACAACTTTGAACAACGTGTAAGACCATAAGATTGTCTCAAGACTCAACTGTAAGCTAACCTTGCAACTAGTGTTCGCTACAGAGTATGTAAATCTATTTGCCTTTAAGTTAACAGATGCAATGGTGTCAATAATTATGTCAAATGCATATATAGGCAAATTATAAATGCTGTGGTTTTCTAAATGTTTATTTTTAGATTAATGAATGAATAATGGCTTGGCTCTGGTATGTTTAAGTCCAGATTGTCTTTTAGAAGTTTCTATTTTCATAATTTTACAAAAATAACAACAACAAAAAAAAACATAACAAGACTGATTTACCACATACTGTTTCTGTCCATTACTGCTAAACCACACATGGCTTGCGATATGAATAGAGATTTGAACTGCAGCTTATAGACCAGACACCCTTTGTTGTTACTACAAATAAGCCGATATCTCTTTGTCATTTACTTTCGGCGAACGAGAGCGGAAGAGCAGGGCCTGTTCGCAGGCTACTAAATGGTTACGATTGAATAATTAACAAAAACCGTACTTTGCGAGCACTTAATTAATGTGTTTTTGTGCACTAAATTGTGAGGATACCTTTGGATAATTTACAAAATGAGAAATGTTACTTACAGTGAACAACGAGTGCCACGTGATGTTTATCATTTCCAGCTGAGTTGTTGGCTTTACAAGTATACTGTCCATCATCTGCTCTTTTTATACTATTGAATGTCAAAAACGCTGTTTTCTTCTCTGAACGTTTTACTATTCCATTTCTGATCCATTTTACATCTGGTTCTGGTGTCCCGGATGCTATACAGCTGATATTGACCGAAGATCCCTCATTGTAACTTGCTTGTACTGATGGTATGCTTATCTGTGGTGCCTCTGCAAAAATGAATTTGGTTGATGTCATAGCTATCTCACTGCTATGCACATGATATGTGGATAAGCGCGTGTAAAAGCTATAGTTTGTTCTGCATTAGAGGCTGACGTCATCCTACTTAAAATTATGGTGTTGTTAGGTCACAGCTGAAGCTGTGCCCAGAATTGCGTGAAATCTGTAAAAAAGCCTCCTGTCTTCCGGTCTCAGTGTTTTGCTAAGCTAAATTTGCTGTTCAACCAAAATGCTTTATTTTGGAACATTTCAGTCTATGTCCGAGTCAGTGTATCCTCCTATGCAGGAATTATTGTGACTTGTTACGTGATGAAACGCATCTTATACGCTAATGCATGTCCATATATCGAACATACATTTGACTTCATTTGAAAGAGTTAAGGTCGCGCGGGACACTTGCCAAACCGACAAATAGTAAGAAGCTTTCAATGAATTTAGCCAGCACGGAATTAAGGCGCAAACAGTGAACGGAATATGACTTGCGCTACGAACAGGGAGAAAACGCAAACCGGCAGTGATCAGTCGAGGGCAAGACGGATCGAGGATCACGGAGGGCCTCTTCGTCTGTGCCAGATAGTGGCGGGCCCCTTGGCATGGCCGGTTAGCATGGTGACACCGTTCCACGGAATTTATGGCTCTCGTATCTCGTTCTTTCATATCTTTAACGACTATCAAATTTCAATTTTCCAGAGACCTTACTCCTCACTGTTGCTAACCAGTTGAAAAGGAGATTATTGTAATGTGGTCATCGAAAGCATAGGCACAACCTTTGAAAACTCGAACTCGTACTCAATCTAGTACTCGTACTGCGGTCGGTTGTTGGTGACTCGCGTTTCAACAACTTGAAGTGAAGCCATCTTCGCAGTGTAGTGGAACGTTGTTGGTCAATCGATGGTTTTAAGTCTGATCCTTGCAACTGATTGGTTAGTATTGCCATTGTTATTGACTGTAAAACTCGCATAATAAAGAGGTCGCCCCATCCTCGTCAAAAGTACTGATCGATGGTCGCATACTTTATAACTTTGTAGGAATTCGGGTTCGAGGAAGATTTATCCAGTAATTTGTCAGTATGCGTCGGTTTTCTGTAGACTGAAGTCCACCGTGAAGTTCGTCGTTTAGTGTTGTTGTAGTTTACCGCCAAGTTTAGAAACGGAAGTTTTCCATTTACTTTTAGGTAAACTGGATGGCAACGTTCTGTCGCTAAGGTGTTTGTGAAAAGCTAGCGTCTGTTTTGCCTTTCTTTATGGTAAATGTGCCGTTAACGTTGTGTAATCAAAGTAATATATTAAACATAACTCACCTTCAACTGCCAAGTACACAGAGTCAAATTTTGGCGGATACAAATCAGTAGTCTTGTCTATTCTACAGCCATAATATCTTTCATCGTTCTTTCTGATTAAGCGTAGAGTGAAGATGACCTGACCAGAGGATACGTCGCCATTTCCACTCACGCGACTACTGTATGCTGAAGGGGCTGGTACTGTCACGTGACCATTCGGCTTTATAGTAACCAGAATTCCACTATTATCAAAATCATTCACTCCACCTTTCTTCAGTCCCCAGTCAACCATTTCAATATCACCAGAGAAGCTCCAGGTGAAGTTAACAGACGAGCCAACCAATCCTGTTATAGCCTTTTCGTCATATTTGGAAGTAAAACTAATCTGACATGCTGAAAAACATAAGCCGGAACCAAAGTCAATTTTTAGACCTCAATGCAATCTTTTTTGCCAAATCAATTATATGAGTTTTAATTTTAGAAATGAATGCATGAGTGGCGCTCCCACTGCGCGCCAAAGGCACGCTTGAGCAAAGCCCCATAGCTATGAAAATTTGGTAAGTCCGTCCATAATTATGTACTAACGTTCGTCCAACCACCTACCGCTTGCACTGCGCGTGCGGGAGCTAAGCCCGTAGTTTTAGAGTCACACACAAATATTTACGCAGGAATATTTTGAACACTTCATTTGACCAAAGCGAAGTGATTGTATGAATATTTAAAGCGGCAAAACTGTTGGTGCGTTGCTCACTTTGTTAGCTGAATGCCCGGGGGAGGGGCACTCGTTATAAGGGCTTAATGGGGACGTGCGGCCCGATAAGTTATGGTTTTCAGGCTTTCGTGTCTTAAGGACGTTCGCGCGAAAATCTTCCAACATTGCAATTTTTCTTAAAATTTCACCAGAGCTAGTTTATAAGTTACTTTTATTAGAAATGTAAAAAAAGTGGGGGTCACCGACTTCGTTTCTGAGATACGATAAGCTAAAGCGGGCGCGTATTTGGATAAATTTCACTTCGTCATTCGATATGACCTCAGCGGCTTCGGGCGACAAAATATTTTAAATTAATTGATGTAGGCTAACTTTCTTTGTCTGAATTTATTTTAGTGGGTTTATTATACAAATATATTTTGGTTTTGAAGTCCCTTAAGGAAAATCTTGCCTAAAGAATTGTATTTGCGAACACTCGAGACTGGAAAATGTGACTAATTTGATCGCGCGCGAGGGGAGAAAATGAAAAAATAACAAAGTTCCAACATTAGAAATTCGCTCATTTTTTGTCAATCAGTACAGATTTATCGGTAAAGGTGGTATATCCCGAAAAAAGTGGGGGTCACCGACCGTTTAAGAGAGGAAACTGCAAGCGAAGTTAACGCAACGGCTACCAACCCTATGCGTGTTTGGAAAGTTTTCTCAGCGCGCGCGCTCGTGCATGACGTGGCGTGACGTTGCGACATGAATTACGTGCGCAGTAAGGATGCGCATAAACAACTAGCGCGAACGTCCTTAAACGGGGTGTATATTTCACCCCTTGTTGTCTTAAACATGAACAGGGTATCTTTACATGGACCCATGTCAAACAGGATAGGCTTGTACGCCTGCAGAGGGGTAAATGTCGAGTTGTCACAAATTCTTCCTTATTGTTGACTTTGCTGATATGGGCACTGATTAGCTTAATTCACTTTTATAATTAAGGCATTGAGGTAATTTTTATGTCTTTGACGGGGTATCAAAAATTGGCATTCTGTTTTTAACAGGGTAGGAAAATCCGAGGTTTGTGTCTTAAACAGGGTCAGGGTGACGTGAAGGTGACTCGTAGTGGTTTAGACATGTCCGGCTTCAGTGTACCATCGCAACTATACCAATAAAATGGAGTCAGCTCGCTTTGACGTCAAAACCCGTTACTATGGCAAAATCAAAAGAGGTCAAAGAAACCCTATTTTGACCTTTTGAGTCTAAAAAACTTAAAAACTACTAGGTGAAAGTTCTTGTTTTATATAGAAATTTAAGGTGGTTCTGAATGCTACCTACAGATCGGTTAGGCTTTGCATATTTTTGTCGAGTTCGCTAGCACTCAAAAGGGACAACTATATCGAGTATGTTTCGTGTTCGGCTGCAACGCAAGCTACGCAGTCAGTCAAACATTTGGTAATCGAAGTCATGTATAAACTGAACTAGCACCAGTTTTCCGGGAAGGGCGATGTACATCACCTGGGCGATAGTTACCAAATTCACTTACACAATTTTATTTCGGAATACTTTAAAATCATCTAGAAGCAGACGGACTATAATTTTGAGGGTTTCAAAATAAGATATATTGTTCTCTTTCTCAAAATTTCTGTCTGCGACTGTCTACTGTCTGCGACGTAGGCTATTTGTCTGCAGCGAGATAGGGTGTCGTTAGTACTAAAACCAGGAACGGCGGAACGCCGCAACGCCGGAATACTAAAACCAGGAACGCCGGACTACTGAAACCGGGAACGCATTAAAAAAAAAAAAAACGGGACGTTCGATTACTCAAACCAGGAACGCAAAAAAATAACCGATACGTCTGCATTCTAAAACGGGACTACCTTATTACATAAAATTTCGCAACACGTTAATTTCGCGATTTTGAGGTACGCGTATTTCGCGACACTTAAATTTCGCGATTTTGCGAAAATTTTGTGACTTGAATCGCTTTAATTTCACGATTTTGAGTAAGATACAATTTACATTTCTTTGGCAATATTGTTTAACATGCCTTTGAATTAATAAAACGACTCCATCAAAGGAACAATGATGTCAACATTAACAAAAACGCAAGGGCGGGACTAAATCTCGGCAATAGCAACAACAGAGTAGTTCTCACAATGTCTACAAGTAGGTTATGCTTGTACGTGAATTAATTTTTTTAATTTTAAAACAGTCTTGTTGTTATTGACAATAATTTTTTTCTGCAAAAGATATACAAGTAATAATTTTTTTAAAAATTTTCGTATAGATCTGTAAACCGTTTAGTTTAATTCGGTTTCCAAACACAAAAGCCTTGAAATTGAATGTAATGTATCGAAAAAATCTTAAAATGTCTGTGCTGTGTAATAAAGTTGAATTTCACCAAGTTTCTCTTCTGTTAGTTAGTTAGTTAGTCTTCTGTCGGCATAAAATTTTTTGATCGCCGGTTAAACTTCCTGATTATGATCACGAAACGACATTTCAAACTTTGATTGACAAAAGTCTTGCAAACGTTTCCGCGGGTGTTTTGATTCCTGAAGTAGCGTATCAATGCAAACGATGGTAACATTTTTGAATTTTTTCCCGCACCTTTTTTTATGCGTTCCGGGTTTCAGTATTCCCGCGTTCCTGGTTTTAGTATACCGACATTCCGGCGTTCCGCCGTTCTGGCTTTTAGTACTAGCCTCCCATTTCAAACAGCACGTCGAAAGATGGATGTAGAAAGATTGTTGTGTACGTAAATTCTCTTGCAGAGTAAAGAACGAATAGTTCCGCGATCAAAGGAGACCCGCAGTGCCTCCGGTAAAGATGACGTTAACACTTGCTTCATTTCCTGAACTGTCCAATAAATTATGACAAAGCAGGAGAATCGATAAAGCATACATTCCAAAAAAACTTTCTTCCCTGCTATTGAAAAAGAGACAATTAAAAGACTATTGAAAGAGACAGTAACGTGACATTTTTATGTAAAAATCCCTTCGGCCGTCGTGTACTCAACATAGAGTCATATTATCAATAAAAATAATCCAAAGATCTGATTTTTGCAATTATTTCTGCATTTTTTTGTATTTTTGTATTGATTTATATATTTCACATTTTTTTACCTGTTGAATTTTTTTTCCCGTTACTCTGTTTCTAGTTACTTCGTTACTTGTTACTCCGTTACTCTGTTTAGTGACACCCCAACAAGAAATATGAATATGTACAACTGGAAATCAGTCACGCGAGAATCGTACTATCTGTTTCATATATATCTGTTAGAACCGAAGTACTTTGATCATTCAAACACTAACAAGACTCGTGTACGTAGCTAATAATATCCGGAATCGATTAAAACTGCAAAGCCTTGCTCGTTGGCGTTATAATAACTCGTATTGATTTCCGCTAAAAACATCTTAAACGGTGTTTTGTGAAGACATCAATTAAACATTAAAATTCATGCTATTCAAGCGTTCTCTGATACGGTTGGGATACCTTTAGATTGTTCCCGAAGATTGTTTTATTACGTATTGTCTAAATTCGGTCGATGGCAGAGGAAACCTATCTACTTAAAAATAAATAAACACATAATATTTCTTTCCTTTTCATTTCCTGATAAGCTTTGTTTTTGTTATTTAAAAATCTCCTTAAAACGTGTCAAACGCAGATCGGTTGCATTTCTATAATTAATTAAAATGTAATGTTAAATGAAAATAATGGCAAATGCCGTTCACTGATGCGGCACAATTTACTTGTCGAACTTTTGTAAAACAGTTATCTAAGATAGATATTAATTATTGCCGATAAAAGCACTAGAAAGGCTGCCTTGAAAATCACTTAACGTCAATATAACTGAAGGCTAGTATAACCTCAAAGTAGTGGCAACGAAAATGAAACTGCGTAACAGTCTTTGACATGAAGCTCTATATGATCCAAAATCGCACACGAATCGATACGTATACTCCCAAACGCAAGACACAATCCAGTAACGGAGAACTAAGTCACAGTCATAATTTTAGTCCTAATTACCCAATATTGTAGATAATACATACTCAAGTCTGCAAAGTACATTACATCGTTTCAGTTATTCCTAAAGTTCATGATGATCCATGATACGAAGTGCATTTGAAACGTTGTCGCTTCCGGTCGCTTTCCGGTCAAGTCACCGAAAGCGAGCTAGTGAGAGTCGAACACCCTAGCAGAAGGACACACTTTCGCTTGGACTGAAAACCGCATAAGTTGAAGTATATGTGAGAACACACGAATACTAAAAGAGTTTCTCTAATCACAGAAATTACAACCTGGAAGAGATCAGTACACGTTTGAATTGAGGCCGAAGATAGCCTGACAGATTATATTTGTAGAATGATACCTACCTGCGTGCGGAAGTAACAGCAATACCAGAAGAACACAGCAGTATGAACAAATTCCTAGTGAGTTTATAAAACTCATCTTATTGATAACGATGTTACAGACAAAATTGCTAGGTCTTTGTACAGGTATCTGGTCAAACGCGAGCTATCAAACACCGAGCGCTGTTGTGACACTGAAAAATGCACGTGACTATTGTAGCTTTATGTATTATATAATCTGTAGCGGAAATAACAGGTCGGGACACGCTACATTATTCTTGCATATTATTATTTGTTTATAATTTTAGTTACATAACAAAATATTTTAGTGGGTTGGGGAAAGTCATAGTTCACAAAAAAGTCCACGTTATTATGAAATTTGATCAAACCTTTACTACATTCGCCGGATTTTGAGATCGCGCTCGCTAAGAGAAAGTTGTAAACTTAATGCATGAAACTATTCCGAGTGCGTATATATTCTTACTGAGCTAACGAAACACATAATACCGATGTTACAGATATCTTTGTTAGATATGCACTGCACTATTTCAATCAGCACTTGGTAGGCTATTTTCTAAGAAAATAGGCTTTGAAGTTGGCCAATAGAAAATTGTTCGTTTCCCGTCATGCAATCCAATTGCTAGAAGATGAGTATAAAACACCTTTGTTTTCAGGCTGCGCAAACCAGGAAATATTTCAGTTGTTACGGACACAAATTTTTCTGAAAAAAAAAAAATCAAACATTTTTTGCATCGACTACTGGAACATAAATTTTGTGTCTGCAACAAATATTGCGCGCGCGGACAAATAGTTAAACATTTGTGTCTGCAACAGTTTATCCTCCGACTGCCAGGGCCTTTATTTGGGGAAACTTGACCACAATACACCAAGCGTCAGTTTTACCTGGAGAAATTAGGATTGTTCTCTCACTCAACCAGATAAATCTCGGTAGATTTTCCCGAGCTAAACTCGTGAGACGTGTAAAACTACATTCTTTATTAAAGCAACCCTGTATTTCTCTAGATAAAATGACCTCATGTAACTGCAGCTTTTTCAAAACATTTTTAATGAGACGAAATGCCTTTTTTAATTGCAACACAGAAACATTCTTACAACAGAAACTTACACTACTTACATCACTAACAGTACATAATACATTACAATTACCTTACAATTACTTTTTTAACAATACTTTTCTATTAAAGCCTGTAAATTTACAAATAATTACTAAAAATGTTTTTTTAGTTACATAGCAAAACATAGCTTACCGTAATGATTCGATTTAGCGCCCTCCTTCCAATAAGGGCCCCCTTCCGAATAAGCTCCCCCCTTCGAATGTGTTTTTGTAAATAAGCGCCCCTATTCCAATAAGCACCCCCATTCTAAGGGCCTGTTTACATGGAAGGCGGGTGCCCCGGCTAACCGAGTTACCCGGCTAACCGAGCTACCCTGGGCGAGCTAACTTTTCATACGTTTCTTAAGAAAACGTTTTGAAGCCTTTACATGCTAGAAGGGCAACCCGCCTTGCCGGGGCACTCGGTCTACTTGCCCGGGGCACCCTTCTAGGCGGGATAGCTTTTTGCCATGTAAACGATTATGCCCGAGCTATCCCGGCTTGCCGGGATAAGTTTTCGCGCGTGTTTTTAAACTAAATTTGAAGTTAATGGCATAAAATGTATAAATTCTGGACCCAAACAGTGCTATTTGATCAAAATTAGTTTTATCGGTCGGCTGGAAATATTTCTTTGAGCAACAGCTAATTAATTCGAAATTTTCGTGGGAATGATTATCCTACTTCACGACACAACAAATTTAATTTCAATTTGGCGGCCAAATACGGTTGAATTTCGATTGAATTTCGCCAAAAATGAACGCAGTAAATTTCTGAGAACTTGCACATCAAATTAAAATAGGTTTGAAGACGAAAAGCCTTGATTATTCAGTAAAAAGTCATATTTTTCTTCAATCATTTGGAGCTACATTGTTTTCCCACGCCGTGACACGCTTCAATGACGCTGTCTCATCTCGGGTAGAAGGGTTGTGAATTCTGCATGTAAAGGCGGGCTAGGTTTTATCTCTTCTAGCCGGGTAACTCGGTTAGCCGGGGCACCCTCCCTCCATGTAAACAGGCCCTAATTAGCGCTCCCATTCTTATAAGCGCCCCTACTCTAATAAGTGCAGCTATTGTGGATAACTGGCCCTACTGAAGTCATTGACGTCAACTAAATAAACTCCTGGCCGTTCACCGTAAAGTTCATGTATATATTTACTGCTAAAATGAACAATTATTTTAAAAGTAACTGAACTTTTAACAATTTCTGACTGTTACAGTTTCTGTTATTGTTAGATACATTTGGTTGTTTTTAAAAAAATTAAAAAGCGCCCTGTCTCGAATAAGCACCCTCCCTCGAGGTGCCCAAAGTAAATAAGCGCCCCGGTTGCTAAATCGAATCATTACGGTATATCAACTGAATTAAAGTACACAACAGACTTCTAAAGAAAACAAAGCAGTCAGAAACTAAACTAGTATAAATAATGTCATTTGTTGTTAAAGTCTTTCTCTTCTTCTTGGTGCTTTGTATGGCTTAGTTTTTCTAAGACATTGGCAAAGTGTTATTTATTTATTCTTCCAACTTAGATTTAAAAGTTTAAAATCCAAACCAAGCTTTGTACTTAAGTAAAACTTGGTTAATCTTCCACAACAATGCGGTATTTATAATGCACCCGTTTTTTCACATGGTATCATTAACAGGTGCTTCCTGATTGCTTCTTGCACGTAAAAGACAAAAACGAAATATCGTATTTTTAATTGCCTTAAAGAAAATCAGAACTGGACATGGGTGTCTGCACGATCGATTCTATCTGAGAAACTGAGTCTATATGATGATATTCATTTATGATCAATCTATATTCCCTGCACTTCTAAATTCAATTCGATCTGGAATCAGTGGACGAAGAGCCCTCTGTGGATATGCCACTGTAAATTTCTATATTATTATTGCTTTATTATCATTTATTTTCCCTACACTTTAATTACATGAGTCGAAAACTGACTTCCCCTGCAGTGGCTATCCACTGTAGTTCAACTGCCTCTACAAAGTTAAAAGGAAATCAAACATTTACATCCTTCTTGATATCATAGGTAATAATTAAACTACATTGTAATTCTGTTTTTATTCCTGTGTAATTTTATGTTCGTAGGTGTTTCTGAGTGGGTTTAAAATCCTGAATATTTTTTAGGGGTTAGGGGGAGTAGGAAGGGTTTTTCGAAATGGAAACTCAGTATACTTAATCTTAACAGCAAGCTACATGGTCATTAGAGTATAACAAAAGACAAATGCATAAACCAACCTTAAGAGCTCATAGCTATAATAATGGTCTCGAGTAATAACTTGGTGCGGGATAAATTGAGGGTGAAGGGGGGATTAACAGGGATTTTACAGTTAGTAGCTGTCCATATAAAATAACGTCTTGATTAAAAATAAAAGTCAGCGGGTGATACAGTTATACAGCTGTGAGATCTTCGACGTTGGCGTACAAACTGTTGTCGTATTGCTTGAAGTTGACGTAATTCTGTAACAGAAAGGCATTTCATTTAATTATTAAGCTGTCGTTTGTAAGGGGACTTCCCTCTTACAGCTAAGTGTGCTGAAGTGTTACTAAAAATGATATACCGTAGAATTCCGGTTATAAGCCCCCCTGGTTATAGGCCCATCATCCTGGAAACAAAAAAATACATCCGATTATAAGCCCCCCCGGATATAAGCCCCCCTCTACGGTATTATAAAATTTTATTGGTAAAGTAAAATTATATGTTACGATGTAACAATACCAGAAATAGAAAAACCAAATAAAAAAATCGAGAGTATACTTTTGTTTTCCTTGAAAATGCCGTAACATGATACTTTTGTATTTTTGTTTGTTTTACGACGGCATCGATGGCATTTGTTTAATTTAATTAAGTTACGGTTTAAACTGCACGAAAGACGATTCTCAAAAAGTAAAGAACACTAAACTAATCAAAAAACATCTTTTTCGAAAGGTTTTTTAAAACGCAATACAGCTTGGATATTTGTTTCCTGGTTATCAGCAGTTTACGCCGAAAATCCCGGTGCAAGTTTTTTCATACCTAATCATACCTAGTCTCAAAATCTAATTTAATTAATTTGCGGTTTTCACTTGGTGTCACGGAGTCTGCAGGAATCCTACCGCAAACACGAAATACAAGCGATGGTCATGAAAGTTCCAAAAAATAACGTAGACTAATCTGCGCATGCGTTTGGCGCAAATTACGTTGCCCTAAAAAAAAGTAGTACCACAAGGATAGCAAAGGGTTTACTGAAACAAAAATATATACCTTTGAGATCTTCATATAAAAGTAACGTAGATATGCTCCACGTTTTACCTGGGGGGTACGGCCGGTACTCTCCACCCCCTTACCCGCTTCACAGGAATAATTAATTAATTGATATTAATTAATTAATTGGTGATTAAATGTTTACACCATAGCGCCTTAGCGCGTTAGAGGTTTATCAGACGACAACCCACCAAACCATCACAATAGTGCATTCTGCACTAAAAACGGGACACGATTTCCATTCACACACACACACACACACACAGACAGAGAACAAAAAAAGAAAAGTGTATGTACACACAGTAAAATGAAAAATAAAGTACATCAATGTACTAGTTAGTAGTTGGAGATAATCAATTCTTTTAAGAGATTTTTGAAACAAGCACGACTCTTAGATTTAAATGAGTCATCAATGGAATTCCAAACTTTAGCACCGAAAAAACGAATGTTAAAATTGCCGTAATTAGTCCTTGCTTTTGGCAGATAGTATGAAATCTTACTTGCCAGTCTGGTTTGATATTGATGCACTTTGTTGATACTCTTAAAGAAATTGTCAAAAATTAGAGACAGACTATTAGAGTAATAGTCGTACATAAATAAAGCACTATAGAAATATATTAAGTCACTTACTTTAAGTATTTTTAATTTCTGAAAGAGTGGACTAGAGTGGGAATAATATTCTGAGAATGTCATTATTCTGACTGCTTTTTTTTGTAAGATGATAAGAGGTAAAATAGTTGTTTGATATGTATTCCCCCAAGTAATTAAACTATAAGTCAAAAAGGGATAAATTAGTGAGTAATACAACTGTAGACCTGATCGGTCACAGAGTGCCTGATCTTAGAGAGTATGCCAATACATCGCTTAATCTTTTTAGAAATATGTAAGATGTGATACTTCCAACTGAGATGCGAATCAATCAGGAGACCCAAGTACTTTATGAATTTCTCCTGCATAATCTCCCTGTTAGAAATTATTTATTTGACTATGTGACCCTTAGCCTTTTGAGGGGGGTGAAAAATAATGAAATTTGTCTTATCAATATTTAAGGAAACCTTATTAGCCATAAGCCAGTCAGATACCATTTTCAGATTATAATTAACAATTGACACAAGTTCAGCTAAATTAGACTAGATGTAAAGTCCTGTTTCTAAAGACCCTTTCAGTCATTCAGAAATCCTTTTTTGTAAGATGTAAAGTACTTACACGTCACTTTGTGTATGTTCCATATAGCAAAGATTCATAAGCCGTCCACCTGACAGGCAGACGACCCTTATTAAGAAAAAATGGACCATTTTAAGCAGAAGTAAAAAATTTTAATACAATTTGTGAAAGCATTTAAAAAACTTATTCCATGAAAACTCTCACTCGTCTTTGTCTGGTATAAATATCATCCTGGTGAACATTCCTTGCCATTCCGAAATCTGTCACCTTACACTTCTCTCCTTCACCAACAAGAACATTTCTGGCCGCCAAGTCACGATGAATTATCTGAAGCAAAGTTAAATATTCTTATGCGTTTCTATTTCCATAACACGACAGCATACAACCCATTGCTAGGTAAAATGGTAGCTAGTGTTTTTACAGATGAATCCCGATAACTCGAACCTTCGAAAAAGGTTCGAGATATCGGCATTTCGAGTTTATCGAGGGTAAATTTATTAAAAATAAATGCGTCGTAATCGGAAAAGGTTACGAGTAAATGGGAAGTTCGAGTTGTAGAGATTCAACAGTATTAATAATTGGCACGCAATGCATGCAGAAGCGATGACATTTCACAATGGAGTCAATAATTTTCAGAAAATTGACAAAAAGTTAACGTAAAAAATAAATGTATCTGACAACTTGTGCGCGAAATGACTGTCGGTTATCCAACTGCAGCTTGCATGTTTTGACATAGGACACAATGTTAGTGATTGTATAATAATGAGCATTGACTTTTTGAGGATCTGTTGGATGTCAAATTAATGCGATACGGTAGTTATGGAGTCACAAAGATGCAAATAGAACATTTTCTTCATAGATTTGCTCAATTGAACAACAGTAAAATGTTGTTTTATTTTATATATCTTTTAATTTCCTTCTAGATTTCCCGTTGTCGTTTAAATAAAGTTGCGTTATATTGTAGCGCGACATCCGATAAACGACATACGACACACGCAAGAAAGCTTTAGGTCTAACGGTGTCTTGCTCACAGGGCCTGTGTATTAAAAGAATTGGGAAATTTCTTTCTACTAAAACTAATAAAACTCGTTAAATTAATAAGTCTCTTTCGTGTACGCTGATGACACCGTTCTTTTTCACTCAAGTAGGGATGTGCATGCAAAAAGCTCTAAGTAATGATCTTGTAGTGGTCGAGAACTGGCTAGGTGACAATAGCCTTTTCTTAAACAAGACGAAAACAGAGCGTGTGCTATTTGGAACAGCAGCTAGACTGAGCTCTGAAACCAACTTCTCTATCTATGTCTCGGGAGACCTCATTAAGCGTGTGTCAGAATATAAGTATCTCGGTGTCGTCTTAGACGATGCCCTCTCGTGGAATGCCCATGTTAAATATGTTTTGGGCAAGGCTGGCAAGAGATTGGGCATGTTGAGTCGAATAAGGTGCGATGTCACCACAAACACTGCAAATATCATCTACAAGTCATTTATTATCCCAGTACTTGACTACTGTGACACGGTGTGGAACTGCTGCGGGAAGCTCAATTCTGATCTCATAGAAAAACTGCACAGGAGGGCTGCACTGCTGATCGTAAAACATCATAACAGTGATGAGGCCTTAAAGAATCTTGCCTATGAGACGACAGAGACAAGACGCCAGAGACATGTTTATAATTTAGTTCGTAGGTGTATTTGATGGAAAAGTCCCCAAATTTTTTAAGAATTATTTTACTTTTAATAGAGATGTAGCACTAAGACAAACAAGGCAGGCTGATTTATTGCATTCGCCTAAAGTACGGACAGAAGCTGCGAAAAAGTCTTTTTATTACTCCGGTTGCCAAATTTATAACTCTTATCAAAATAATATGTAATTTTTAAATTTTTCGATTTTATACAAATGTAACATAACTTTAGCTTATATCTTAGTATCTCTTATATATTTTAATCTTTTTAACTTCCATTTTAGGAACACTGTAAGACTTTTAGCGACTTTTTAATTTTTACTTTTTACTAGGGCCTCTAAGGATAACAGTTTTTATTGTAAAGCTGATGGAGTAACCCTATTTAAATAAAGGCTTATCTATCTTTATACTTTATATTGTTCCTTTTATAATTTATTTGCACGGGAGTATTTGCTTTTGTGTTCTACGCGGAGATTTGGTGTTGAGTTAAATGCGATTTCTTGGCGATCAAAAACAGAGGGCCAGACTTAAAGATCCCGTCCACTTGAACGATGACATAAAAGCGATCTTCATCGCTTAAAAAGGAAGTTCTCGGAGAAAATTCTAAAACGCTTCAGGACTAGCACGCTAACGAGTCAATAAGATATGCAATATAGTAGAAACAACAAAAACCAAACCTTTATCGAAGACAAATAAAACATTCCATCAGCAACTTGCCAGGCGAACCTAATCAGCTGTTCTGCAGTCAGACTGGTTTGCGGTTTCACATCCGGGTCTTTAAAGCAAGTGTCGTTGAGTCCCCGACTCTTCCTTAAGTAACCAAGCAGGTTTCCGAACGGCGCGTACTCAATAAGGACAAGCAGTGGATCTGTGATAAAATGCCAGAAAAGATAATACTATATTGATGATGAGATGCAGTGAATTGTAAGCATATAAGAGATTCAGACACTACAACTGAAACTATAAAATGAAGTTGCTGGTTGCATCAACTTCCTAACAAGAAGACAAGGTTTTAGTTTCTTCGACTCTAGTATTTGCTATTGTATTTATATTATTATAAATTATTATTATTATTATTATTATTATTATTATTATTATTATTATTATTATTATTATTATTATTATTATTATTATTATTATATTATTATAAAAATTTATATAATTAATATTATTATTATATTTACACTATTATATGGTATATATGTTATTTTTATTACTTTTTAGTATTATTGTAAGTATTATATACATGTAGATTTACTGTATCATTGTATTTCGTATCGTGATTATTGATAACTAAATCAGTATTTTCTTTACCAGTCTCAGTAACACATGCCATCAGCTTCATCACATGAGGATGAGGTTTCAATTTCTTCATCAACTCCAGTTCTGACAGCAGGTCCTTTCTGTCTGACTCCAGAGCATTCTCTGCATAATAATAATGATAGAGATGATGATGATGATGATGATGATGATGATGATGATGATGATGATGATGATGATGAAGATTCTTCTCCCCAATTCAAGTATGGCAATAGCAATAATGATAACCAGGACAATGATAACAAAAAAAAATCATCCTTAATCATTAAATTTTTCGAAAGTCGAGAATTCCTAATCGCACCTTTTAACATTTTGACAGCAACCGTTGTGTTTTCCCCGTTACCACTCAAGTTCCACGCTGTTGCCTTAGCGACTCCAGAGAAGGCTCCTTTACCAATAAATTTAATAGTTTTGACCTGCTCTCGATTAATTTCCCAGCTTTTTCCTGAAAGATGTAGGGGCATGTAGATTCCGCTGCCTGGAAATGCGTGGCTCGTGGAGTCACCAGGCGGGACCATGCTAGAGGTCTGCTGTTGAGGTTCAGACATAGCCATAGGATTCTAGTGAGAAATAACAATTAATATTAAATTTACTATCCATTACTTGGCATAGGCATTGGCAATGAAACCTATTTAAGGAGGCTCCATGTAGTTTTTTTAGCCCTGGGGTGGCTGTTTTGAAAATGAAAATTATCTAGGAAGCCGATGTTCAATTTTTGCCAAAATACACCATAATGATCAAATATGACCAAACTTCCATTTTTCACTGGTCACTTCGTAACAAAGGTTACCATAGCAACGATGGTCGTTTTCTTTTGTTTTCAAACAAGCTTGATTTTCTCGAAATCTAGATTGACTCTTAGTATTCATTTTTTGATATGTTAAATTATAGTGGATTGACTACCTGTAGACAAAATTTTAGAAAAATCTGTAAGAGCGTTTTAGAGTAGATCAAGAATTACGTTTTTGTAACTCCTACAATCGGCAGTCAAAATATTTTGACAAATTAAAGCAAAAACTCTCTCACTTTCAGTTAATGTTCTTTGATGGTTTAAATATTTATATTTCATTTTGAGTAACTGCGTTCAGATACTAAAAATAATTTAAAGGCGCCTATTTCTCATTAAAACGGGATTTTTCTGAAAACTTCATTCTTGATTTTCTTGAAAACGCTCCTACAGATTTCTCTAAAATTTCGTCAACAATTTGTCAATCTACTAAACTTTAAAATATCAAAAAATGAATACCAAGAGTCAATCTAGATTTCGAGAAAATCAAGCTTGTTTGAAAACAAAAGAAAACGACAAACGTTGCTATGGTAACCTTTGTGACTAAGCGACCAGTAAAAAATTAATCTTTGGTCATACTTGATCATAATGGTGTATTTTGGCAAAAATCGAAGATTGGCTTCCTTGATAATTTTCATTTTTTAAAAAACCACCCTAGGGCCAAAAAAAAACTACATCGAGCTTCCTTAATTATTTTATTACTTTTTTGCTCATTTTTTGTGTTAACTAATAAAGAGGTGTTATTGTTGCATTTGTTTATGTTTCTTTCAGGGTTCTGCAAAGTTCTTAAATCTAAATTGTTAATCCTACACAGCTGTTAGTTCATCACATGACGTGGTTAACCAATCACAGCGGCTGAAAAAGTAAAACACAGGTTCAGCTCTACACACAATATCCACCGATCGATACGACGACAACGTTTTAAAGTTTTCTCAAAGCTTTAAAATGTCATAAGAAAGGAAGGAAAAAGACAAAATGCCACGGTACAAAATGTATTCAACGATTTTAAAGTTCTCTCACGTAAAAAACTAGCAAATTATGGCCGAAGTCATTCATCCCGAAAGTAAAAGACAGCACGAAAACTTTGCAGGTTTACAAACTTCACAGACTGACGAAGGTATTGAGAATAAAGGCAAGTTCCAGAAACTTTGCTTTAGAAATTTTTCCGTATTTCTTCGTTTAGACTAAGGACTCGTTTACATGAGAGCCGAGATGAGTTTCGTCCCGGGATTAAAAAAAAATTTCATTATGAGCGTGTTCATCCTGGGATGCCGGGACGTAAGTCGTCCCACCCGAGTTGAATTCATCTCGCCCGTGACTTACATTACATTACATTTCATCCAGGAAAGAACTGTTTACATGGCGTTGTTCGTCACGTTTCATTACGGGATGACACTTCATTCAGGTGCTCAGGAAAGGGATGAGTTTATCCAGGGACGAAATCAGGTAGACAATGACCAGACACCGAGATGAATTCATCCCGGGACGAAAATCATCCCGAGACGAAAACTCTCATGTAAAGAGGCCCTTAGCTGAAAGCACTGAAAGTACATAAAACTAAAAATATAATTCAAGGTTTCTTTCCTCACTCTCGATGGAACCCAGACTATGCAACATTGCACTCTCCCTTTATGAGACGTAACTGCAGGGAATCATGGGAGTTGAACTTTATTTTTACTTTGAAACGCTGAATGCAAGACAACAATGATTCACTGTAGGCGTATCTCACAGAGGAAGTTAGACATTATATCAGCATTTTTTTTTCTCCAGAAAAAAAAGAAAAACATTTTGTATTTTTGCGCTTTTTTTCGTTTACTTACCAACACAACAAGTTCTCCGCCGCATCCCGTACATATGTCGTTACTAAAATAAAGCAAAACGTGTACACGACCGTTATTTTAAGCTGCACTGACAATCAGTCTTTAATATAACGATAGGAAATGTTAAACAAAACACTGTAGCAGATAAGTTGCATAAAACGTGGGCCTTATGTATTACCACGGTTCCCTCTGAAACCGGGACTACAGGTGTTTAATTACATCAGAAAATTCCTTTACTTAGATTTCAATCAGCTAGATGACTTTCTTTTTCTATCTCTTCACTCTGAAAAAATGCAGCTTTTCTCGAACATTGAATAACGGAAGATATTTCTCATCTGTTCTCGTGGAAGATGGTTCTCATTTTTCCAAAAAAATTATATCCCTCCAATGTTTCAAGAACTTAACGTCTCTACTTTAACACCATGTTTAACATCTGCCAGCAATTACTGCAATATTATAGATAAAACCAATTGCTTCCGGTCGGGTATTTTGTAAAAACCCTTTGAAATGGTCAACCTGCCACTCGTCCGGTCCCCCTACCCTTTATTAAGTTCAATGGAAAATATGATTTCTACCGTTCTTATTCTCAAGAAACACATTCAAAGGGAGGATTCGGATCATAAATGAAACGTCCCTTTGTCCCTTTTTCCCTAGGCAAGTTCATTCCGTTTTTCTTTAACCAGTGTGAGTTATAGTTCACTTTAAAGGAATTATTTATCTCTGTGCTAATTCCTCCCAATAATTTATAAAATCTATATATAACCAGGAAGATTTATACGATGTAACTCCTCACCCAATTGCAACTTACCCATTCTGCTGTCCATTCTCCGTAGAATGATAATCAGAACAAGAATAATTGTCGACAGCAAGAGGAGCAAAATGATATAAACAATGTGAAGAACTGTCTCGTTACACGACATACCTAAAATGTACAATTTAAATATAAATTAGAAGGTTAATTATTTGAATACTCGATATTACATTTTTGGACAATAAATAGAGGATATTACAAGGTCGCGAGAAGATATGAATTTTATGCTCGAGTGGCAAAACAATATTTCACGAGTGAGGGCAGCGAGCGAGTGAGATGTTGTTTTTGTCACGAGAACATAAAAATAATATTTTTGTTACAAATTGTAATTACGGTTTTATTATTAAGAAAAAAAAACCTACAGTACTGTCGAAAGCACACACCTTATCAATATGTAAACTTCACTCTTACGCTTTGGCGGCTGGAATTTCTTAAATATCTCTCCTTTGGACTACTTTGCAAGAAACTCCTTGAATTGTTTTAAGTCATGTGAAGTTTCCTTTTTCGTGTTTGTATTTTCCAGCTCCTCAGTGAACGATTTTCAGTCGACCTCAGTGAACTTAACAATCGCCATCTTTCCACCGGCGTTTGGCAAAGTTTGGCAGCCGTGTGATGGTGTGGAATGACGTCATCGATATCCTCACTGGTGAGGATATGGACAATACGCCGCTACGGTCCCGGGTGTAATTTAGTATGAATTTTATCAGTGTTCTATTTTCCTGTTTAACACTTGCGTCTACATAATAATAACGATTCCTGAAGCCTTTTCGCACAGAAACACAAGAAAAACGATGCAAGTAATTAAATACGCTTACAAATACGTTTGTTAATTTCCACTGGTTGGACCCTTCACTATAGATCGTGCTAGATAGTTCTTTTTTACTGTCATTTAGTTATTTTTACCTTTGACTGTAACCTCCACCGTGTGACTCACAGTTCCTACAGAGTTGGAGACTTTACATTCATAACTCCCCGCGTCTTCTTTACTAGCGTCGTCAATGATGAAGTTGGTTTTATTGATGCTACTTTGAAGCACCTTGCCATATTTTCTCCAACTAACATGCGGTGTGGGAGAGCCCTCAGCTTCACATACCAACAAAAGTATGTTTCCTTCCACAACAGCGACTTCACTTTTGCTTTTCTTATATATTTTTGGTGGCGCTATAAACATCAAAGGAACGTAAGAAATATAAAAACTCATCACAAGGGTTTTCATTTTACTGAAACACATGGCGTCAGTATCATACATAGCGCTCGCTTTATTTTGACAGGTTATACGGTATATATATGCAAGATGTTTCCTAGGTTTGGAATACTCAACTCTGTTAGAATCATTCATTAAAAGCTGATTGCTAACGTGTTTTGTATAAGTGCAGTTGATAGAGACATTTTGCCTAGATTGCTAGTAGGTCTAGTGATAACAAATACTCAAAAGTGAACCATTACTCTCTTATAATTTATTTCAAGTTTATTTCTAGTGTTTCAGTGACGTTGTTAAGCGTATACCACTCCGGGCGTTAATAAGGAACACACCTAATGTCTTGATTCTCTGGATCTTTTCGTCTTCTTTGCTACTTTCACCAAATTCGTTTGTCGCAGTAACCACAAATTCGTATGCCTTGCCTTTCTCTAACTCAACTTTAAATTGTCTAACTGAGGTATCAGTAATTGTCTGTAATTTGATCCACGCTCCTGGTTTACCGTCAGTCACTATTCTTTGGTATACTGTGTACTGTTCGATTACTTTGTCATTATTTTGTGGTTCACTCCACTTCAGAGTAATCGTATCGTCTGTTACTTCACTGGGCAGTTCATCCATCGTCGGCGTAGTTGGGAATCCTTAGTTGACCAAAAATAATTAACACGTTATTAGTCTAAGTATTTTTATTTGCACAATCACCCCATGTTAACACAAAATAGCCATATGATATTACCATATTTGATGGAAGCTCCACCAAAACTCATTATTTAATCTAACTGCGTTTCGCCATGTCAAATTTTCATGTAATGTAACTTTTGATTTTGGGGAAGGATCATTTCCATTCAAGGACTGGCAGTTCTCAAACAAAAGTTAAACGACCCATGCCTCTCTGCACCCAGGTGTATAAATGAGTACCGGCGACATAATGCTTGGGGGTACCCTGCGATGGACTAGCATCCCATTCAGGGGGGAGTAGAAATATTCCTAGCCGCTTAATACTACAGAAACCGGATTAAGCTCCGGCAAATATGGGCCACTTGGCTCGAGGATCCCTTTATTGTAGCTTAACGAGGCTAGTGGATACGTTAGTCCTTTTTACTCGTGAATGTAATGAAACGAGTATGGTTATGGAAAGTGATATGCAAATTTTCACTCGGTCAGTCGGTCGGTCGATGGGCTGTTAACTTTAATTTATGAATAATAATTTATCCATTAAATTATGGGCTGTTAACTTTAATTTATGAATAATAATTTATGCTTTAAATTATAAATTAATTTTCCTTGTCTTTTTTTGTAACTTTTTGTTTCAACCCTCTGAGGTTTGAACCGGCGACTCCTAACATCAACTATGGTTTTGAAGACCAAACGCTTAACCGCTAGGCCACTTCGACTTGGGTGTCATTTGCGCTGAAAATTAGCATATAAGTTTCTTTGTAATGTTCTTATCGTGCTGACCGATACCGTAGGTTCAAAGTTTAATGGCTTGTATGTATAAAACCTATTCGAATGGCTCGATTTATAGCTCTTAAGAATTTCACATGACAAATAGAAGAAATAATCTTAGAGAAAATATGAAAATCTTCGAAGCACTAGTGATATTCCGTGTTTTCATGAAATTTTTCGATTTTGCAGGCACGAACTGTGGACTGCGACTGTGTTGGGTATTAAAAGGTTGATTTCAGGACAATTGTATGAATAAAGTCCAATTTTAGCAGTCTCTGAATGTTTTATAGTTCCAAGCGTATTGTACGATAATCAATAGTCATGATACGTAAATAATTTATCGTCAAAAAGCTCGCCAAACTGACGAATTTTGTTGCCTTTTAATAATATACTGTATAGTACTTGATTTGCATCTCTAATAGATTCATAAAAAAGGAGAAAGAAAAAAAAAGACGTCGTATAAAATTGTAAAATAGATTGTCGTAAAAAAAAAAAATGAATGGATTACCCGCGTCCGCTGTAAACACAAGGAACCATCGTGATCATATCTCCCTTCAAACAACTTCTATACTAACATGCCGCTCACAAAAAGACAGAATCATTTCATAGCTCTACACCAATACATTTAGTATTCTCATTCACGAGTGGGCTAACAAAGCACCTTTGATTTAAGTTAGTAAGTACATGAGGTCCGTTCTCGCATCATCAAGAGAAAGCAGAAAAAGACAAAGACCACTTACTAATCTGTTCTATGTTCACTATCCTGTAGTCAGCAGGCGTGAGCCCATTGTCAGCAGCACACTTGTAACCACCAAAATCTTGATCCACCATCGTCTTTACAATCACTGAGTTCTGTGTAGCCGTGACACTGGTAACTTGGCTTCCATCAGATTTGTACCAGGTGAGTGTTGGTGTAGGAACACCATCTGACACACACTTCAACGTCACTGTCTGACCAATCCTTGACTTATGAATTGATGTGCTGGCATCCTTTATTGTAGGCGGGTCTAGAAAATGATTAGTGATATTGCATCAGACGCAGTAACATTTGATGCATTTTTCCTTCTTTCATTGGCCGACAGCCACCACGTGTTCTGCAAGTAACTGTATAGAAATATTGGCCTGCCTGTTCGCATTGCCGTCCGACCGTGGTCGTACTGGTTTTGTCCTGTTTAGCCGCACATGACTTGCAATATAAGTACTGACATTTAAACAACAACTTAGAGCTTAAGGCAAGTTTTGATGTTGCTAATAAGCCGGCGATATCTTTTTGTTTATTCATCTTGCATTGAACTACGCACAGTCTACATTTATGTGTTGTAAGAAGTCTTATATTTAATTCACTACTATAAAACAATTGTCTTGCTGAATGGTGACGAATAACAGAAACCATACTTTCTGCGCACTAAATTTGCCGTTGTAGGTTGTGAGGATAGACTTGGATAATTCACTATAAGGAAAAAAATTTACTTACAAGGAACCACAAGTGTTACTTGTTTTTCATCATTTCCTGCTGAGTTGTTTGCCCTACAAATATACATTCCAGCATCTGCTCTGTTTGTACTACTGAACGTCAAAAACGCTTTTTTCTTCCCTGAACTTTTCACTATTCCATTTCTGATCCATTTTACATGTGGGTCTGGTGTCCCGGATGCTGTACAGCTGATATTGACTGAGGATCCCTCATTGTAACTTAGCAGTACTGATGACAAGTTGACCTGTGGTGCCGGCTCTGCAAAAAAAGAATTTGATTGAAGTCAAAGCTTTAAGATCATGACTATGCAAACCACATTATGTGGGCGAGCTTGTGTTATAGCTTGGGTTTGTTCTGCATAAGAAGTTGACGTAATCCTAGTTTAAAGGGGCTATGTCACGCAATTTTAGGCAATTTCGGCACTGACCAAATGGTCATAGATCTAACTGAAGTATCACAATAAAGGATTAAAACTGTAGAAGAACTCAAAAGAAACACAGAAAGGCCAAAAAGGCATGGACGGGAAAAATTCGAGAAGATTGAAACGGATTGCGTTCAGGTAAACTTAAAAAACGTCGGCCCGACTTTTTTTAAGTTTTCCTTAATTTGTTTGAAATTGCCATTTACAATGCTCGAAAATCATCCTTGTTTGTGATGTGGCCGTGATTTTTCCAATAAGAGACTTTTGCTATGCCAATTTGAAGTTTAGAGATCTTAATTAACGAAAATAAATAGAATTACCTAAAATACCGTGACCTAGCCCCTTTAAACATGGAGTTGAACATAGATCTAAGAGCGAAAGTCTGCGAATATCTAGAATCGTCCGACAGTCGCAAAATTTCGAATTTCTTTTTATTTTACCTAAGGAACCCTTTTAGTAAACTATTTTCAAAAATGGCACTTAAAGGTTCCATTTCATTTCTTTTTTTACACATTGTTATGTGATGATGTTCTCTAGAGAATTGTTCTCTTATCCATCTAAAAAATAAGAACACATTTAATTGCAAGATATCTGTTTCTGTCTAGCTGTCTGGTGTGTCACAGAGAGGTCGCGCGCGTCTATTCAGAACACAGTACTCATCGGTGGACGTACGTAGCTTTGTGCGAAGTCGGGTTCTAGAAAGATTCATCCACTAATTTGTCATTATGCGTCGGTTTTCTGTACACTGTTCAAAGTCCGCTGTGAAGTTCGTTTTTCCGTGTTGTCGCAGTTTATCAACAAGTCTAGGGAGTTTTCATTTCCTTCAATCTCTCAATGAAACTAGATGTCGACGTTCTGTCGTTAAGGTGTTTGTTCATGAAAAAGGTAGCGTCAGTCTTATCTTTGTGTACGGTAAATGTGTCGTTAACGTTGCGTAATCAAAGCGACATTAAACGGAACTCACCTTCAACTGCCAAATACACAGAGTCAAATACTTGGCGATAATTATAATAAAATTGATAAATCATACAGCCATAAAATCTTTGATCACTCTTTCTGATTGAGCTTACAGTGAAGATGACGTAACCAGAGAATACGTCACCACTGCCACTCGCACGTCCATTGTATGCTGAAGGGGCTGTTAATGAAACTGAGCCTCTATTGTCTAGAGAAACCAGTCTTCCATTATACTCAAAGCCATTTACTCCATCTTTCTTCAGTCCCCAGTCAACCTTATCAACAACATAAACATCAAAAGAGAAGCTCCAGGTGAAGTTAACCGACGAGCCAACCAATCCTGTTACAGTCTTTCCGCCATACTTTGAAGTGAAACGAATCAGACCTGCTGAAAAATACAAGTCGCAACCAAAGTCATTTTTTTTACCTCACAACAACTGTCAAAGAAAAACACCCAGGTTGTTGTTTTGCTTTTATCTTCTTCGCCAACACAATTATACGAGTTTTTATTCTAGGAAATGACTGCTTATAAGAAAGGCTCCCCCGCGCGCGAAAGGCGCGCGTGGGCCGGCGCCTTACCTAAGAAAAATTTTTAATCCTGCCGTCCGTATGTACGTACGTCAGTCTATCCGTACGCCAATTGCGCTGCACGTGCGCGAGTTGAGCCCGTAATTTGCAGTCACATACGAATATTAACGCAGAAACATTTTGGACATTTCAGTCTGACCTCAACGAAGTTGTTATGTGAAACGACGGCCAAGTTGCTGCGCGTTGTTCCCTTTGTAAGTTGAATGAAACTAAAGCCTTTTTTCACTAGCTACGCAAGCACAAGCGCAAGGATAACAGCTCTTATTTCACCGTGAAAACAGCTTCGACTCAAGCAAAAGCACAAGCGCATTGCATTTCGATGCTTGTGCTTTTGCTTGCCGCAAGCACAAGCACAGGGATCAAAATTTGTCCTTTTTTTCGTGATTGCGCTTGCGCTTGTGCTTGCGCCGCTAGTGAAAACCAGGCTTAAGCGAGTGGTAAAATCAGTCCGTTAATATTTCTTAACCCTATCTCCATTGTACACATGATTTAGTTTAACGAAAAAATCCGAAATAACTGTCACTGGACGAAAAAATAGATTTTCGCGGTTAGCAAATCTGTAGCAAATATGTCGTAAAGGCCACATTTGCTTAACTTTGACCAACTTTATTCCGAAGCAAATTTCATATTTGGCACCATATTTACTGAAGGTGCAACGCCGGTAATGGCCGTTTTTACTAGCTGTTTGTAATACAGGCAAATGTAGCGTAAAAGAACACATTTGCAATGTCTTTACGCGTACAGTAAATTTGTGTTGAAAGTACACATTTGTACCACAAACGGTAGGGTAGCAAATATGGGGTAATTTCTGTATTTGCACAAATTTGCTCATTTTTGGTCTGAGAACAAATGTAATATTTACTTCACATTCACCACTAGCGCAACGCCGGTAATGGCCGTTTTTACCAGCCGTTTGCTAATACGGGCAAATGTTACGCAAATGAACACATTTGCAATGTATTTACGCGCACAGTAAATTTGTGTTGAAAGTACACATTTGTACCACAAACGGTAGGGTAGCAAATGTGGGGTAATTTCTGTATTTGCACAAATTTGCTCATTTTTGCTCTGAAAACAAATGTCGTATTTGCTTCACATTCACCACTAATGCAACGCCCGTAATGGCCGTTTTTACTCGCTTTTTGCCAATACTGGCAAATGTTACGTAAATGAACACATTTGCAATGTCTTAACGCGCACAGTAAATGTATTGAAAGTACACATACGTACCATAAACGGCAGGGTAGCAAATATGGGGTAATTTCTGCATTTGCACGAATTTGCTCATATTTGCCCTGAAAACAAATGCCATATATGCTTCACATTCACCACAAATGTAAAGCTGATGGCCATTTTTACTTACTAAGTACTGGAAAAACAACAGTTTACAAACGTTAACTACATTTATTTGAAACTGAGCAATGTAACTGTTCTTCAAAGTAAAGAAAAGCAAATAACATGACTATAAATTGTACTTTTTGATAAAAAGTTAAGTGCAATAAATAACAAAGGAATTTTTAACCAATTACATGTATAGCAAGCTGCATCTACCAAATCCAGGTACAAAATTAATCTAGATTAATGATTTAAATTTAATGCTTTCTATTGACATTGTGGAAGGCATGGTATCCCAATGGTAAGCGCACTCGACTCTGGGTCTAATGGCCTGGGTTTGGGCCGTCGCTGGGCGCTTTTGTTTTCGGGGTACAACACTTTACTCTCACTGTGCCTCTCTCAACCCAGGCACATAAATGGGTTCTGTCGAATTACAGCTGGGGGGGGACCATGCAATGGACTAGCATCCCATCCAGGGGGAGTAGCACATTTACATACTTTATACTGACATTTAACAATTATACTGAATGATAATCACTTAATTCAATTTGACTAATACATATTAAAAAGGAAACAGATTCCAAGCACAATATTTATCTGAACTACATGTATCCCATATCCCAGACAAAAATGCATAGTTATTCTGTTCTCTCAGAAACCAAGTACAAAATAAATGCCACGCATTTACATACAAGTTATTGATTTGCAGTCAAAATGGACCAAGTGTTCCTTGCTAGAGTATACAGTTATATTGATCACCTTAATAAAGACGAAAGTCTCTTTAATGTGAAATATTGCCAAATAACTAGCAGCAGTGCTATAAATTACTGTTGGTCATCAGACATTGTCCAATCAAATAAATCAAAGTGTTTGATTTGAAATGCAAATTGATGCCTGACCAATTTTCTAATATGTTTGTTCAGAATATTATTTCCAGCACTGAGCAGGGAACAAACATGCTGTATTGCAATTTTCTTATAAAGCCAGTTCTGTTACCTTAATAATTATGCATTTGGAAATTTGGAACACAAAACATCAAATGAGCCTTATAAACTTATTACTCTATGGAAAAAAATTCTTGGCTTCTTTTTGACTGTAAAACTTTAACATAATGTAGTTCTGAAGATTCTAGTAGTAGCCTGTGTTGCAGCCAGACAGTGTCACAAAATCCTTGATAAAGTCTGTCTACACAATGGCAACCAGAAGCTTGTTTCGATAACGCAGACAGTCCTTTTTGTTTTTCTTGTACAAGTAGAATGTCCGAGATCTTCGAAATAAACTGGAAGCTGGCTGCAGGAATTTCTTGGAGGTCACAATGCATCCATCAATTGTCAACACGTTATGGGAAATCTCTTATTTTCGAATACCTCTGATTGATAATAATAAATAATTTATTAGACCCTCCATATTTATTCTGGAAAATAAAATCTGTCTGTGTTATAAAAAAGCTGTCCAAAAAGAAATAAAATTGTTAGATTAAACACTACTCTAGCAGATGTCCTTGCCTTTTTTTCTTATCAACGCAGTATCCAGAACTTTACAACCTTGTGCAGGGGGAGAGCGACCCTGGGAACAAGGTTGATCCGGCTGCAGATTTACTAGCTTTTGATCAATTGACTGGATTTCACCGAGTACATTGACTGTTTTCATTTGGTCATGCAAAATAAAATTATTTTTAGCTTAGCATGTCTCGTGTGAACAGGTTTGATATTGAAAGTAATATGAAACTAGCCTATCATAATAGTGAATTTTTTTATCTTCTCAATATTAGGATGTCTTTTTATATGTCTTTTTAAATTTTTAATTTGTACACGGCCCCACAAGCTTTTAGCTTTAAACTTTTTTACCGTGTTTAAATAAAGTTGTTGTATTGTATTGTATTGTATCAGAAATGAATACACAGATACTTGGAAACCTGTGGGATATTGGAACAAGCTTCAGGGGGCCACAGCGCAGGCAGACTACATGTTACCAGGGTTAAGTTTGTCTGCAACACAGGCTTTGCAGACAGAGGGCTACCTTAAACCTTTTTTTTTTCTCCTTTGCAAAGTTTACGTTTTTGCTTTGTACAACTAACTAAAGTTTCTGCCCATGGTAAAGTACTACTGTACAATAATTATTTTCTTAGTGTCTGAGCCAAACTAGTCATCATCACCGTTTTGTGTCCCAGACAAACAGTAAAATGTTCTAACAACATATACCGGTTATCAGTTCTCATATACTTCATGTATTCCCTTTTTTTCTTCTTTGGAAAACATGGTTGACACTTAATGATAATAATCCTCTCCTCTTGAAGGGCTTTGATTCGTCAGTTCTTTTTCTGGAAAGGAAAGTCAAGAAAAAAGTTATCACACTACCAATCCCAAATAATGACTTGTAAACAAGCGTTATTAAAAGTCTACCAATAAATGGTGTGAACAAAACTTTCTAGAGTCCTAAATGAATGGGCTGAATAGGATAAGGATAAGGAAACTCCCTAGGGAAAGATAAAATAGTTTGAGATACAAATGTAGCTAATAATAATAGAGAAGGTATTTTATGGACACTTAAAATTGTAGGATATTCTAACATGGTCTAAGGTCCTGGGTACATACAAGTATGATTTGATTGGCAAGATTTTTACAAAAACAGTTTGAATCTAGCTAGTTAATTCAATTGTTTTAAAGCTTCTTTGTTATAAGATAGTCTACAATTTAAATTGGTTTAACTTTCCTTAAATGTTGTTAAATAAAATTGTGTGACTGTCCCCAGAACCACACTTTTTCTATGCAAAGGGAATGCTAGGTAAGAGGGACAGGTTGCTGCTGGTAGGGACACAAATTATGCAAGGGCACAAAAATCCTCTCTTTGGAAAATTTTCAAAAATTATCTTGATTTCCAATATTATGATCTTACAAGTGGACAATCACATGTAAGATCATATGAGGTTCACTCATGTGCTGTTTCAATCTGTGGCTTTGTAGCTCAAATGGTAGTGCAGTGGACATGTAACCCCAAGGTTGTGGATTGTCCCACCTGAGCCACTGAATTTTTTTCAGTGGTCAGGATTCACAGTGTGTCATTTTATTAATATTGATTCCCTATTTAGCGCACACCTGAAGGGACTCACGGTAGTTGTATTCATCAAACCATGTGCGGGACTAATAACAATGTGCATCGTTGCTAAGTCTTGCGCATGGCTTGATGACTACAACTACCGTGATTTCCTGCAGGTACGCGCTATTGAGGGAATCGTGCATTGGTATCTTGTAAGCACCAAAACAATTTAGTAATACATGAAGTAACACATCAAAAGGTTTGAAACACATTTTCCATCTCAAAATAACCCCCCTTCCAGTACAGATATATAAATCCCTCTTTAAAGGGATGCTGGAATGTATTATACAGTATGCCCAGGGCTAACATTTTCAGAATTTTATCTAGCAAATTCGTAAGTTAATATTTTGAAGAAAATAAAAACAACCTTATTTCTAATAAGTGCCCTGTTTCCAATAAGCTCCCACCCTTGATCACCCAAAACAAAAAAAGGCAAATCTGTTGTTCAACTGAAGGGACAATACTTTGGGGTGATCTGAAAAAATCTTACAGTCAATGATCCAAGCTCACTCAGAACATGGTGCATCAAACAAACTGGCAAATCCTTGCCCGGATTGGATTTGCTTGCTCCTTTGATACACCATGATTAAATTGATCTTGGTTCACTGTTAATTTTCTGATCATCCCAAAGGCATATGCATGTGGTATGTACCGGTACATCAGGGATCCATATTCGTGTTTTCTCCAAGTCGTCAGCCGGGCAAGTATGCAAGATGATATACTTGCCCTGGCAAAATTTTACTTGCCCGTTCAAAAGTGAAGAATGGCGACCGTACAACAAGTTAATGAAAAGTTGCCTTTTTTGTTATTATCACATGTATGTAACACTGTGTATACATAAAATCTACAAGACAACGAATCTGTTATAATAAAGTTTGATTCACAAGTATTTGTTAATGAGACTCTTTACTTGTCTACCTTGGCTGCCGGCTTAGAAATTTCACAAAACGTCACGCCCCCAAGCGGCTTGTGATGTTGACGGAAGCGTATGATGCGGGCACAAATGAAAGCCAGGGCCTCTTCGACTGCCACAACGGAAGAAAAGAACGCTTTTGCTCTTCTTATTCATATTTGGTTTGTTTTTCTGAAGTGTTAACATTGCTTTTTCTTCTTTGCTGGCGGTGCCACACCAAGATATCGGCAAATTTTGATCAAAGCATCAGCTGATGCGATCGCCTCGTGTTTTGCGGATGCAGCTGCAGTACAAAATATCAGCGGTTGACAGCTTGAAAATTGAGCCTGCAATGATTTCATTGATGGAAAATACCGCATCAGCCAAGATGGCGGCCAAAATTATGATTTTATCGCAACAGAAAGTTGCAAATTATTTTCTGTTTTTGAAAAGTTATGAATGGATGACAAGTGGTCAGAACGCAAGTAACTCATAAGAAAACTTAATAATTTTTTTTTTTCATTAAGTCAAACTTAAGTCGTCCAGGGGACGAGTTAATGTAATCTTTTGGTCGTCCATACGATTTTTTAGTCGTCTCGGACGACCGGACGACTGTGAATATGGATCCCTGGGTACATGTTATAAACAACTGACACTGTACATGTACTTGTCTGCTATGTGTACCTGTATACAGATTACTATACAACTTTTTTTGTTGCTTAAAAGGCCCAAAAAGCGTCCAAACACGGTACAATATTCAGCAAATACTTCATAATCATTACAATAAAAGCTTAAACACAAATAGCCCGCCAAAATCCGCACCTCACGATCATGTGCAGATCATGTAGAAAGCTCACAATTTTATGAACTCGCACTGACCAAAGCTACTACGTGCAACTCAGTTTTAGCTATTATTATGTAGCATTTAAGACTTATACTTACTCTTAAGGTTTCAGAACGTATATTCGCGTCTCTTTAATTAGCTGAAGTACTTGTCCGCTCAACTACATTGTGCAATCATGTAGACCGGCAACTCGAGCACGAACTCCAACCAAATACATCTGAATACATACATGGTTCCTGTACCTACGTAGATGATTACACGCACTCTCCCAACTAATTGCGAAGAAGCGTTTTTGCGCTTGAAGGAACCAGCTTTACTCAACTCCTCCATGTACATATAGGTTCGTCTGAAGATCGAAGAACCCGTATTTTCGTAGCTGCCCTCATTTTCCGTTGCAACCGTGAAAGTCGTTTGAACATGCCTTTTCAAAAACAAAGTGAGGGAGTCTGGGACAGGAGGCCCGGTGCCCCAGCGCATTGCCAAAGACCTGGGAACGACAAGACGTGGTTACACATTCGACTTTTCCGTGGCGCGGAAAGCTTGATGCCTTGGCGGGAATTGCGGAGAAGTAGCAAGCAACAGCATAAATATACTCACTAAAGCAAAATTTTATAGGTGAGTTGTCATTATGTCCATAACAATAATTTTCGTATAGGTGTATTGGAACTATTAAATAGACCTAATACCATTCCTAAGGTTTCCTGCATGTCGATCGACTGGTTTCTGGTCGGTTCGCCTCCAATTTAAGCTTACATGTATGTACTACCGGTATGTGGTTTCACTCTGTTCTCTGGGCAGGATTTCCGCGCAACCCCATGTATTAATTATGCATACAATTTTCTGACTGACTCGTTCTTTTCATGATTTCTGTTTGCTTACCTAATGATAATCCTGGCGTATCTACTCCCGGCGTATCCAATCGAACAAAATCGAACCAAAAATCAATCGAACCCAATTGAACACCAATCGTTCGATTGGGTTTGCTTACTCGTGAACAAAATCGAACATCTTGTTTTGCTGTGAGTTTGATTTTCGAACCAATCAAATCAATCAAACCAATCGACCACAATCAAACTTAATCCGATTCGATTTTGTTCGGAATCCGTTGCTTGATAAGTAAATCACACAGGACTAATCAGGGGGACGGTGCACCATACAAAATGTCCACATAAAAAATAAACAGGAGTTTGGTAATCGAACCTTTAACTAAGTACGATTGTCAACTGTTTGGTAATCAAACTTTCGATTTTGTTTGATTGTCGACTGTTCGGTAATCGAGCGTTCGATTTTGTTTGATTGACCAAATTTTATTGTAAGTTCGATTATGTTCGATTACCGAGCCCAATCGAACGATTGGTGTTTGATTGGGTTCGATAACCGAACGTTCAATTGGATATGCCAGGATCTACTCGAACGCTCGATAATCGAACACTAATCGTTTAATTGGGTTGGGTAATCGAACGAACTCAACTAAAATTTGGTTCATCGAACAAAATTGAACGATCGACAATCATGCTTAATTGAACATTCAAATACCGAACTCCTGTTTGTTTGATTTTTTTGTTTACACCCCTCCTTATTAAAGCGTGAACACTTAAAATATGTCTGGAATGTTCTTTGTGTTTTAACCAATCACATGCGAGAACTTCAGACCGCAGAAACCACAAACAACGAATGGGTTTCCATCGGTCACGTAACAATATTCAGTTGTTTCGCTCCAATTTACAAGTACGATAAACACTAATTGTAATTCCTTCCTTTTTGAGAACATTAACTGCCCTACTGAAAAATATGTATGAGTGATTTTTTTTAAAGAAAAAAATTGAAAAACCGATGCGCCCGACGCTACGATTTGCCCCAGTTGCCGCCAATTTTCAAAAATTGTAACGAATTCGTATCTGCAGTTACCGTTCGCCTGAAGGCATGTTACAATATGTACTGAGGTTTTATCTCACCCCAACTATTGTATATGTAGCAGACCTAAACACTGATAGAAGGAGGGTTCGTTTCTTCGATAACAGCGGAAAGGAAAAGCGAAAATCAAACGATTGAACGATTGACTGAGGTGTTTACTTTGCACCAATCACGCCAACGTTTTGAATAATTTTTCGTCTGGAGCCTTTGCAGTTTGCAGTCCTACGATCATGGAACCTCTGATTGCCTAAGGGTTGAAATCGTTTGCCGAAATAAATCGAATCCCTTGTTCTACCGAAAAGATTTACAATCAGTAACGAAAACTCCACAATTTTCTATTTTATATTCGGTTTATCGTGTTACATCTTATGTCTAGACGTGTCTACAACATGCTGCATGCACTGAACCATGTCGTATAACGTCGCTAGAGAAACCGTCCTTCTTTTCTTTCAAAAATCCCTGAAACCATGTTCTGGATGTGGCCCTCGATACGAAAGAATAGCAGTTCTTTAAATTCCTGAAAAAGACAGAGCGTGATCCTGAAACAAAATAAGAACTAAAGTTGCTCCGTGACCGATGGAAACCCATTTATTGTTTGTGGTTTCTGCGGTCTGAAGTTCTCGCATGTGATTGGCTAAACACAAACATTCCAGACATATTTTTTAGTGTTCACGCTTTTATAAGAAGGAGTGTAAATATTAACACTGATAAAAATAGAAGTATGAAAAAAAGCCTTTAGAAATATACAAGTCAGTATTATACATTTTGCGAATATTTTGTATGGCACACAATCCCCCTAATCTTTTATAAGGGATTTGATAGGACGATTGTCACATCTGCAAAATAACCACGTAGTCGGGGTTTTTTGACTGAAGGTTGAATTACTGCTAGCTTTCAGTTAACCAAAGAGAATGTTGAGAGCATCAAGAACCTGAAGGGATATCAGGGAGACCCGAGAGGAGACTGTACATATCAAAATACATGTATTGTAAAAGGATATCAAGAATGTTGTTTTTGTGTTAATATGGGAGGAGAATTTTGCAATTTTAAGAAGAATATCAGTTCCAAAAAAGAGTCTTCAAAGAGACTAAACACTAAAGGCCAGGTAGGCCATCTTGAGAAGGTGATGGTGAGGTGATGGTCTTGCCTCTTGGGGGTCTTTGGCATTATTTACTTATCAAGAGATGAATTCCAAACAAAATCAATTTGGATTGAGTTTGATTGCTTTCGATTTTGTTCAATTGTTTCGATAATCGAAGTTACAGAACAATAGATGTTTGTTTTTGTTTGATTCCCGAACCCAGTTGAATGATTGGTGTTTGATTGGGTTAATTTTGGCAAGAATTTGTTGCATTAGATATGCCAGGCATACATGTAATTAATGTATTGTGCTGTGCAAAAATCTTACCTGAAGTGTACTGTAGTGTAGTTATTCCCAAAGTTGGAAATTCATCTGGTAGTCTTTATAAACAATAGGCTCAGTTAGACTGAAAATGCACTAGCCTCAGTGCCGCGTTAATTTTCCATAGACATTTTGTCTGTTCGGTCAGAAAAGCGACTTTCAGAGCTTTTTTTCAAGCATTTTTTAAATATAACTTTTAATTAATTGCAGATGGAAAGATGAAATAAATCTTCAAGACAGCCGAGTTCATGAAAAGCTGAACAACAACAAGAGAGTCAAGAACAAGAGAGTCGGTTTACCCACTACAAGTGAGAACATGATACAAGTGGAACAGTGCGAAACTTATGCAACATTTTATTGTTTCATTTTTATGTTTCACTGTGTAACAACACTTAAAAGTGCTTTACACAAGATGAAAAATTATTAGGAGCTGAATCAAGCAGAATGCAGACTTGAACCCTTGATATTAATGATCCAACATTAGGCAGATGTTTTACATAATTTTATAGAACAATGAAGGACACAAAGCCATTTTGGCTGTTGCTCAAGAAATATCCATGTTATGAGAGACTTCTATAATTATTGCTCAAAAAACCCTTGGAGACTACAAATTAGGCTAATAATTGAAAGGTAACATAACAGCATTGTTTGTTGAATGCAAAGCATTTTTCCTGTAAGTCAGTTTTAAGTAGTGCATCTGATTGTTTGCATGAGTACCTAGGCTGTTCAGTATTCTGTCATTCTACTACACTATACTAAGAATGGCTCTTTCAGTTTAGAAAATTCAGGTGTTGTGTGCATTGAGCATACAGTAATGATTCAAATATGTACATGTATACACAATCAGCTAATCATATTGCAAACTCCTAATTGCTTAATGAAATCATTTTGGGACTCAAAAAGAACAACATATTGAAACTTGTTACCAAACGTATAAGAATCTAAAAATATTGGTCCATGCAAAATGAGCTTTAATGCAAAGGGCACTTGTGAGGACATAATGTGGAATGAACCTTGATGTTTGTAATCAACAACACTAATGTCAATTACTCAAAACACCTACAATTTAAAGTATCCAAATTTTCATGTGGTAGGTTTTAATCTTACAAAATGGATAATGTTACACATGCCAGACGAGGAAATTTTCAGATTTATGTTAGATATTTGGAATATTTCTTGACTTAAAATTTTACTAGAAGTTTATAGTGGCACTTGATCGAAATTAATTTTGATAAGAATTTCAAAAAGGAGATGCCAATGGAAAGGCATTCCTTAAAGAGGTGAAAAATTATGGGCCATGCTGAACTTTAATTTCCTTCAACAAGTAAAACAAAAGAAGGATTTTAATTGACATCATTTTATTGAACTGGGATAGAATTATATAGTAGTGAGGTACTATGTCTAAGAGTGGCTCTTTCTTGTGTTACAGATTTAAGATAAGGAGATTTGTCACCTAGGATACACAAATATTTTTTTTTACCTCTCATTTAATTTATGGTGGCTCTTTTTTGTGTTACAATTTTGGTTTAGGAGATTCATTACTAGGGCGACCAACATATTTTTACTTTCCATTTTCCATTAAAACAATGTTGTAATGGAAAAATAGCATGAAAGTATCAGCACACCTCATTTAATGAAAAATCATAGTAAACCTTTTTAAATTGACTCTGGAATAAACTCAGTCTTCAATATGAAAATTGGTATCTGGGGACTGCATACAAAACAAATTATTGCAGTAGCTGAATTCACTCTTGAAATGTAGGACTTCAATTCATTGGTTTCAAATTGCAAAGTATGTGGAAGCTTGTAGTTGCCCAGATGTGTCATCTTTCGGCAGCGCACCAGAAATGGGACAGGACAGATGTGCCATCTGTTAAGTCAGCAGAAGCATACAATGTAGTGTGAACCTGATAATGGATATAAAAGGCATGTTGCTTGAAATTTACTTTTCTCATGATCTCATTTGGTGAAAGACAAGGAGGTTTTAAATTGACATCATTTTATTGAACCTGGATACTATTGTTCAGTACATGTAGTGAGGTGTTATGTCTAAGAGTGGCTTTTTCTTGTTTTACAGATTAAGATTGGAAGATTTGTCACCTAGGATACAATTTTTTTTTCTTCTCTTTTAATTTATGGTGGCTTCTTTTGTGTTCCAATTTTGGCTTATGTCATTCATTACTAAGGCTACCAACATATTTTTATTTTTCATTTGTCATTAAAAGTATGTTGCAATGGAAACATAGCATGAAAGTATCAGCACATCCCAATTGATCAAATATCTTTGTAACCTGAGAATGAGTACCGGTCACGTAACAATTGCATCCATATTTATTGATAGTGGGGCTCCCTTTTTAAATCGACTCTGGAATAAACTTCTCAATATAGAAATTGGTATCTAGGGGCCCAACCAGAACAAATGATTACAGTAGCTAAAATAATTCTATTCTGAAATGTAGGACTTCAATTCATTAATCATGGTTTCACATTGTAAAGTATGTGGAAGCTTGTAGTTGCCCAGATGTGTCATCTTTCGGCAGCGCACCAGAAATGGGACAGGACAGATGTGCCATCTGTTAAGTCAGCAGAAGCATACAATGTGGTGTGAACCTGATAATGGATTTAAAAGGCATATTGCTTGAAATTTACTTTTCTCATGATTTCATTAGGTAAAGACAAGGAGGTTTTAAATTGACATCATTTTATTGAACCTGGATACTATTGTTCAGTACATGTAGTGAGGTGTTATGTCTAAGAGTGGCTTTTTCTTGTTTTACAGATTAAGATTGGAAGATTTGTCACCTAGGATACAATTTTTTTTACTTCTCTTTTAATTTATGGTGGCTTCTTTTGTGTTCCAATTTTTGCTTATGAGATTCATTACTAAGGCTACTAACATTTTTTTATTTTTCATTTGTCATTAAAAGCATGTTGCAATGGAAACATAGCATGAAAGTATCAGCACATCCCAATTGATCAAATATCTTTGTAACCTGAGAATGAGTACCGGTCACGTAACAATTGCAACCATATTTATTGATAGTGGGGCTCCCTTTTTAAATCGACTCTGGAATAAACTCTTTAATATAGAAATTGGTATCTTGGGGCCCAACCAGAACAAATGATTACAGTAGCTAAAATAATTCTATTCTGAAATGTAGGACTTCAATTCATTAATCATGGTTTCACATTGCAAAGTATGTGGAAGCTTGTAGTTGCCCAGATGTGTCATCTTTCGGCAGCGCACCAGAAATGGGACAGGACAGATGTGCCATCTGTTAAGTTAGTAGAAGCATACTATGTAGTGCGAACCTAATCATGGATGAAAAAAGGAATTGTTTGCTTCAACTTATCTTTCTCAGACCTGCTATTGTAAGAAATATTCATGATGTCATTTTGGAAATTTAATTCTACTGGTAAAAGACAAGAAGGAATTAAACTTACCTTTTTTCAGTTTGGACTGTTCTCTTTAGAAAATGTTAATGTCATTTTTGAAATTCAATTCAAGTAGCGGTTAGGTTACCTCCAAAATGTTCAACACAGATTCTCGTTGCAGGGTTTGCCCAGATGTTTCATCTTTAGGCCATGTACCCAAAATATGAGACAGGAGAGATGTGCCATGAGTTAAGTTAGCAGAAGTAAGATTATGCAGCCAGATGCGATCCCTAAAATGAATTTAGTGTTGAATAAGGTCCCTTCCTGATCATTTTAAAAAGAAGGCCTGGACTGATAAAATATGACTAGTGGGATTTGGTTTACTGCCTTTTAGATATTTATACTGAATGCAAAAAAAAAAAGAAAGACATTATTTTACAAAATTGGAGTAGAAGTGTAGCGAGGTGGCTCTTCCCCTGTGCTACAATTATGTATTAGGAGATTCATCTTAAAGGGTACCAACAATTTTTTTTATTTTTATAAGGTAGTTCTTCTTTGTCTAAATTTTGCTTTGAGAGATTTATCACTTAGAACATTAACATAAATATCATTTGTCTTCCTTTTCGGTATCAGCCATTACCATGCCAACACACCATGAGAGGATCAGCACACCGTATGTAATGAGATAAATATCATAGCAGGCTGAGGATAAGAAACAAGTGTAAACACACGTAGTATTGTAATCAGAGTCTTAAAATCAAAATTACAACAAAATGATACTTGTATTAACTTCAACCTTTTTAAAAATAAAACTTAATGCTCTCGGGGGGATCTTCATCCACCCCATGACGTGCATTCATTATTTACCCTTCAGTTCCCTTCCGCGTTTAAAATAACGCGAATTTCTCTAGCAAAGCAGGAGTAAAGCGCATACAAATGTAATCATTTGTAGCTGCGGTAAAATTTGCAATAATGTGATGCAAACAAATAGATTTGCACCGTGTTTTCCTAAATTTTGCCTTAAAGGCACACTTGCACTTTTGCAGAGAAAGCACGGCTGTAGTAAATGTATGCCAAATTTGTTAATTTACTGAAATATCAAAACACAAAGCAAATGTAAAACAGATATCATATTTACTTGACATTTTCGTATAAATGCATCGGAAACAAACGTCTGCGTTTGCACCATCTTTGCTGCCGATGTGAATTGTGGTCAAATTTAGAGCCCTAAATTTGCATCAAATTTACTTCAGTGGCAAATCTGATTAAAATTCATTTTTCGTACAGTGACAAATTCAGTGTAAATGAGTATATTTGCTCCTGTAGCAAAGCGTGAGTAAAGCACGTACAAATGTAATTATTTGAAGCTTCGGTAAAATTTGTAAAGATATGATGCAAACAACCAGATTTGCACCATGTTTGCCTAGATTTTGCCTTAAAGGCACACTTATACATTTGCAAAAAAAGCAAAGCTTTGGTAAATCTTTGTCAAATTTGTTGATTTGCAGAGATATCAATGACGAAGCAAACGTAAAGTAGATATCATACTTACTTTACATTTGCGCGTAAATACACCAGGAACAAACATTTGCATCAACTTTCAGAAAACGGCACATAAAAATGACAACAGCGGATGTTAAGTATTAAGACAATCATATTTGCGCAGATAGCAAACGTGAGATAATACACGCATATTTGTTTGCTTAACAGTAATACAAATTCAGTGCAAATGAGTATATTTGCTCCTGTAGCAAAGCAGGAGTAAAGCGCGTACAAATGTAATTATTTGTAGCTTCCGTAAAATTTGTAAAAATATGATGCAAACAAATAGATTTGCACGGTGTTTACCTAGATTTTGCCTTAGAGGCACACTTATACTTTTGCAAAGAACGCAAAGCTGTAGTAAATGTATGTCAAATTTGTTCATTTGCTGTGATATCAAAAACAAAGCAAATGTAAAGTAGATATCATATTTACTTCACATTTACGTGTAAATACAGCAGAAACAAACGTCTGCGTTTGCACCATCTTTGCTGCCGATGTAAATTTGGATCAAATTTAGAGCCCTAAATTTGCATCAAATTTACTTAAGTTGCAAATCTGATTAAATCTAATTTTTCGTCCAGTGTGTGGAGCTTGACCATGAACGTTACCGTAACAATCTTGGCATAAAGGTCGCTCGAAAAGGTTCAGACATATCCGTCTTTAGTGTTCTATCGCAACTATACCAATAATCTTTTAGAACAAAGTTGCTTAAGTTTTACAAATGTACATGTATTTGTACTAATGTACATGTATTTGTACAGTTTTTAGCTTATATTTGTACACTTTTTAGCTTAGTTTATAATTGTAATTAGGTTTTTATATATAAATGTCCAGGTTTTAGTTAGGTGTCCACGATTAGTAGAGCGGACTTTCCCCTCAGCTACTGTATTTTTGACACGATAATAAAGTTATTATTATTATTATTATTATTATTATTATTATTATTATTATTATTATTATAATTATTATTATAATTATTATTATTATAATTATTTTTATTATTATTATTATTATTGTTATTGTTAATAAACAAGTTGAGGTCGCTATGACGTCAAAAATTGTTACCATGGCAACGTCAAAGGAGGTCTAATATAGACTATTTTTGACCTTTTAAGGCTAATAACTTAAAAACAACTATGGTGAAAGTGCTTGTTTTTATCTTACCGACAAAAGAAGACATTTTTTATATACTTTTTTTTTTATAAAACCTGTCGCCAAGATTCCGAGAAATTCTATTTTTTTAAACATATAAGTTGGCTCTGAACCCTACCTACAGAATTTGTTAAAAGTTTGTAACAGGGTTTGTTTTGTTGGTTAGTTTTGTTTATTTTTGTCGTATTAATCAAGGGACAACTAGATGTATGTCGAGCACTTTGTAACATGTCTGGCTGCAAAACAGACTATGGAACCAATCGAACGTTTGGTAATCAAAGTCATCAAACTGAACTAGCGCCAGTTCTCTGGTAAGGGCGATGTACATCAAATCAACTTTATTTTGTTTTGTTTGTTTTACGAGGGTTACACATAATTAGAATTAAGAAGTGTTATTTTTAGTAGAGGGAGGAAAACCGGAGAACCCGGTGAAAAACCCTCGAAGCAAGGACGAGAACCAACAACAAACTCGAACCCATATTTATCGCTGGGTCCAGGAATCAAGCCCGCGCCACATTGGTGGGAAACGAGCGCTCTCGCCATTGCGCTATCAGCCTGCTCCCTTACTCCCCTATTACCAGGGCATACCAAATAAAGTTTAGAAAATTTTATTTAGAAATTGTAGAAAATTATCTCAGTATTGGTTGTTTAGCATTAGATTGTTTGCGACGCAGGCTATTGACTGCGGCGAGGCATATGAATATTTACAACTGGAAATGCGTCACGCGAAAATCATACTGCCTGTTAGATGTCTGTTAAAACCGATGAGGAACTTTCAAACACTAACAAGACTCCGGTAGCCGATAATATCCGGAATCGATTGAAACTACAAAGTGTTGCTCTTTGAAATCATATTAACTCTTACTGATTTTGCAGAAACATATTAAACGGTGTTTCGTGAAAAAAATAATTCATAGAATAAATTTAGTGCTACTCGAGTGTCTGCTGATATGCTTGGAATACATGTACCTTTATATTATTACCGAAGATTGTTTCGATTACAGTGCTTCAGTAAAAAGTGATGTACGTAATGTGATCTAAATTCGGTCGATGGCAATGGGAAAAGTAATATTTCTACCTTATTATTTCCTGGAAAACTTTGTTTTTGTGGTTTAAAAAATCTTCTAATAACGCGTAACAAACGGATCGGATACATTTCGTCAGTTAATTAAAATGCAAGGTTAAAATTTAAATTTATGGGAAAGGTCGTTCTCTGATGCGACACAATATACTTGTCGAACTTTCATAAGATTCATATAACAGTTAACTGTGGTAGATGTTGCTGATAAAGGCACTAGAAGGTTGCCTTTAAAAGCATTTAACGTTAATCTAAGGTTAGTGTAACCTCTAAGTAGTTGATGCGAAAATAAAACTGTGCAACAGTCTTTGATATGCAGCTCAGAATGGTCCAATATCGCACACGAGTAGATACTAATCAAACGCAAGACTTAATTGCAATCTTATGGAGAACTTAAAACACAGTCATAAATTGTCTTCTAAATATATATTACCAAGTATTTTATATTTCACATACTCACGCATACTCAAGTCTTAACAAGAATTCTACAAAGTACGTTTCATCGATTTAAAATTTGCAAAAATGATGCATGCATCATTTGAAACAGTATTGCATCGATAGCGCGAGCGGAACACCCGAGCAGAAGGACACACGTTTGCTTGGACTAAAAACTGCTTAGTTGAAGTATATAAGAGAGATCAAGAATACTTAATTTTTTCTCATTACATGTAACACAACTAGGAAGGGATCATTACATGTTTGAATTGAGGCCCAAAATAGCCTAAAATATTGGATTTATAGAATGATACATACCTGCATGTGGAGGCAACAGCAATACCAGAAAAACACAGAAGTATGAACAAATTCGTAGTGAGTTTGTAAAACTCATCTTATTGCTACAGACAAAGTGCCAAAGTCTCATATGTCTCATCAAACACGGGCTATCAAACATAGAATACAGCACTGTTTGACTCTGCGACGGTCTGTCATAAAGCCTGCATACGCTCAGCCCCTGGGGGAGTGGGTGGGAGAGTACTTAAAAATATTTCGTATTGGGAGGCTCAGCACCTTACTCTTCATATGACAATTTTTGACAGGAAAGGTAACCCTTTCATTCACCTCCGATAGAAAATGACACCCCTTTCACATACGTACCTACAGAAGGGGTACAGCATCTCTCTTTCATATATATATTTTTTAATTTTCTACTTGAAAAAACCTTTCAAAATACTTAAATCAATCGACTGTTCAGTAGGGCTGTGCGAAAAATTTTGAAATGCTTTTTTCGATACCTAAATGATACTTTCCCTACCTTCTGTATACTCTAACTCATGTAGCGATGGAATTGAAAGCAATGCAATTTATCTTGTACACTAAATGAATACCGAGGGTCAATCAAGATTTCGAGAAAATTAGGCTTGTTTGAAAACAAAAGAAAACGACAATCTTTGCTATGGTAACCTTTGTGACAAAGTGTCCATTAAAAAATTAAACTTTGGTCATATTTGGTCAATACGGTGTATTTGGCAAAATCAATAATTGGCTTCCTTGATAATTTTTACTTTTAAAACAACCACCCTAGGGCTAAAGAAACTACATCGAGCGTCCTTAATAGCTTCTTATGTGGAGGGGGGCTTTTAAAAGCTCTTCAACAGATAATCGAAAAAGCTAGAGTGAGCAAAGAGCCCATTTAGTCACAGAAAAGCTAAACTGGTCACAGCGAAGTTAAGTAAGTTAGACTAGTGTTTCACAGGTTAGAAAACAACAGAACATGAATAATCAGATACAGTAAACTTTATGAAATCTCAATTGATAAATGATCGTTACAATCACACCAACAGCTACTCAAAGGTTGTTCTCATTTAGAGGAAAAAAGCAAAATGACCTCTCGGGATAAACGGAAAGCCTTGCCCTGTATAAAAAATATATTATTGACCATGCAATCAATCAATCAATGAACCAGCTAACCTTCCAGCCAGATAGTCAGACAGACAGACAGACAGACAGACAGACAGACAGACAACCAGCCAGTCAAACAGCCAGCCAGCCAGCCAATCTCATGACAACTAATATGTATGGCGTATTGAAGTGTGACGACTGACAAAGTTTTTTTTAGCACTTCAGAAAGAAAGAGGCAAAAAAGAAAAAGTTACCGAAACATGGAAGGATTTTTTAAAAACGATCTTGTATTGCATACGTGACCCAGCGCTGTCACGCGATCGTCTGGTGAAATATTAATGAAATACTACGGACAACCAGCAGTAAGAAAAAGAGCTTACAAAGATCGTTTTGCACGGTAGAATTTTTTTAATTGCGGAATTTAACTCCGCTCTGCGGCCTGTGACACGAGCTATCAAACACTACCTAATCAAGAATTGGTTCACTTTGTGGTTGTTATACGATTGAAGTTTCGTGCGTTTAGCATGCAAAAAGGTTGGTCGCACAGGGTACCCCCACAGTGAAGATTTTCTTTATGGAGTGGGGTCGATATAATGATCTCGGGCCTGCAGTTGTAGGCCACCCTTTTATTTTGCTTTAATGTTGATTGAGGCAATGTTTTTAAAGGGTAAATGACAAAATCCAAAAATCACTGCCAAACTGTCAACTTTTTACAATCCAAGCTAACGTCAGTTAGTTTCCTTCGCAGTTCGCTTGGGAAACCATTGCAACTGGTTATTTTGGTTATTTTGCATACCTGATATCGACCTTCGAAGCTAGGACATTTTCAATATAATTGCGGAGGAAATGCAGCCATATAATTTTGTCAAAAATGGCTCGTCCGCGCCGGGTATTTATACACATATTCCTTAACATTACACAAATAAACAGTGCAATAAAAATATAATTGCGGCGTAAACAAATCGTTACACTCAAGCTGCGTTTTGTCTAGGCTGTGCGAGGGTCGGATATCAAGACTCAGGATTAAACAAAAGCCATATATACAGTGAATGCTTTCGAATTATATTTGAAGATGAAATACGAAAGAATTTTGCTGTCTTTGACTGAAATTCCACTCGAACTGCGTAGATACGATCGCATGTTGTAAAGCCGATTCATGCAACATTTCTGTCAACGCGAGGTCTCGTCCCTTACGACCTAGGTTGATGTAGCGACCAAATTTGGCCTAATTTTTAACCGCTCCTAAGCTAAAAGAAGCCCCCATCTCTTGCATTTGTTTTAACTTCAATAATATCTTTGAAAAGAGCGAGTTTTTTGGTATGGTTTATTTTTGACGTTTGTAACTTTTAAACGATGTAAGTGCTAGTGATTATTTATTCGTGTTTTAGTTACGCAATCCATTGTTTGTGCGACGCTTTTTATAGATCGCCTTTCAGACACACGTGCGTTGAGATAAGAAAGCTGACATGTCACTTTTAAAATTGTTATATAACGTTTGTAAATGTGACAAGTCACGTTTTTTCCATGAGATCGCAAGTGATCACCCACAGCGGAAAGTACTCCCTTAAGAAATTAAAACAGTCCCTTGAGAAATTAAAAAAGTCCCTTGAGAGTTTACAAATATGTGGTCCAAATTTTGTCCACATAACGCCTATTCTACGTTTTTAGCTTGTAAACAAGCAAAAACGTCGAAAAAATCACACTACATGTCACAATGTCCAGTTCTATTGATCAAAATTTAACAATTATAATAAGATCTCCATGAAAAGCTGTTGTTGAAATTTCTTACGACGAAAGGTGAAACAGAAAATAGTTAGTGAAACACCAGCTTCGTGGGTGGGACTTCCAGTTCAAAACCAACCATATCATGAAATGTACGCGCTCTTGGGTTCAAACATAATCTATGAGTCACCATTACTTTTGATTATGAATCTTTTAATTTCAATAGACTTTCTTCACCTTTGTGGAAGTGCGAACGGAACCTGTAAGCAATTAAAGTAAAAAAAACGTAAAGTAAAAAGGTAAAGTTTGGCTGAAAAATAAGACAGAAAATCAGATGCCAGGAGGAGCGCTTCCATCAACTAGATTTTAATTTTTATTTCATTATTTCGACTGACATTTGCGATCAAACAATCAAGTCATTAGGAGACAGCTGGAAATGTGAAAGACTGATGCTCAGCGAAATATGAATGAACCCAAGTTTTACTGAGATATCAGTTAACAGCAAAAAAACTACTCAGAATAGAACTAAACTGAGAGAATTAAGTTCGTGATAAGTTCAACAACAACAACAACAACCATTTTATTTTGCCAACTTAAATAGAAGATCAATTACAGCATAATATAAATTAACTAGAATAGGCAAAAAAACTACTCAGAATAGAAATAAACTAAACGAGCTGAGTAGTTAAAAAAAAAAATTAATTGCTTTGACAAGTTTGTACATAAAAGAAGACAAAAGTAAAATAAGACAAGTACTAAGTAATTAAGTACCACGCAGAAAAGAAAAAAATATAAAACTAGTGGTAACCACAGGTTAGAAAGTGCGGGCCTCTATGCAGTTAAGAGAAGGTACTGGGAGGGAAGTGTTTCAGACAGTGTCGATAAATCACTGGACAAAAGAAAATTATTTCGAGTCAGGTCGAGTAACGCGTCACGCTTAAGTCACGAATGTTTTTTATCGTTTCCTATTGCCGCGAACCAATCAGAGTTGTTTTTTTTGATTGACAGTTTTGCGAAGTGTAGTCGAGCACGCGGTGTGAATTGAGATGTGATTTTGATACAATCACAGCAGATCTTCTCAAAAGCAACACCTATAAAACAACGTCTGCAAAACGTTATGTCTGCAAGACAGAAGCATCGATCTAATGTGACAAACTGTTGGTTTTTCGCATTCTTATCGCTCTTGGAGACAAGATTTTTCTCTTCCGGTGTTACGACAAACTGTCGTGATTGACACATTTTTTGCATTCCGATCGTTTTTAGTGGAAGAACAAAATTTTCAACTTCCGGTTTGCAGATAGCCTTTATAAACGTGGCGCGCACGCGTAATACGCAATCTGCTGGTCACTGTCAAGATTAGGGTTGCGGGCCTCTCTTGGGCCCGCAATGAAATAAAAATAAATAAGTACAATGTAACTAAGTATGTATAAGTGATAATTTAATTTAGAAAAGAAGGGAAAAAAGGGAACATGGGACAAAAAAAAGAAAAACAGTACCAGTTAATGTTTGAACTAAAATTTGTTAATATTAGTTTAATACGAGCGAAAAGAAAATTAAAATACTAAGCCAGCATTAACCATAAGTACTTAAATAACGCTTTTTCATAGTTTGCTTAAATGAATGAAGAGATAGACTTTTTAGTTCTTCATCCAAGTTATTCCAGATGGAGGGACCAGAAAAGTGTAAATTAAATTTGCCATAATTAGTTCTAACACGATTGATATAGTAGGTTGATTTTGATGCTAGCTTAGTATTATAACTGTGTTTAGATGATATACTTAAGAAGAAATTGTCGAAGGCTTTAGGTAGTAAGTTATGATGATACTGAAACATAAAAAGGGCAGTATGAATACTAACCAGATCCATGAATTTAATTAGGCCTAATTGTGAAAATAGAGGGCTGGAGTGTGCATCTCGTTTGGAAAATGTAATTATTCGTACTGCCTTTTTTTGCAGAATTACAATAGGTTTAAGAGTTTGACTCCGTCGAGTTCGTCCGACTAAATTAAGATCGACCAACACGTTCTATCTGTCTGCTTTAGACGAATGGAACGTGTAAAGATCGACTGTGGGACAAACGTCGATCTTTTCATGAAACGAAATTAATGAATAAATTTAATATTTGTATGTTAAGGTATTTTTAGCCTCAAAATATTCGTTCTTGCTGCTCTGAATTAGGTTCGACGGTTGGTTCGACGAATTATGTTCAACGTTTGAGTCAACGGTCGAGCTTTACCTGTTTGGGTCGACCAAAATTGCAATTTAGTTCGTCTCATGTGAAGTTCGACGTTTGGCCCGGGCCTAAGTGTAACATCTCATTTTGTAAAATAGTCAAGGTACGTAAGGTAATTTTGAACTGTGTAACAAAATAGTTGAGTTAAAATAATTAAACATACTTCGCCGAAAGAATAGTTTTAAAGAAACACAACACATGTAGGTATACAACATCGCACAAGAAGAAGATGTCATTTGGTCAACTTCTAACAAGAGATTAAGTCAGTGATGTAAACCACAACTAACCTTCGAGAACCTTAATATTTCCCAAGAATACCTTATTATAGGAAATTAACGCTCGTGTTAATTAAGGTATTTGAAATAAACGCAACTAAATTACCGCAAATTGGAAGGAAACTTACTCCTGAATAAAGGACATTTGCGCGAAAGACGAGGTGAATTTTTAAAATGAGGGAAATTAACACGATTAACACAATGAAACACGAGGAAGCGCAGTTTGTGGCGAAAACAAGAACAAATTCTGTTCCAGCATTGACTTTTTTATTTGGCCGAAATCATAAGAAGTTGATATGTCAGATGTGGAACTGCTCTTCTGAAAGCAGGTATGAACTGGAAATATCGTAAACAACATATCATTCTGAAGGATTTCACATTGCAAAAGATCGAAATACAAGAATCAATTGCTTAAATTTTTCATGATTAACATAAGCCTATAGTTCTTTTTTTTTTCAAAACACGATGGTTTAATTAATTCACTGAAAACATTTTATGCTATGGTAGTAAACAAAACACCTTTCTGTCCATTAAGCCTCCTGTTCATGAACAGAAACTTAAAATCATTAGCCACAGAGCACCTGTCTCAAAAATTAAGCGAAGATTACCGAATATGTCCTTCTCGATTCAATTCTTTTAAACTCTTCAGCATAAATTTCAAATCAGTTCAAGAAAAGCCTTTCACACATTTTCGTGCTGAGGGCCGTAACTAGCAAAAGGCACGGCGAGGCAGTTGCCTCGTCTTATTTTTTACCCAAAATTTGCAGTTGAAAACAACATATTATTATATACTATATACAAGGCTAAAAAGAGTTAAAAATGGTAAAAAAAAATTAATTTTGTTTACCATTTTTAACTCTTTTTAGCCTTGTATATAGTATATATTTTATAAAGCGAACATTATTGACATCCCTCAACATATTTTTTGTTGGGAAAATAATCCCCAGTTAAACAAGATTGATTTTTTTTTTCAAGAAATACCTCATGAAAAATGTCTCTAAAAGGGGTTCATAGCTTCTAGATTTCAAACTTTTCTGGAGGGCATGCCCCAAGAACCTACTAGCAAGATCTTGCCTCGTCTATGGCAAAGGTCTTTACTAAAGACATTAAAAAAAAACGCCTAAAAAACGTTCAACGATGTCGGGACACGGAAACTGTTATCAGGCATGCAGTTTTGGGCGACACGGCTATTTTGCTTTAGCCTATAGATCTTCATTTTCAGAACACAATGGTTTAATTTATTGCAAACGTTTTTTTATGCTATGGTAGCAAACAAAACATCTTCCTCTCCGTTTAATCCTTATGTTCATAAAAAAAGATGCCAGATCATTAGCCACAGAGCAATTGCCTCAAAAAGTAAGGAAACCAATTACCAAAAATTTCTTTCTCGATTCCGTTATACCCTTCCGAATAAATTCGGAACATACTTCGTGGAACGTCTTTTACGCGTTTTCGTGCGAAAGGCCTTTAAACATTGCTGAAGTCATAGAGTACTGCATGAAAGAGGACTTTTGCACTAAAACGCGTAAAAAGCGTTCCACGAAATCAGAATTTGAAAATTATACTTGTAGTTTTAAAAGAACTGAGGAGAAAATATTCCGTAATTTTATAGTTTCCTTATTAATTTTAAAGGCAGGATTAAATGGTGAGGAAGGCTATTTATTTGCTGCCATAGCATAAAACACGTAATAAATAAAAGAACTGTACGCTTAGCAACGGATGCGCGTCGCTCACTCTTTCTCAAAAACGATGAAACCATTGGCTACTCAAACTGTATACAATTACTGGCCACAATAGTCAACAGCGTGTCCCTTGCTCTTAAGAAAAGGTAGATGTAATCATTTTGACAGACGAATGCAAAATTATAGATGGTCCAGAAAGATGATGGCCTGATTGCTTACAGGAGGAACCAAATCAGTTTACCGTTCAGTTCAATACCTTCACTGCCTTCAAACCAGTTAAATTGCGCCTGATACAAACAATTCAAGATGGACATCAACAGCACAATAGCTAGCACCCAAAGTAGGTTAGTGTTCCAGTGCCCGCAACTACCATTTTTCACCTGGGCTTTAAACAATATAACTTTTCCCTGGATTTTAGTTGTCATCATCGCCATTGCATCGCCCGTTACCATTTTCTTGAATTCATTAGTAATCATTGCTGTAAAGAAAAAGAAAGAACTGCAAAAACACTCAAACATTCTGTTTGTTAGTCTGGCCATCGCGGATCTTCTAGCAGGCGCTATAACAATGCCGTTATCTGCCGCAGTTGACATATTAATTCTCCGCCAGGTTTCGTTTGAGCATATTTGTACATTAGACTTACTGATAAACAAAAACATGATCATTTTTCTTTCGTCGTCTTCTTTACATCATTTGACTGTAATTGCCTGCGAGAGGTACGTGGCGATACACAAATGGATGGACTACAAAGTTATCGTAACAAAAGCCCTCCTCAAAAACCTCGCAATAGCCGTCTGGGTGTTAACCGTGTTTACAAAGCTTCCAGCCTTTGGAATGATAATAGCGGACGTGGACGGCCAGCTCGTCAAAATCTTGCGTATCGGTGAAAGAGTTGTGGTAGTGGGTTGTTTGGTGGCTATTGCGTATTTTTACGTGATGGGGTACTTTGGACTACGCAAACGTAAAATAAAGGAAATCAGCAATGTTACCATGGCTTTAAAAGCAAAACTCCAATCTAAAGTCGCCAAGACGACTGCGTTGCTTACTGCTGCCCTGGTATTCTCGTTTTTTCCAGCAATTGCTGTTGCTCTGTTGGCAAACATTTCCCCAGTGTTCGGAACAAATTCGGCCTTCCGATTGGCGAAGGCACTGATACAGTTAAACTCTCTAGTCACCCCTATCTTGTACTGTTATGGAGACCGCTGTTTTAGGAAAGATGTGCTGGAGCTATTAGGAATGGGAAAACCTCAAGCAATTCAGCCAGCAGTTGGTGCCACACGATTTGTCAGGAGAAAGGACCCATTTGGTTCGGTAGAGCTGCAAAACGATTAGAATCCACGCTTGATAACAAGATCAGCTTCCTGTGATCCAGCCATACGTTTAGATGATGTTCAACCGCTAGCTAAACCTCGTAAATATTATTGAGATCAGTGTCAAACTCCAAGCTTGATAAATGCAGTGGTTCCCTCGTTGGTCCACAGCTCCACCAGCCATCGTCTATCGTGACAACAAGAGCTACAGTCCATGCTGAAAGTGGTGCGCCACGAACAGCTAGGAAAACCAATCGTGTATTGCCGAATGATGCGATCTTGTCACAAGGCGCAACACTCCTCACCCGTATAGTACAGAGATCGAAATCCTGGGACTGTGGCGTCTCCGTTCAATTTGCCAAAAGTTGTCAAAACGTGCAAGAAAAGACTGTCCGAAGGCCCAAAACAGCGCCATCAAATATCGATGTCCTGGACGAATTCGAAGCAGCACCAACGACCGGATTTACGAAGCGGTTTTGAGAACTATAAAAAGACTCTCTTGGAACTATAAAATCGTGTGATTGAGGGGTCACAGTCAAACAAATTTAAACAAATACGACATTTTATTGGGTAGAGATTTCGTTAATCTACAGCTCGTTACTGGTTTGTAGTTTGACAGAACAGATAGCACACAAGTGTAATATTTTCGACAACATTTTTGTTTATTATACCAGGAATATACTCCAAAACAAATCGTAAAGAAACAAATCATTAATCGCTGTTTTTAAGCTTGCGTTGACAGGTGGATCTTGAATGTACTGTATGGTCTGCGCAAATTTTTGTTCGTTCGTTCGTTCGTTCGTTTGTTCGTTCGTTCGTTCGTTCGTTCGTTCGTTCGTTCGTTCGTTCGTTCGTTCGTTCGTTCGTTCGTTCGTTCATATTTATTCTTTCATTCTATCTATTTGCATATTTCTCCATGCTTTCCCTGTGAAATTCTCCCACCTACAAAAGTAGCCCTCTGAAGGTATTGTGTAACGAGAAACAGGAGAAAGCACGCGAGAGAAGCGCTTAAAACCTGGAACGTGAGATGAAGCAAAATAAAAGAAATTGCGACGGGAAAATCAAATCAAATCAATCAAATCTGCTTAACTTAATCAATTCGTGACTGTGGTAGCTACGAAGGGTTTATCCTTAATTAAAACATCAGCCAGCCGACACTGCAGTTTTCGTAGAAAATGATCGCTAATTTGTTGATATTTTTTCTTATTGTATCGTGTTTGTCACTGAGAGTTACCTCATTAATTTCATAGATCTGTGTCACGTAAGTTACAGAAATTTTAATGTGCAAAAACAGAGCTTGATTTACTTTCCTTTTGTGCAAGTATGTAGTGTAAACAGTCTGTTTTGAAGTCAGGTGACACTTGACAGAATAAAAAAAGTTAAAAATTATTTTTCTCAGGGCCTTTTATTTTTCGGTGAAGGAAACTTTATTTAAGAAAAACAACTTTATCAGTACATGTACAGAGTCATTACGTGTGAGAGGACGGATAGCTGATGACACTGAAGCACTGGTCGTATGAGTCAAAACCACAATTTGCATAGAAATAAATGCTTTTTTATGTCTGGATACACCTGATTGCAATATGGTTGTCACAGAAAAAAGGAAAAAGGAAAACTACTCAAATAGGAATTAATTAAGCACATGCAGGAAATTTGTTCGTACAAATGGTTTCAAAATGCCTCAAAATACGAATAAATCAATTTATCTTGTTACAGCATAAAAAAGTGGACTTAAAGTGTGCAGATAAAAACTTATGAGTTTTCTGTAAATGCTCCCAGTATAGTAATGAAATTAACAATGCTAATTAGTTCCTATTTACTTATTTCCTTTTTTTTTCTTTTCCTTATGATAACGTCGTTGAGTTTAAAATTTTAATGACGTCTTATAAGAATTGTCAATTTTTTGCCGTAATTAAATCCTTGACCATTTCTATTTCTTCCATAAAGGAAAACAAAAAAGAGAAAAATTTAAAAAAAGACAAAGACAAAAAAATTTGGTTAGGTCGGTACCTGTTACATCGTTACGCGTTTTACTAACAACCCATTTCTTGACTTTCTACTGATGAAGGGCTAAGCCCGAAACGTTTGGAACTTTTAACTATTTTAAAGGCACTTTCAACTCATTTAGTGAGAACTTTATTATACTTTTGTACTTTTACAAGTGCCACGCAGCACAAGGAAATTTATTATTGATTTTCAATTTTAACATAATCGATCAGGCCTCCTCAAAGTTAAAAACGTTTGCACGCAAGATCAAAAAACGCTTCACATCCGCTCGCTAAAACCAACACTTAACGCACAAGTTCATCACGTTAATTTTAAACATTCTGTTTAATTTACTCGTTATTGTTACTGTTCTAATTATTACTATTATTATTGTATTTTTCTTTACTTTTTATTGTTACTGCCATGTTAAAAACGCACTGAAGATGACAGATGTTGCGAAAAAACATGTTTGTCGTGTTCTATTTGAAATAATTATGATAATCGACTTTTTCACCGACCAATCAAATCAGAGAAACTCTATCTTTGTTTTGCAGCTACGCAATTGATATCATTTTCACTTTCATTTTACTACCAGTTTCATTTTCTTCTTCAGTCCTTCTTCGCAATTAGATCATGGCGGAAGCGAGAGAGGAATACGGGGGCTACAGCGGATTTGCGTTTGTAGACAAGCCATCTGATGCGCTGAATTGTCCCATTTGCCTATGTCCTATGAGGGACACCGTACAGACGGCGTGCGGACATCGCTTTTGTCGAAGCTGCTTGTGGCAGACTTTCAGGTGATGTGAACTAATGCGTGCGATTTCATTTATTGCCCGATTGTATGCGTATAAGTAGTTCGAATTCGGTCGATCATCCTTTCTTGACTATCTTACTCAGACCTCACAAAAACTGAACATCACTGGAAACGTTTATAGATTAACTGAAATTTATAAAACATGTTATAAATTTTCTTCCTAATTCTCAGTCAAGTTCTTCTATCCCGGGACCTGTAAATAAACGAACATCGCCCGTTTGTGCTCATAAAATCCTTTGCAAACCTGACTACAATTGCAAAGTTATTTCCACCACATTGACTAAGAATATTGCAGATGCCCACTATCTGAATTTAGACGTAGCGTGTCTTTGTTTAGACGCCAACATCTTATCGATTTAGAAATCACCTTCAAATTCATTTAAGATGAGCGACCTTCTCAATGAAAGAAATTAATTTAAGAAGCAATATTCGTAGATGTCAGGGTTCGTTCAAACTCTCTGTACGCCCTTACAATCAGATTATTTAAAGCATCCCATATTATTAACTTACAACGTCCGGATTCATTGAGTACTTTAGGGTATACCGTATAAATGTAAACCACGAAAGAAATACTCCGGCTTCTGAGACTGGACCATACATACAATGTAAACATTTTTGCATAAAGTGCTCAGGCTTTTATGCAGACTCAAAGAGGTCATTGTTTATAAAATACTCGATCGTAGTAGTCACGTCATAATTTGTTAGTGGTTTGACGTTGACTGTGTTTTGATGTTATTTTTCAAGACGTTTCGGCTATTGCTTAAGCCTTCATCAGTTAAATAATCAAAGCTGTTACACGCGATTTTAATTCTTTAAAAATAACATGTAAAGATTGAAAGAAAGGAACGTGGCGCCAAACTCATGCGCGTGACAAGGATTTGTAAACCTCTTAGTCCGGCAATATGGTGCATAAATTTCGGTGAATTGTGCGATTTTTGTTAAAAGCACCAAATTTGGCACAGTGATAGTATTTGATGAGCTGATCAATTTCAGATATAGGCCCATCCGGAATTCTTTCAGGGGGGGGGCATTTTTTGGACCCAGGGGGTGAGGGTGGGTGGCATTTAAGCTTTATGGCAAAATTTACTGCATCCTTTGAGTAAAAGACACCAAATTTGGCACAGTGATAGTATTCGATGAGCTGATCAATTTCAGATAAAGGCCCATCCGCAATTCTGTCAGGGGGACATCTTTTGGACCCAGGGGGTAGGGGTGGGTGGCGTTTAAGCTTTATGGCAAAATTTACTGCATCCTTTAAGTAACAACGACCAAATTTGGCACAGTGATAGTACTTGATGAGCTGATCAATTTCAGATATAGGCCCATTCGCAATTCTGTCAGGGGGGTCACCTTTTGGATCCAGGGGGTGGGGGTACCGGGTGGCAACATTTGGGCTTTATGGCAAAATTTACTGCATCCTTTGAGTAACAACCACCAAATTTGGCACAGTGATAGTATTTGATGAGCTGATCAATTTCAGATATAGGCCCATCCGCAATTCTGTCAGGGGGGGGGCACCTTTTGGGTCCAGGGGTGGGAGTACCGGGTGGGACCAAATTTGGTACAGTGATAGCATTCGATGAGCTGATCGATTTCAGTTATAGACCTGTATGAAATTCTGGCAGGGGGCACCTTTTTAACCCTGGGGTTGGGGCGGGCAACATGTAAGCTTTATGGTGAAATAACTAAACCATTTTGGTTAAAGCACTAAATTTGGCAGAATTATAGTTATTAACGGGCTGATTGATTTCATCTTTGGATCTATTTGGGTTTCTTTCAGGGTTGCCTTTTTTACCCACGCGGATGGGGTGGTCTCGTTTTGAGCTTTGTGCTCAAAGCACTATTTTTGGCTCGTTTATAGTATTAAATGTGATCACCAATTTCAGTATCAATGGGCTCATCTGAAATAGTTTATGGGAAACTCAGAGAGCATACAGGGGTAGGTATGTTGTCAACTAATGGTAAATTGATTGTGCATTTAAATTTTGGTTACGAGCACCACATTGATAAGATTAGCCTTGCTCATGAGCCATTCCGGGTTTTTTCCAGCCAGGGTGAACTATTTGATCCCTGAAGAAGGATGAATATTTTTGAGCAAATTGGTGAAATGATTGGGCACGTTATGCTAAAAGAATCAAATAGGAATCCAAGAGCTTGACTATTTCAGCAATGTAAAAGGGGTATTTAACGTTTCTTCAACGGGTATTCAACGTTTCTTCAAAAACTGAAATGGAGGAATTAATGTAAAACACAAGCTAACACAACGACACCCATATTCACTGTTTCCGCCATCAGCTCTCGCCATCTTGTTAGACTGCTTTCAAAAAATCTCACCCCACTTGCTTTGTAGTCTCACATCAGGTTCAACCCTTCGGGGAATTCTTACCCTGTTTCTGATCCCAGGTGCGGAGACCGTCTGCATCCAAACGAAAGAGAAACTCACACGGGCTATGCAAGGTTATCATATGTTATTAAAGGAAACCTTCGAGAGTTCTTCTTTCTGCACAGAACCGCAAGAGGCAAAACAAGTGCAGCGTGCTTAGCCAATTTCTTACATATGTGGATGTTAACATCCACATATGTACGAAACTTCTTGTGTTGTCATGAAAAGACAGACACCAGTCTTCTTCTGTATGCACCGGACTGTGATCATGACAACCAAAACTTCAACAAGTTCGTGATTAGAACAATGGACTCAAATATCTCTGATTAATATACTTCAGATCAGTGGATGGCATTGCCTTCAGAGTAAGAAACCAGTTCTTTGCTATATATTATTGCACAAAACTCTTACAACTCTTGGGAAGAAAACGTCACGAGTCTTCCCTGAATTATCCAGCTGTAAACCTCAGCATCCAAAAGAAGCGCAAAGGCACTACCTGCGCAGCATAACGACATTTCCGCTAATATCGTCGTTATTACTCACACATGTGCTGATACAAACGGTCATATTTTTTGAAATACTGAAAACTTACATGGGATTTTGCATATTTTAGCCGATAAAGGACTACACTTTTCGGCTGTGTAGAGTGGAGTTATCGGCTAGGTCCCGAAATTGAAATCATTCGCTTCAAAATCAAGGTCATTTTTCAACCTTTATTCGATGCCGATCAGAAATGGTCATTATATCCTTGATTTCGCATTTGAAGAGAAATTGAAGACTTACTACTTTCTTAGAAAACTAGAAATGTTTATAAACATATTAATATAAAAAATGTCAACTGTTCGATGCGAACGAAATATTTGACAGTGACCCGAAAAATGCCTATTTTTCTAATTTTCCAGATGTTGCGGCGGGCCCGAAGGGGCAAAATATTTATTGGCTCCTAACGTGGCCAGAAAATCATTTTCAATCAAACCAAATCTGTTTTATTTCTAGCCTCGGTAAAGTCTTTCAGTACTAGTTGCCAGAGTTTAAGGTAAAATTATTTTTTTGACCCGAATTTGAGTGGGTGGTTTTCAGGAAAGACAGCTTCTTAAATCTTTTTTCAGACCAAAACATACGTAACCCTGAAAGCATACCAGAAATGCCCATTGCTGAAATTGAACAATCAAGCTCAACAAATACTATAGTTGCGTCAAATTTGTCAACTCAAAGGGCGCAACAATTCCACCATAAAGCTCAAAAGGATACCATTGATCCCCATAGGCCGAAAAAATACCCCGAAAAAGCATTTTGGATTGGCCCATAGGTATAATGATCATCTCAACTAATTCTATAATCGTGGCAAAAATGGTGCGAACTCAAATGGCCCGACAGTGTAAAAACTCAAACGGAAACCACCACCTCCCCCTTGGTTCAAAAAGGACAACTCTGCAAGAATTCTGGATATAGGAAACTCAGAACTGAAATTGATCAACTCATCTTGCACTATAATAGTGTCATTTTTTAACCAAAAGGGTTCAGTAATTCTACCATAAAGTGCAAATGCTACCAAATACCTCTCCCTGGGTCAAAAAGTGTCTCCCTCTGGAAAAATGTCGAATGAGCCCTCAGCTGAAATCGATCAGCTTATCGAGTGCTATCACTGTGCGAAATTTGGTACTTCATACTAAAAGAATGCAGTAAATTTTGCCATAAAGCTCCAATGCTACCCCCACCCCCTGGGTCCAAAAGGTGCCCCCCTGTCAGAATTCTGGATGGGACTATATCTGAAATCGATCAGCTTATCAAATTCTATCACTGTGCAAAATTTGGTGCTTCTTACTCAAAGGCTGCAGTAAATTTGCCATAAAGCCCAAATGTTGCCCACCCCACCCCCTGAGTCCAAAAGATGTCCCCCCTGACAGAATTGTGGATGAGCCTTTATCTGAAATGGATCAGCTCATCAAATACTATCACTGTGCCAAATTTGGTGCTTCTTACTCAAAGGATGCAGTAAGTTTTGCCATAAAGCCCAAATGTCGCCCACTCCCACCCCCCCGGGTCCAAAAGATGTCCCCCCTGACAGAATTGCGGATGGGCCGATATCCGAAATCGATCAGCTCATCAAATACTATCACTGTGCCAAATTTAGTGCTTCTTACTCGAAGGATACAGTAGATTTTGCCATAAAGCTCAAATGCCACCCACCCCCACCCCCTGGGTCCAAAAGATGTCCCCCCTGACAGAATTGCGAATGGGCCTATATCTGAAATTGATCAGCTCGTCGAATACTATCACTGTGCCAAATTTAGTGCTTTTAACAAAAATCGCACAATCATTTCACCTTATTGCCGGACTATCTGGGATGATACCGTGGTCGTTCCTAGAGTGCGGATCCTTAATGGACAACCAGGCTTCCAAAAAGAGTCGCTTTTGACAATCTGGCTCATATGTCCAACTACATTGACAGCATTAAAATCCATGTGATTATTTTCATGGACATGACAGGAGATCTTAGAGTCATGGTCGCAATCCGGGTCTGACTACAATTACACTATTTTAAGCCACGTCATGTTTAGTTCATTTCGCATCCCAGCCCGAATTGTAGAGGGGGTGGCTGGATTATTGGCAAAATATAAATAGCAAGCTAACTACAATCACCACTTGTTGGTGAACTTTTTACTGAGAACTAAAGAAGCGTTCTATACTAAGGGATAAAAGCGACACGGCCCTAAGTCATGGTGACACAGGAATTTCCAAACAGCTACAAACGGCATGATTACGGCACTGAAACGCGATAGAGAAACAAAAAATGTTAAATAAAAGTGACAGCTAGTGACATGAATGAAGGTTGTCAATTTATAAATAGATAGCTAAAATTTGGATAGTAAATACAGACAACTCCCGCCTTGCGGACACCTCGCTATTACAGACACCCCGTTATTACGGACAGGTTAAAGTCCCGGCGAATAAAAATTACTGACAATAACTCCCGCTACTACGGGCTTTGTCTATTGCGGACACTAAATCGTGGTCCCGAAGGTGTCCATTATAGTGGGAGTTGACTGTATACGGTAAATGCTAAATACCACATAAAAGTGACTCAGAAAGAAATATTTCATTTGGGGAGGCTCATATTGTATTTTCAACCATGTTCCATGTTTTTTCTCACAAACAAAGATCAAGGAGTAATATAATAAGTTGGCTGACAACTAGCTAACACTTGAACAGTGTGTATATCTCGTGCTCTGCTTCGACAGCTTGCATTAAAGTACAACAATAGTATCAACAAGTTCAAAGATATCTTTTCTTAAGTAGAGATTGATGATAATTAAAATATCTCATTTTTCCTTTAGACAAAACAACACGCGACTTTGTCCTCAATGTCGAACTTCTATTCGTGGAAATAATCAGGTAAGAAAATCAATTAAGAGACTCTAACTGCGTAATAACTTTTTTCATATGTAAGTGTGCTGGCATTGGACAGAAGAGAAGGAACTTGGGTGAAAGGGGGTCAGGAGCAAGCATAAAAAAAGCGGGCCGGGGGGGGGTGCGAGGGCCAGGAACAAAAGGACCACAGTCTCACCAGCCAATTGCAGTCCACAACAATGACAGTGTCCAAAATTGTTGCATGAGAGGTAATGCAAAATGAGGAAATGAGATATTTAATATTACTAAACAGTTTTTTCTTAAAATGTCCCTTAAATAGCCAAAAAATTCCCAGGGCTCTTAAGAGGCAAATTAAGAGGCAACAGAGTATCACATAGTGAATAGAGCAGTTTTCAATTGTGTGTCGTAAAACCAAAACCAAAGTAATTACTCTGCCCAATCACAAAGGACACAGACAATCCAGTCAACCAAACAAAACTGATTAAAACAAATACATGTGACGTGCGCGAGCGAGTCGGTTTTACTCCTGATTGGCTGAGAAAGTGGAGCGAGATTTTTAAGCCATTCACTAAGCGTAGTAATGGAAAACCAAAGCAAACGCAATTTACTTTCGACACTCAAGTGAAAACCGCTCTATCTAATACCTTATTCTTTCTATAATTACCGTGCGCACACTTAATTTCGCGACAAAATAATTAGAGCAACAGAGTATTGAATTTCGCGATTTTGTCAGCGTTTTATGAACCAGTTTTCAAAGACCAAGGGGATACGGGAAATATACAATGGTCTGGCTCAGAAGCCTGCAAACGGGCACTTCGGTGGCTGTGCCAACGAGATTTTGGCCGATTTATTGCTGATTTTCACTGTCACGCTAGTAACGCTACTGTCACGCGCTGCTAAAAAAATAAATCCAAAACTATTGAGTCAAAAAAATCAAAAACATTAAAGCTTGTAGAAAATAACTAGATAGTTAATATGTCTAAGTCTCAGGTCTGTACGGTATTCCGTACTTGAGTTATCCGTCAAAATGTTTTACACAAATTTAGAGAGCACGGTATGGAAACACCATGTTGGAGTCCGTGTGAAGGGCTTCAAGATGGCGCCGGAAATCAATAAAAAACATCTGGCATTAACTTCTGCTATAAAAAGCAGTCAGTTCACCTTCACGAAAACGTAAAAAATTGCGTTAAGCTATAAACCTCCATTAAGATATATATCAAGGACGTCCAATAGCCAGTAAAGGATAAAAAGACAGGGGTCTCGCAATTCTGGATTTAAGAATTTTGATGACGTCATGTGAAAACCAAGAATTAGGTGAAAAAAACTCAAGTGTTATCAGATGAAGGGTTTTGGTCGAAAAACAAAACGGAAAGATATTTTCAAGGGTAGATAATTGCAGTTCCAAATATTTTTAAAAAAATTATTGTTTTGATATATAATATATAGTATTAATTTTCGCGTGTTTAAATTTTGCGCTTTTTTTTCGCGAGTATTAGATTTCGCAATTTTTTTCTGAAAACGCGAAAATCGCGAAAATGAGTACCCGCGAGGATAAATAAGTATACGGTATACTACATCCAAAATTAAATGAGAAAATCTGAAGTGGTAATGTAAAACAAGCTACCGGTACTTAAAACCGAGCCGAAACAAATGAGCTTACTGACTTTGCAACTCATCTACTTGTACAAACTGATGTAAGAGCTACATTTGCAATAATTCTGTTGCAGCTTTTTTTTGATTCGGCCTGGCAGAGGGATATAGACTCACTTCGTGTGAAATGTAAGAGTCGGAAAAGAGGATGTGCCTGGATTGGAGCTGTTGGTCATTACAAGGTACATTTTATGTTAGTTTGGTTGATTAAAGAACATCTTGCCACCTAACTCTTCCCAGCCCCATTCTTTACTATCTCCAGCCATTTTAGTTTGATGGCATGACATGCACTGTCATATACCCAGCAGTCTTAATATATAGTTCTACTTCAAGGCCAGTATTGTTTAGAGAATTTGACACATTATTTCTGATACTTTGAATAATTTATGTTTTAATTACCTTATTCTTACTAATTTTCACGCGTGCTTTAAAATTTCGCGAAAATTCGGGAGCCGAATTTCGCGAGTAATAATTTTCGCGATTGCAAGAAAAATTAGAACAAAAGTGTATCAAATTTCGCGATTTTGTCAGTTTTTTATTGATCAGTCGCTTAAGGCTAAAGAATTACTGGGAAATACAAATGTCTGGCTCAATGTAACTACAAGGAACCTGCAAACGGAAACGTTGAGTAACTGTACCAAAGACGATTTGGCCAGTTTACAAGCTGAAGAAAACAGTTATCAAAGGAAGGGTGCTAGTCGAAAACAAGACGGAAAAACTTTCAAGGGAAGAAAGTTGAAGTTCCAAACATCAGTTAATTTTTTTTAAATTTTTTATTTAAGATATATATGATTTTAATTTTCGTGTGTATAAATTTCGCGCAATGTTTTTTTCGCGCGTATTAAATTTCGCGATTGTTTTGAAATCGCGAAAATTCTTGGTTCTCACGTGACGTCATCAAAATTCTAAAACCCACAATCGCAAGACCCCTGAGTTTTTATCCTTCACTGGCTATTAGGCGTCCTCAATAAAAATTTTATTGAAGGTTTTCGGAGTTTCACGCCACACGAGATCAAAGATGGCCGCAAGAAGGCTGTCACGTTTTCTTTAAAAAATCCCTCATCTTGCGATTTTTTATAATCTGGACAGTTGAGGTTTTGCGAGAAGTGTTTATGTGAATGCTTACTTGTTCATGAGGGTGATCGTTCCGCTTTTTGTAGCAGAATTAAATGTCAGATGTTTTCATTGATTTCCGGCAGCCATGTTGGAGTCCAAGTAGTTAGACTCCAACATGGCGTTTCCATACTGAGCTCTCTAAATTTGCGCAAAACATTTTGACGGATAACTCGAGTACGGAATAACGTACAGACCTGAGACTTGGGCAACTAGTTTATATAGTAGTTTTCTACAACCTGTAATAGTCTTGATTTTTTTGACTTTATTTTTTCGCGGCTTGACAGTGGCGTGACAGTGAAAACCACCATTGGTACTCTCGAAAATTAGTAAGAATAAGGTAAAGAGAGTTTGCATGACACTTTTATTTATTACAAAAACAACACTTGTTACTTCAATGTTTTTAGGAAATGTATTGAGAAATGTTCGATGCCTTTTTTTCCCAGGAACATAAAAACGTTTGCAACTACAGGGTAGTAACTTGTAATGATTGTGGTAGCAAAATGCTGGAAAGGCACTTTAACACACATCAAACAACAGAGTGTCCCTTTAGGACTGTACTATGTGAACACTGTGAAGAGGATTTTATTGCCCATTTTTTAGAGGTAAGAACAGTGAGAGTACTAGTGCATAAGTGATTCACGTTTCTTGAAAATTTTATCGAATGGGCGTGGAATCAACAATTCATCAACGAGTCTTTTTCTATTAAAATTGGTTGATTTATAGGGCATGAGTGTCCCTTTGTTTTTGTATATACCCCAAGAAAACCCAACATACAATGACATTTTAGCGCTGACTAGTGGTCCACATGGGAATTTGATGTGACATTTTGTCGGGGGTTGCCTGGGGAGGGGGGCATGATCGTACTTGGAATTAACGGATACAGATGCTGTTGGTGATCTTTTCCGGCAATTTGGTGGGTTTTTTTTACATTTATATGAGCTGCTTTGTCTCTACGTCTTCTGAATTCTATTTGGAAAGAAGAATTTTGATAATGAAGATTAAGTATTCAACATGACACGAGCATGGGACAAAGAAAAATTCTGAGTCCCCGACGGGAATCGAACCCATGGCCTCCAAGATACCGGTTGGGCGCTCTAACCAACTGAGCTACGAGAGAATCGTTGTGAGCTGGCCCAACCGGTATCTGGGAGGCCATGGGTTCGATTCCCGTCGGGGACTCAGAATTTTTCTTTGTCCCATGCTCGTGTCATGTTGAATACTTCATCTTCATTATTTATTACCGAGTTTAAAATTTACTATCTGTATTATTTACTACAAAGAATATTGATTTTTGTGGGCCGAAATGTGCTGGATGAGAAATTAAATGCTGGCCCGGTGAGCATGATAGCTTGGAAATTCTAGCCAGGATCCCTGCATCACGATACTTGAAACTTGGCTAACCGGCTGGTTTGTTATGTAATGTAATTCATTGTTTTTAGTGAATGTATAGAAAAATGTTTGGTGCCATTATTCCCCAGGAACATACAGCAACCTGTCCCTTTAGGATTGTGCACTGTGAACACTGTGGAGAGGATTTTATTGCCCATTTTATAGAGGTAAGTACTCAGCTAGTTTGCTAACAGATTCAGTTTTGATTTTAGTGCTCCGATCACTATAAATGAATGTAAAGTCAATGTAAAAGAACGTTTATAACTGTAAGTATGGCCATCCCAACAAAATGTTTCGCTTCCCATCGCGATCGCCCGACCGACCCATTTTTTTCGAAAAATAAAAAAAAAATCCAGATGCACTAGACAAGGAAGCAAGTACTTCAGTTTACAAGCACACGATATTGTTTTATTAACAACAATATACCTTAATAACGAACGAAAAGACCACGTTTTCGAGTTGACTTTGAAATCAGGCCTTCTTACTTTGCAGCCCGCCTTCTCTGGAACCCAGAACCCTTCAAGTTTTCATTCTTTTTTTTTATTTGCCCGACCGACCGACCCACCATCACAAGAGACGGGGCGATGGGAAAATAAAACATTTTATTGGGATGGCATATACAATCGGGAAAAAGTGAGAATCTCTTGTAAGTTGAGAATTCGTAGTCATCATCAACTGGCACAAACATAATTAACTTTGAGTTCTTCCTAAAATACATTGTACTGTTGGGCATGTTCTTAATTAAATTTTTCCAAACCTACTGCTGACACCCCGCCCTCTATATCATTGGATAAAGGAAGTAAAGGAGTCATGAATTTGTTCTCTAAACACTAAAAAATATTTATTATACAAACATCAGTGAAATACCAGGAAATCTTTCGCGCTAAAAAATCACATCTTCACATGTGAAAATAACATGTTATCTTCACATGTGAAGATATCGATTTCGAAACATTTTCTGACAATGTTTGTCCTGTTTCAATGCTGAATGTACCAAAGTAAATAGATATTAAGTCGAAACATCTTCAGATCTTCCTCGGCAATCTTCGTATCTCTTCGGAAAATTTTGAAACAGTTAGGAAAATGTTCGAAAACATTTTTATTATATAGAATGCAGTGCTTTAGCGAGTGGTAGGAAATCGAGAAAAATGGTATCCACACATGTGTGGATATCAATGGTATCCACACATGTGTGGATATCATTTTTGACCAATCATCTCGCAGTTTGCCATGTTTCATAGCTCAATGAGCCAAAGTTTATTGATATTAAGTCGAAGCATCTTCGGATCTTCCTCGGCAATCTTCGGTTAGCTTCGGAAATCTTCGGAAATTTTCGGAAAATGTTCGGAAACATTCGTACGATCTTCAGACAACATTTTGAAAATCTTCGGAAATCTTCGGAAAATCCTCGGAAATCTTCGAAAAATCGCCAAAAACATCGTTATTAGTTGGTCTATATAATAAACAGAATATTACATGGTTGCTTGGAGATATGAAATTTATCTTCTCGTGTTCAAATCGATATCCCACTCGTTCGCTGCGCTCACTCGTGAGATATTGATTTGAACACTCGAATATAAATTTCATATCTCCGCGCAACCATGTAATATCCTCTATGTACCACCTTCAGACAACATTCTGCAAATCTTCGGAAATCTTCGGAAAATGGTCGGAAATCTTCGGAAAATCGTCAAAAACATCGTAATTAGTGGGTTTATATAATAAACAGAATATTGCATGGTTGGTTGCATGCTTGGAAAATGAAATTTATCTTCTCGTGTTCAATTTGAAAACTCGAAGATAAATTTCATATCTCCGCGTAACCATGTAACATCCTTTATATATCCTTTTCATCAACAGATGCACCAGTGTGAGCAACGCAGAAATTTTCGTGAGGTACACAAAATAATCATTTGATAATTACAATTGGGTTAGACCAGGTAATTAAATGGTGAAATCTAAACGTGCTGAGATAGCTCTGAAACCGCTTCGTGGATTTTTTTTAACTTTGCAAAAGTTGTATTAACATGCTGATCAATCTTCAATAATAAAAAATGGGGGTCACCGAGCTCGTTTTTGAGTTATAAACACTTAAAGCCAAAATTAAGGGTATTTTAAACAGATTATACTGTTGCTGTAGTATCCAGTGACGTCGTGAAAATAACCACAACATATTGATCAATCACTGGGCATTAATTTCATACCATTATTGTAGCATCAACTGATAAAGATTTGTAGTACTGACCCGTCAAGGTATAAAAGCTGGAAAGTGCTGGAAACCGTTACCAGCCACCTTAAAACGGCAGGGACGAGACCAATACCAGGTGTGAGAGAGTTGACTGTACTTCTTTATTTAGTGCATAATTTTTCCATTTAATTCATGTTTTTTTGTCTTATTTTTAGGATGAATGCGTAGAGGGAGAAAAAAAAAGATTCATACGTTATCAAATAGATTTTCTAAGAAAGATCAATACAATGAATACCAAAACAGCAATGGCTGTGGCGAGCCTCCATACTGCTGCCAATTATCTGGATGAAACATGGAAGGAGTACAACCAAATGCGTTCTGTCCTATTGTTGGGGAAATGTGTCACTTTAACAGGAGGTTTTGCAGCCATTGCAGCGGGGCGCCTTGCGATTGGATATTTATGGCTCATAGCACTGGGATGGCCTTTGGGATGAATAGAGATTCTTGATCTACGTTTACTTGCACAATCCCTTCCAGAAAAATGGTCTCCTGAACTCGACGAAGCAGAAAAGCACTTTATGGTAGCAGAAAGTGCAGTTAAAGAAATCAAAGATACCATTCAGTTTTGGAAAGAAAGCCCAACGTTATCCAAGAAGATTTTCAAGATCCATGAAGATATGCTTCAAAAGGCTGAAAATGTACCCATCACACCAAAACAAGCAGGTTTAAATGCTGCTTGGCGGGCAACAGCTGCTGTATTTGGTCAGACTGTGCGCTACTCCATCCAAGATATAGTTAGAAACTGGGGAAGTAACGCAGCAACGATTTTGAGGCAAAAGGCAGAGGAACTAAATGAATTGAAAAAACTTTAGTAAGGAGTACAAATACATCTGTCCAGTCTGCTTATGGACAATCAATAATTATTTTTATAATTACATTACAGTGTATTGATAATAATGAAAGATAATAATTATTATCATACCTTTACTCTGGCTTTGCATGAGCTTAAAGCAAATTCTTTTTAAACATAAACCCTAGTGCACATGCTTTCAGTTAAATGTTTACAGTTTTTGCTTTTATATTGACGGAGAGTTACAGTTTGTTACCACTCACACGATGCATAATTGTTTCGTTTTATCAGAAGCTGAATTCTGTCATAATGGATGGGAAAGTGTGCAGAAATAAGCTTGAAGACCTGAGTTGATACCACAATTTCCATAGAGATATTAAAATGTTGTTTTAATATCATGATTATGTGAAAAAGAATCGCTTTGCAGGATTAAAGGTTTAGATTTTAGAATTTTGATGACGCCAGGGGTCTGGGTTTAAGCCCCTCGACTTTTACTCCAGCCCGGGGGGGGGGGGGGGAAGGGCACCCTGTATACATTTGGATGGGGGTGTGCTGCTGGAAATTTAAAGCCCTTACCCTTTACCAGACCATATTCGGCTGATTTTTGCAACCCTATACTAGACTAGATACCGAAAATCCCTACCCTATCCCAGACTTGCATTTTTAGAACTGTTTTTTTTAAAATACTATCAGTTTTTTAATGGCAACATCTGTCAACAACGATGCCGCGATGATTTGATTTACATTTAAGAAAAACTCTTTTCTTCTGAGTTTCTATTCCTATTCTGGACTTAATTCGTCATACCACCGATCAGTTTCCCGGCAAATGCTACCCTTTTCTAGATCAAATTCCAATTTCTATACCTTATCCCAGACTAAACTGCTTGAAAACCATACCTTCACAGCGGCACATACCTATATAGCTCATTTATGGGGTGCCCCCCCCCCCCCCGGTACTCCGGTCAGTTGGATAATCAAGTAAATTATGGTAAATTATCTGATGTCCTGACAAAAATAATGCTATGCTCCAAAATCAAGCACCAAACCAAAACACGTATTAAAAATGAGTTCAGGATGCTTTAAAAAAATGTGTCCTATAAAAAAAAAATGTTCAGGGTGCATGTCGAAAATGCATAAAACTGCAATTTAAGTAAAGGCATTAGTTATTAACGCGACGCTGTTGTTCACTCTATTGTTATTTAGAGAAATGGAGTTAGTGAGCATTTTAAAAGGTAGTATACAGTTATAACCAGTACATGTATATTGTAGCACATGAATTTACAGTAAAGACATCACATCAAGCTGCTGACAATTTAGTCATTGATCAATTTATTGTACATGATTATCATTATACATACCTAACTACAAATCTGAGTAAAAACATTGTACTTCTTAAAACCACTGTACAGTAAAACACTGTTAACCTTTTAGGAAGCTTAATTCTTTTTTAGACCTTATAAGTGGTTGCTTAATAGAGAAAGGCGATCTCTAGAGACTGAATTATTACAAATCAAATACTCAGTTAAGGTACATGTACAGAAAAATAAAGTGGACATTTTAACGTTTTAGTGCTGATTGGTAAAACTTTTTCACAAAATAGCAACAATAATAAGTAAATGTGGTGGGCCAACACCTTTAAAAGTGAATAGTTGCTAACTGCTTCCTTGTTCATCTAGTGTCATTATTTACCATCAGGGGTTTATTAGAGAGGAAGCCTTACATGTAAACGAAAAGGAAGTAAATAGAGCTTTTACTTTTATAGACTAGGAAGTGATCAACCAGTGACCCCAGACCAAGGTTTGTCATTGCCATTGCCATTTGCCACTTGCAGCTGGATTCAAATATTGACAAACATGTTCAGTATTGTAGTACTCAAAATGTTCAAGGAATCTCTAGAGTTGCTTTCCAAGCATGATTGCGATATTCCAAGAGTTCAAGGTACAGTATCTCAGCATCCACTGTTCAGGCATGATAAAATAAAAAAGTCAGGAAACTTCATTGTTCATAAATAACACTTTTCCTCTATGACTGTATGTGTAGAATGATGGTCTGTTACCAAGTGATTCCCAGCTCCTATAAAGAACAAAAAACAAACAAATTTGTAGAGTAAGCTATAGCTATAATTTCTTGTAGAAGCAATGTACCCTGTACGTGTTACATTAACTTTAAATTCGTAATACATGTAGTTCAAAAAAAGTAGCACAGCACCGCTCAGGTAAATGTAAAGTCCGCATACCAGCCAAGAGTCCCAACAGGCCGGAGCTTACAGTACATGTATCAAGGTTTCAGTAACATAAAAGGACTGACACTATTTCTACACTCCCTGAATGGGATGCTAGTCCATCACAGGGTTCCCCCTCACTCCCCCCCCCCCCCCCGCAGCATTAAAGACACCGGCACCCATTTATACACCTGGGTGGAGGAAGGCACTATCAGAGTGAAGTGTCTATGCCCAAGAACACAACGCAATGAACCCAGCCAGGGCTAGAGCCCAGACCGCTCAATCTGGAGTCCAGCACACGAACCATTACAGTGTAGGCTTGGGACTGTGCCTCTCACACAGCACCGCTTAGGGGACCATCAAAATGTATTTTAAATTCACAACACATTTGTCCGATTAGACTTCAGCTGCCTAAAATAACCGTTAAGGCTACAGAGCCGAATCTACCCCGGTAGTAAAAAGCAAACCGAGGCAATTGCTTCAGTAAAATTTGAATTTTTTTTCAGGTTTTTGCAAGAGGCTATGCATTAACATTAACATGAAAAAAAGTGTTTTATTTTCTGATATTGCCAGCCTCGGTAACAATATTTGTTTTGTTATGAAGACCAATCAGAAAGCTGCATCCTTCTTTGAATTGTTTTAATGGTTTGTTATGTTAAAGGACTACAGGTATAATTCTGGACTTACTTGTTGGCCATTTCTGCTGCTGCTCGGATTTCTTTAAATTCGCCAGCCATTCTAGCCACACCAAGGCACCCTATTAGCAATCCCATGATGCACTGAATGCATACCTACAGAGATGACACAGACATGCCCAAACACATGTGAAGATTTTGAATAAACCTTACAATGACGTTAAACAATAAGAAATCCCAATGAATAAATTCAAATATTTGCTAAGAGTGTTATCTCCTGGTTAAAACAGATTAACTTACGTTTAGATTAACAGTACCTTTCTGGTGGGTCGTTACAAACTGCGAGGCAGCAAGGCATGCAAGCCATACCGGTTAGCCTGCATGTACCGTATTTATTTGGCTATAAGCCGACCCCGGCTATAAGCCAAGACCCTAAACTTTCGGTTTTCAGAACCAGTTCGAGACTGACAAAAAATAAACCCAAAACACTCGGCTATAAGCCGAGACCCAGTTTTTCATTCAAACTACAAAACAATCCACGTGCAGCAAATCAACATATTTGTTAAATCACAACTACATGTATGCAATTGAAAAAACAACAAAAGAAATTACTAATAAAAGATGAATTTATTTAGAACCGTACATATACGCATCGCCAAAGCAAATCAAAACAATCGATCGATTCTTTCTTTCTTCTCTTGAAGTGTCACGTTAGCGGTGATTCTGCATAAAACTTTTAAAAAGCTGAAGGAAAAGAAACAGTCTCAGGCAGAAATTTACCGTAAATTGTGGAGCCGCCCCGAGAGAAGCCGCACCCCCAATTTGGAAGCTCAAAATTTGGAAAAAATATACAGACCATAAAGTTTGAAGTTCAAGTGAAGTTCTATTGGTAAACAAACAAGAGCATTGCGAGGAAATTGTTCAATACATGCGAGATTTCGAATGATCTTGACCGTTCAAAAGACGATCACGCACGCCGACGAAATAATATTCCAGAGCGAGCCAATGGACGACCGCAGTTCCAGCCTACTAGTAAATAGCGAAGAAAAGGCGAATAAAAACTTCATTCTTAACGTTTCTTCACTAAACCAAATGGCTTTTAAGGAGCCGCCACTTAAATAAAAGGTAATGAACAAGAATTAATTACAAATGCTTGTTAATTTTCTTTATCGATGATCGCTCGGCTTATAGATGAATAATTTATTCAAATTCAACTCTTTTCTAGTACCATGGAATTTTTTTTCGGCGGAAATACTCGGCTATAAGCCGAACCCCCAATTTGGTTGAGTTTTGACCAGTTTTCTGTAAGATTTGGTGAAAAAATAGCTCGGCTTATAGCCGAATAAATACGGTAACTAACAAATTGGTTAGTCTAAATAGCACTTCGGTTAGCCTAAATGGCACTCCGGATAGCCTACAGTTAGCTTAGAGCTGTAGGTAGCTTGCAGTTAGCCTTTTTATAGGGATTAGGGATTTCTGCCTCGCTACCTCACCTTGCATGCCTCACTGCCTTGTACTTCAAAGCAATGTTCTCTTTATATATAATTTTATTTATTTTTATTTGATAAAGAATGTACAGTACATTGTAAAATGACTTCACAAGACTACTTTTAAAAATGTGAATTATATGGTCAAACGTTTATAACAGTACACTGTAAATTGCCTACATATTGGTCAACTTACATCAGGAGGAAGACCAGGAAATTCTTCTTCCAGCAGCTTGTAGTACGTTCGACCTTGATATAAATTCACAAAATTATGACATGAAAATAAAGTCAAGTATTACTGTATTACTGTACACTTAAGTAAATACTGTATATGAACATGTACATGCTGTGGTTCAATTTTTCTGGTGCATGGTAACAAGTTCCTGAAACGCACAAAATCATGAACAGTACGACCCAATGGTGTTAAAATTCCTTCTGTTGCAATTACACTGTAGTTGTAGGTTGACCGATCTTTTCCCACAAAATAACTGGACAATCAAATTTTGGTTTATCAGCAAGCGGCCAGAACAAACCAGAACACATGTTTTGTGTACTTTCGCAATCAGGAGCACCTCGCATCCCAAGGGTAGGGGAAGGCGGGGGGGGGGGGGGGTAAAATTTTGGGCCGTCACATAAACTGGGGGGTAATTTTTAAAAATACCCACTTTCGAGGAGGGGTAAATTTTTCATATGCCTGAATTGGTTGAAAATCACCGACCCCCTTAGCCATAAATAACAAACAATCCCTAAATGTTCATGCTGGCGCACCAATGACGTCCGTACTGCAAGAACACGTGTTTGATCAGGAGACGCCAGATTGCAAATTTGGGGACACAGCAAATTATGATCCTCTAATATTTAGAGTGGTTCATATCTCAGTAACTGTGACTCAGTCTTTCCATTGTATATTTTTTTTTTTTTTTTTTTTTTTTTAAAATTTTTAAAAATATTTTTTTTTTTTTTTTTTTTTTTTAATATCAATAAAAAAAAAAAAAAAAAAAGAAAAAAAAAAAAAAAAAGGATTAAAAAAAAAAAAACAAAGAAAAAAATAAAACACAACATATATTTAAAACATAAAATATCAATTAACAAAGGGATGATGGAGAGAACTCCTATTGTTAAAGGAGTCGCAAAGTTTCAAAAATCCTTTCTGAAGAACGATACGAGGCATATAAAAAAATTTAAACTAAGCTTATAAAGTTTACAGCGGTACATCTCAATCCATAATAATACTTACATTGAACTGCTGAATATCCGGCATGTAATATAGCAGCCAAGCCAAAAAAGACTAAAATCCGACCAATTATCACCATTTCAAACACATTCAACGTTACTTCAAAGCATTCACAAAGACAAAACACGCTAGGCCAAGTCGGCCATTTTTCTTTTCACGCTGTCAGATCACTGTCATGTAAGAGATACTGTAATGTCTCTTGATGGGTTTACCGCTGGTAGGACTTCGGAGCCAGCGTTCCAAGATGGCGCCTCCGCGCGTTCCGCCACCGTTCCGCCCTCATCGAAGAAGAAAGACGATTCAAATGCGAATGATGAAGATTTCTTTCAGTTTTCCCCCTTACCAATATCCATTGTCATAGTGAGTCTGATGATTCTTTTCTGGGTAAGTGTTTCAAATGTTTATTATACTTGCAGTTCATTTATTTGGTCTATAAATAGCGTATAAAAAGGTCCGAGCTTAGCTTATAAATTTGCTCTCTCATGTTTTTTTTTCTCCTCAGAGAGGTCTAGATCTATTATACAAGGGGTTTGGGGTGTGGGGGGAGGTGGTGGAAAAAGTCACTTTAAAGATAATAATGAATAGGCCAAAACAATCATACCGTCGATTTGTGAGTATTATGCATGGTTCAATTTGACCTGTTACCATCCCCCCCGGGCAACCCCGGGACAGGTCTTGTCCCGGGGGTAGGGGGGGGGGGGGGGGAAATCGAAAATAACTTTTCGTTCTTTGTGTGACATGCTTACCTTCAATATTTGGCACTTGTTTTTTTGACATGTTGGTGCTGGACCGCTTGGAGAACACTGCGAATTGCATAAAAAAATCTCCAGAATTTGTAGCTGACTAGTTGCCGATGACTATTCAATCATAGAAAACACAGCCTTGTAGTCTAATAATTGTTAATAGGCCTTATTCTGGCATATAAATATTCTAACGTGGCTCTGAGGCTTGGGAGAATAAAACAAAAGAATTGATTTATACATCCCTGAACCTTGACATGATATCGTTTGTTTTTCCCCCAAGCCTCGCGGAACCAAGTTAGAAACTGACAGATGTCATTTAAATTTTCTTGCAGTTTGTTTGCTACAGAATAGATGCTGTGCCTTTGTATGCTCTAGGACCCCTTGGTCAGTTTGTGTCATATTTGGCAAACAATCACTTAAAATTGTTGAGACTCGGGTAAGTAGGATTTAGACAACTTATCTTTTTTTGTTCAGTACTAATGAACATAATGATTTGATTTGCTCACTTCTTCCACTCAGTGTAACATCCCTCATTTTTTTGTTAACACGTGTGATGCCTCTTTTCCAGAAGAGCAACTTTTCTAGTAAGTGCCGGCTCTATTCCAATAAGTGCACTTAATAATGCCCCCATCTTATAAACTCTCCTCCTTTGGCTGGGCACTCTTTCCATTTGCTATTTATTCAATTGCACATGCTTTGAAACAATGGCGGTCTGTTTCCACAAACTGAAGAATGAAGAGAGCATTGCAAAGCGAAGAAAACTTCCCACGTGACTTTTTTCGCCATTTTTAAACAACAACCAAAAGTGAAGTCATTATTCAAGAGCAAGTTTAGCCGTGAATTTCAAGAGTTAAAGTCAAATACACTGTATCTTCAAAATTGTTCTATCGATAACTGGTAAAGATGTGTACGGAAAAGACATTTCAAGCAAACCGTAAACAACAAGCAATTTACTCGAATGTGACAGGGATACTTTGACAATCCTTAAATAATGCGGTAAGAGTCATGAAGCGTTTTCACTGTTTTTGTAAATGTTTTGAATGAAATAAATATGACTGTTTTAATGTATTTGCTATCTGTAAAATTTGAGTTAAGTACTCAGTCAAAGTAATGGAAAAGTAGGCGGAAAAATCATGCGAATTATCCGGCGAATTTCGCCAGCCACCGGCTCTTATTGAAAACCCTGAAAGAACCCAGTGGGCCCTTGCCCACTTGGCAAGGGCCCAGGCAAGTCATCTGCTGTCATGAAACAAAGACAAGCAGGCAACAGTTGAATCCATACAAGCAACATTTGCAGAAGGCCGGGGAAGCTGGAAAGTGGGAGACACCGTGGCCACATGGTTAGTGCACTAGACTATGGTTTTAGCCCTGGCTGGGGTCACTGTGTTGTGTTCTTGGGCAAGACACTTTACTCTCACAGTGCCTCTCTACATCCAGCTGTATAAATTGGCACCGGCAAATTGGTGCTGGGCAAGTAACCCTGTGATGGACTAGCTTACATTTAAGGGGGAGTAGAAATACTCCTAGTCGCTTCATGCTACTGAAACAGGGATAAGCTCTGGCCTGATGGGCCATTAGGCTCAACCGTAGACCTTTCCTACAAGGTGGAATTCAAGTTTTTTTTTTTTCAATCCCTGTATACTGAAAATAATAATTATGACATTGACCCTACCTAGTCATTAACATGACCAACAAACACATTTTTCCTATTCTATTAAATCTCATGCAATGACCTGGATCATGTTAATGTACTCAACATAATATTATTTCTCTTTGTCTGCTAAACAGTTATGCTGAGTATGACACATTACACTTTGCAAAGATCTATCTGTCTATCTTTAAGTTAAAAGATGTTCAAAATATAAAAGTTTACATATATATCAAGTCAAACACCAAGAATCTCTATTTCTAGTTTAAGATTTGCATTGATGGCCCATTTCTTGGAGGCTGGCTTTGCTTACAGGATATGTAGGTAAGATTTTAGTTATATAAGTGTGAACTAAGGGTGCTTTTCATTTTTCAGAAATGGCCAGCCGATCCATTGGTCTTCCACGAGATTTTCCCACAAATCCACCACAACAATGTATAATATTTATGTATGGACTGATTTGACAGGTCAAATCTTTACTAACAACGGAATTCTGTTCTCGAATATACTGGTCTGGCCCTCCAGTTCTGACAAATGGAAATCCCAATCACAAATCACGAGCCCATTTTTAAATTAGGAAACACGTATACCGGTAGTTTTTTAATTGATTAGTTAATTTGCCTGACATTTACCTTTTTAATAGCCAGGTAGCAAGACTAAAGCGCAAAAATCGAGCCTTAAGAACGGGTCCTCCACACAAAATCAATCTTCATTGGCTTCATGATCAGTGTCATTAATTTTGTCAGTTTTGCTTCATTACTGTATTTAAATTGATTTATGAGTGCGTAATTTATTTTCAGTTTCACAAGCGGTTTCAGCTGGAATCATGAATCACGGTATTAAAATGAAGTAGATCATGCATCATACAGCACCGGCAATTCACAGATCCTAGCCAGACTTGAGCTGTTTTTATGTGTCACGCAATAGTTTTTGCTCATATCACGCGTCACACAAAACCGTTTTACCACCCTGCATAATGTTATTGTCGAAATTCACATAGTGAGCTTTTGGGCGACATGTGATATAATACCCTTACAAAACGACTTTCTTGAGCTTTCCGTCAGTCATTTGATGTTCCATCTAGCTAACTTGTGTGATATTGCATTAATGGAAGCTTGCTTGTCTTGTAGGAGGATGATGTTTTCACGTGGCACAAGTTTCAAATGGATGTTCCAAACAGCTGTTGTCGGGTTTCCTTCTCTTGGCTTGTTACTGAGGCACCGAAAGGAGAGAGAACTCAGGAACAAAAAGAAAAGCTGAAGTCTATAATAAGCTGCACTGTGCTGTCATGTATACATGCATTTGGCTAGCCTGCTGTACCCATGCTGCAAATGTTAACTGTTAACCTTGACCTGTAGTTTTCTCAGCTGAATGTAGTCTAATACCTTACAGTGCAAATAATTGATAGAGAAATGACTGAAAACCTTGTTGTTCCCTTGACCACAGACCACAGGTAGCCCAGGCATGGTATGTGTTCAGTGTGATATATAATTTGGCCGATTGCGTAAGTCTGGTTCAGCCGTTTGAGACAATGTATGAGAAAGCTTCGAAAATTGCTCTAAATACTACATCATTCTGTAAAGGAACTGAAATAATAATGGCTTAAGTCTTGTATTTCTTCCATTTTTTCTGCCTTCTCTGTGTTCCTAGGGTGGGATTTAGGCCATTTAAGCAATTTTCTCTTTCGACGTTGAAAGAGAAAATCGCTTAAATGGCCTAAATCCCCCCCCCCCCAAAAAAAAAAAAAATAATAATAATAACAACAAATTGTAAACCTGTTTCTTTTTGCTATTAATTCGACACAGACTTTATTGAAAACTCCCGGAAAAGGGCTTTTCAGTGAATCCCTGAGACATAAACAGTGCTGTCGGGTAGTTGCTCTCGCAACGTCCCACATGAATGGCTCTCTACCAGGGGGGGTACTCCGGGATCAAAGTGACGGGGATGATCGAATGGAGGTAAAACTCTGGACCCAAAAAAATCCCTAAGTCTCCCGACATTACCCAAAAAAATCCCTGGACCAAAAAAATCCCTAGTCAAATTACCCCTAAATTGCAAAGGCCGCGCCAAGGCACTTTAGTTTGATTTTAATACCCAAAAAATCCCCTATTTAATAAAGTCACCCAAAAAAATATCTGCCAAATTCTCCTACCCAAAAAAATCCTGGAATCAAAAATTTCGACCCCAAAAAAATCCTTCGCACATCCCCGTCACTTGGATCCCGGAGTACCCCCCCCCCCCCTGCGGGCTCTCTACCCTATGAGAGGGCAACAGAACAAACAACAGAAACAATGCCCCTAGCCCAAGAACGATAGCAACTGCTTCATTAGAGGAACAGTAGAGTTGAAATCTTACGAGATCTACTACACATAATCCATCTGTCAATGATGGTAACAATCTAATTTTAATAATAATGATAATAATAACAATAACAAAAATAATAATTATAATAATTGTAATAATAACAGTAAGACTTAAATAAGACAATCTCTTTATAATAAGACAATCTGATGGGGACCAGTTTGTAGCAGTGCTGTGCAAGGGTAGGGTACTTTACTCTTCACATAGACTCATTAATGAAAATTGATCTTGAATGCTAAGAAATTACACAAATCAGTAAGAAAGTACTTTTTTAGTACCTAGCTTGCTAGGAGTGGTCCTGTAGCCGGCTCAATGCTAGATCATGGGTTCCATTACCGTCGGGAACTCAGTTTTTTCCTTGCCCCGTGCTCGTAACAACATTATTTACATGTTTTCATTATTTCCAGTACTGTTTTGATAACATTTTTATCCGTTTCGCATTGGATCGGTTTAGCTATACGTACAAAAGTATATTTCTCTTCCCTACGCGGTGAAGTGTACTTCTGCAAGAAAACACTGCTTCGCTTTAGCAGGGATTCTAGTGTTTTAAAATTGCAGAAAATAAATCTGTGGGGTAAATCTGTCGTTCTATAAAACAGTCCCGACTGTGACTTTAGCCGTCTGAATTAAGCTTTTTCGGAGATCTAGTCTCTAGTCTCAACATTCTATTGTTTCTTGTGAGTCGTTTGACAGATTTTAGTGCATATTTGTTCCCCAGCTTCGGGCGGGGTTGGTAAGTTAAATTTCATAATTCTCATCAGACCTTTATTGACAAAAGAAAAGGGTTCCAGAACCGTCTTTGAAAGGGGCTGCACGTTGTCCACAATGAAACTTGTCACAGAAAGTTTTTAAAAAATGCTGATTCAAATTTGAACGAAAATTGTGGCGGATCGACAATCGACGGCTACAAAATGGCACGGATCAGCGGATTTTCGTACCCCTATTTACCCCCTCTTTAATTTAAGAATTCTGTAATGGGCGAGAGAAGAAAACAGTAAAGAAATAAATTTGATAAAAAATCATCACTATACTTAGATCGATGGGAGAGCGCTAGGAACATCTCTTATCTATACGTAACTCCATCTCTAGAAGTTTCTACCACATCCGACGATTTTCGTGTTGTTACTGTACTTCTTGCTTGTTTAACCGGAAGCTCTAACACCGAGGAAGTACTATCCACTACTACATCCGGTATGAAGTCTTCAGGCTGGAATAGGCCTTATCACGGTTTTCGACGCCATCTTGACGGGTTGGCAACGCGGTTAGAAATTACAGTGTTTGTCTGGGAATCCGACGGCAAATATCTTTTCCAAAAATTGAATTCTGGACAACTTATGAATTGTAAAGCTTAGATACTTGGCAAAAGTTTTTATTCGCTGAGTTTGAAGGATGTATCTGAGCTCGAAAGCGTTCAGTTTCGTTTTTAATTTCCCATACATTTGTCTATATTTTTTTCCGCAAATTGACGCGGATCGCGGGAAAAGTTGTCTGCGTAGGTTGGCAACGTCAGGTCAATTCACGAAATGTGAAGAACGTTAGCTAACGTTATGTTACTGCGTGACAGCTTCATGAAATTGGGACTTATTTTGTTTCGTTGCTAAATGAACGAATTATCTCATTTAATTGATCAGGCAATTAGTGTTTTTTTACGACACACACTCGGTTGAACAGTCTACTGTTGTATTCTCAAGAAGTTTTATGTGACATTAAAAAAACGTGTGGTGTCTTTAACCTTGAGTGACGTCTCTGGTAATAGAATATTTTTCCCCACATAAAACCCCAAGAAAGAGGATTCTTCTGTTTCTTTCACCTGTATTAAGCAAACTTTCTATTTTGCTTTGTGTCAAAATACTCATGTTGTGCCCGGAGAATGGGGAGGGAGGGGGGTACTCGACATAATCTCGGGTAGGGAGGTGCGGCCCGGCCTCCTAAACCCTGACGGCTGTTTAAGACACGAACTTATAATTTTCCTACCCTGCTTAAGACAGAATGCCAATTTTTGATACCCCGTCTAAGACATAAACAAGGACCTCACTGCCTTTGTTGTAATCGTGAAGTATCAATGCCGAAATTAACGTAAGTCAGCAATGCGGAAAATTGTTTTGAAAATTTGGCTTGTGGCTACGGTTTGTATAAATTTACACCTCTGCAGGCAATTCAGCCTATCCTGTTTGACATTAATCCATGTAAAGATAACCCGTTTAAGACAAAAAAAGCTTGAAACCATACCCTATTGGGCCGCACGTCTCCGTTATAAAGCCCTTATATGGGAGTACCCCCGGGGGTTAAATGCGATCCACCGAAACGTCACATCCTTGCTGCAAAATCATAACATCCTGACTAAATCCGCTTAAAACTGGGCGCGTTTAATTTTTGACCCCCAGCCGGAAAAAAAAACATTTGCCAAGACAAGGAAAATCCGTAGATGGAGTTTTAATTTCCTGTCTAATGGGAAGTACAGGGTCATTTATATTATCAAAAACATGACAACGAAGCCTTGGGCAGGCCAGACTGGCTTTTTCCATACATACAATTTTGTAGCCACTGAAACTTCTCAGCTCAGTAACGAAGCACATTCGGCATTCCATAAAAGTTCAAGTGTCACCACAAGCGTTACAAGAAGCTAGACCAGACAAGAGAAGTAAAAGGCAGCCTTTTTTGCTTAAGGTCCGGTGAAATCACATCAAGACGATATCTATTAAAGATCATTAAAGGTTGGGTGGTTAAAAACGCCGAATTTCTTGTGGATAATGATTTTCGTCATATCCGGTTACTTCATACGTCGGGTGTTATGTGTTCCTCACCGGAAGTGCTTCAGTATAAAAACCATTGGAGCATATAATCAAGAGCCGTGTTTATCGTGTTTATGTTTTTTGTGTTTACCGTGAGCAGTGATGAAGGTGGCATTGCTTTATCCCTGGCTCCTGACAGTCGCCCTAATCTTCATACCCCAGCTTACAGGTTAGTTTATAGAAAAGTACGTGTAGATAGCCATATCAAATCGGATACAGTCGGAATCAAACTCAATTTGATTTGATCCACTAGGTGTTATCGAGTTGATCTTGAAGCGGGTGCTGAAACGTTCTACATGAACACTTTAGTTCGATCAGTTCTCGGTACGTCACATCGCTTTATGATCCTTTTTTCTGGGTCAGCCAGGGTTTTTAGATATACGGTATACAGGGGTTTTTTAAATTGTGTATACAGTATTTTTATACTTTTTATAAAGTATACCGTATTTTCACCAATTTTGATATTTTGCATAATTTTGAAAAGAAATTTGGGTATACTGGGTACATGCTTTTCAGGTATGTTGGTAACACAACAATGGCTTTAATTTGTAATGGCTAGAAGGTAAAGGCTGGTTTTCACTAGCTTTGGAGTCAAAGTCAAGATCAGAAGCGAAGAGTGTTACGTTCTAGTGAAAATCAGACTGACGGAGTCGTAAGCAGAGATTCGATTTCGCTTATGACTCCGTCGCTTATCACTTATGATCTAGTGAAAACTAGATTGACAGAGTCGCAAGCAAAACGGAAGCGCTCGAAGGGCGTGTGAACTTGCATTGTGATTGGTTTGTTCTTCCGCTTCCGCTTGCGACTCCGACAATCTAGTTTTCACTTGATCATACGCGGAGTCATAAGATGAGAGATACGATATAAAATATGTAACTTTATTTATACACGATGTGTAGTTAAAGCTGAAAGCTTAAGCGGAATCAGAAGAAAATGGAAACGTTCTGATTATTCCACCTCCGATTCCGTCGACCTTGTTACCCCACTTTATACGAATCCGAGTGAACACACGGGTCCGACTTCTTTCAACTTTATCTCTTTGTATGAAATATCATTAATTATGCACTGAAATCATCCTTGTTTGTGATTGAGACTGTATGTTGCTCAGCTGCCGGAGATTGGAAGGCGTGGTGGCCTAATGGTTAGGTCATTGTGTTCTGTTCTTTGGCAAGACTCTTTTCTCTCACAAGGCCCCTCTCAACCCTGATGTATCGTACAGACTGGCCGCTCATACTGAATAATCTACTACAGTACTTACATACAGCCCCCTTCCCCCCCCCCCCCCCCACACACACACACACACACACACACACACGGGGTGTCGTGGAGGTACTCCCATATATATGCAATATAGGTATGTGCCGCTGTGAAGGGTATGGTTTTCAAGCTGTTCAGTCTGGGATAGGGTATAGAAATCAGAGAGGTTTGGTCAAGAAAAGGGTATCATTTGCCGGGAAACTGGTCAGTGGTATGAAAAATTTCGTCCAGAATAGGAATAGAGACTTCAAAGAGAAAGAGACTTTCCTAGACGTAAATAAAATCATCGCGGCAACATTATCACAGATGGTTTTCTATTATAAACAATAATCGTGAGACAGGAATTTTCGATGTCTAGTCTAGTATAGGGTTGCAAAATCAGCTTAACGTGGTCTGGTATAGCGTAAGGGTTTGGAATCCCAGCGGCACAGCCCCACCCAAAAATATACAGAGTACACCCCCCCCCCCCCCCCGGCATATGGCATAATCAGTAAATAGGAATCACAATAATTAAAGATAGAAACTTCACGGACAGTTACTCAGAGTTTCACGCACGAAGCGATCATCAGACTGTGCCGTTAGATGCGGTGAAATACAATTTAAACTGCGTTCATGGAGGACGGTTGGAACGATCCTGTCTCTGATTGGCCGCGTAGTACTTGTTTTCGTGCCTGCACTTGGTAACAAGCTCAGATCTTTTGTTCAAGAGGGTGGATCTGTCAGCTGATAGTATGCAGAGCTTCTCCGTCAGACACAAATTGCAGCGTGACGGGTTTCCCCTGTAAGCGCTTGCTCTCGTGACAATGGACCACTTGATCGAAAATTCGGTGTTGTTGTCTTTCAGGTCCCAAATGTACTTTGATAGTACAGTGTCGTGTGAATGCTTGCGATGTTTGAAGGAAAGCTTATGGTTATTGAACCTAGTTTTGAAACTATGCTCAGTCATGCCGATGTAAACCTTCGTTTCGCCGGGTGTTGTAGCGACAGTGGCTTTGTAAACGACATTGTTGACAAGACATCCACCATCAAGAGGGCAAAGGTCTTTATTTCTGCAGTTACACGATTTATTGGACTCGACGCGAGTGTCGTCCTTGGCGAGAATTCTTGAGTTGTGGCTCTTGATGATGCTTGCCATATTATTAGTGCAGCTGTAGCTGACCTTCACATTATTCCTATAGGAATAATATATTTATCTCCGAGAGTGGACTGTTCCACCTGTAATTTTGAGGAGTATTTTCAATGATATGCTTTCAATAACCATTCACAGCTACCTATCCGTTTTCTGTTTTGTACAGCTCAATGTTTAGCACCCCTTGGTATGGAGAGCCGTCGCATTAAAGATGATCAAATCACGGCCTCTTCAGTAATACATGCTGCCCACCAGGCAAGGTTGAACTTTAAGGGAGGTCACGGAGGCTGGACGGCTGAGACGAAGGATGGTAATCAATGGATTCAGGTCGATCTCGGTAATAACACCAAAATAACAGGTTTAGCAACACAAGGAGAATACAAATACGATCAATGGGTAACCAAATACAAGATCCAATACAGTGACGATGGAATGAACTTTCGCTATTACAAAGTGCCAGGCCGAAATTCATCCAAGCTGTCCAAGGTAAACCATGATGTCTGCTTGAAACATTTGTCCTGCACTCTTTCTAGCTATATGTTTATATATTACAGTATGAAAATGGAGATTTACGGAAAATGAAAGGTAGCTTAAATCTCCTTAAAGTTGGTCATCCAACTTTAAGCTCCTTAATTATATGTTCTTAAAGGTTTTTAAACCCCCTAGTTGGCATTTAAGGAACTTTAAGCCAACTTAAAGCTTAAAGTTCGCTTAAAATTTGAGAGTGTAAATATGGCGTGAAGGTCAGCTTTAAAAAATGTAAAGGTTGCGTAAAGTGAAGTAAATTCCAAATTTGCGCAGGCTTTACTTAAGCTTCACACCAGAGCAAAGTTATGTTTTCGCGTTGTGATATTTATAGTGCACCACTAAATTTTCTCCATCTGGGATGTGTTTAAAACATGAATCGTATTGTTGCATGAAAGCAACATTGCAACAACCGATTTGTAATCTCTTAGCTTATTGATGTTAAAAATTATCTTAAGACCATCTCGACAGTGCTATCCGAATAAGGTCAGTCGGGGAAATAAGTGCCAGTTTTGGCAAATCTTCGTTAAAGCACTCGAAGAGTTTCCGAATTATTTCACCAATAAAAAAGTAGCGCGAGCGCTCACGAGTACTCCGAAAGCAGTCGCGCGTAAAAACACGCCAGGTTGCTTAGCAATTTCTGGACGAAAACCGCGGGATCAGTCACTTCTAGGAGAAGTGATGTCGCCCTCAACTGGCACTTGTTTTCTCGACTGAAGTAAGGCCTTTGACTTCCCCCCAGTTGTGCTAACAACAGTATGATCACAGACCGCCCTGAACCAATCGCAGCGCAAGTGTTGCACATGCAGTTGGTTGTGAACATTGTGATATTAAATATATATACTATATGCCGTTTGGTCGTGCTGATTTCCACTGACAGGTTTCTTTTTATGCTTAAGGTGTTCAATGGAAATAAAAACAAGAACAGCATTGTCAAGCAGACGTTCAACCCACCAATCGTTGCACGCTACATCAGGCTCAGGCCGACAGCGTGGAAAGGTCGCATATCACTCAGGATGGAAATTTATGGCTGCTTTCTAGGTTATGATTGCCACATTACTTTAAATAGAGCAGTTTTCAATTGAGTGTCGTAAAACCAAAACCAAAGTAATCACTCTGGCCAATCACAAAGGACGTAGGGCAACCCATTGTCCAATCAAAACTCGAAGCAATTACACGAAGCGCGGGAAAACTTGAGCGAGCAAGTCACGATTGGTTTTGGTTTTACTTCTGATTGGTTGAGAAAGTGGCGCGAGATTTTTAAGCCAATCACTAAGCGTAGTAATGCAAAACCAATGCAAACGCAATTTACTTTCGACACTCAAGTGAAAACCGCTCTATGGAAGTATTTATACTTACAACTATAAATTTATGGACCACGAGCCTCCGCTTTTTTTGACCCTGAACTTTGGAACAGTTTGCCAGATGGCATCCGTTCACAAGTACTGACTTTTTTAAATATACGTTTATTTGAAGACGTAAAAGCCCAAATCGTAGGATATTTCTTTTACAATTCCTTTTTTTGGAAAAAAATCTCTATCTCTAATCATCTTTTATTTTTTTTCGCAAAAAGTCAGTTCAGAGAGGGCAGCAACTAAAAACCACAATCAAAGTGCTGCCGGTCCATTTTCTTCCCATTTTTTTTATTGACATTAACTTTCTATTTCTCTTTGAGTCACAAAGTTTTGTTCCGGAGGGGGAGGGGGTACTTCCTATAGTAGACTATACGGAGGGTCTCCGCCTGAAAGTGATAGCTTCTTCAGGGTGTAGGTATATAAAGGGGAAGGGATTTCACGAGTTGAAGTATACAAAAGGAAAGGGAAAAGTGTCATTGAGGTATTTTAAAGGACCTCAAAAGGTCACTAAAACATGCTTTACGAGCGGTCGATTTATTTAAGTCTATTGAGGGATTATTCAAGTGAAAAATTAGGAAATGATATTCAGTATCTCTGTGATAGGGGTACTTTTTACTTGTTGAAGGTATGCGAAAGAGTTATCTTTTCTGTCGAAAATGGTATATGAAAAGATAGGGACTTAGACCTCGGGGCGGAGCCGACCCGTATAATAATTTTTTAGTTCCCCCTCCCCTCCCCTCCCCTCTCCTCTCCTCCCCTCTTCTGTTCTTTGCAACTATCGGTTCAATCTACCGTGATTGTTCTTTTTAGTTCCAGCCAAGATAACTAATGTAAGTCATATTCAGACTGTACGCGAAGGTTCAAGCAGTAAGCTGTTCTGTGAAGCATCTGGTAATCCAACACCAAACATTACCTGGACCAAAGTGCTAGAAGATGGTAGCAACAGTAAAGTACTGCACCAGGGAAGTGTTTTGAATTTCCCAAACGTCAGAAGAACTGCGTCTGGAGTGTACCGCTGTGAGGCGCACAATGGAATTGGAAATCCAGTTAGCCACAAATTTATATTGAACGTTATATGTAAGTTAATACACGCTATCGTCTCTTGTTTTACAAGAGCTGAAGATTGTGAAGAAAGTGATAGCATTAGGATTGACAGAATAAATGAAATTATTTTGCACGTCTGAGGGAAACAAGCAATAAAACGATCCTCACCGTGAGCCCACCAATTTAGTTATTGTTGATAAAGGTCTGTGTATGAAGATGAAGTATTCAACATGACACGAGCGTGGGACAAAGAAAAATTCTGAGTCCCCGACGGGAATCGAACCCATGGCCTCCCAGATACCGGTTGAGCGCTCTAACCAACTGAGCTACGAGAGTCTCGTTGTGAGCTGGGCCATTTACTAGGTTGATATATGACACGCGTCCTGCATACTGCTAGGATCAGCAATGTATCAACCAATTCATTATTCATTACTGGGAAACAAATAAGAGAGAAAATACAATTTTTTTTTAAGGGATCACTGAAGAGAACATGACTCCCTGCAAGGCCCTCAGTTTATTTTCTTTCCTTAATTTTTTAGATCCAGCCAAGATTGTTAAACTTGCAAGTAAACTTAAAGTCAGTGCAGTACAACAAAGTGTATCTCTTCACTGTCAAGCAGAAGGAAACCCCAAGCCTACTTATACTTGGACTCCATGTGACCCACGGAAGCGTTTGTGTCATGAGAGCATGCTTAACATCTCAGAAGTCGTCGATGATGATATCTTTAGCTGTAAAGTGACTAATGTTCTGGGTAGTGACACCAGATACACCAGACTTGGTAAGTGTATTTCTTTCTGAGAAAGTGTCGCCTAAGGGCGTTTTCCATTTGTCAGAACTGACCAGTCAGACCGGTATATTCGAGAACAGAATTCCGTTGTTAGTCAGAGTTGTCCTGTCAAATCAGTCAATGCATAAATATTGTACACTGTTATAGTGGATTTGTGGGAAAATCTCATGGAAAAGGCCCATTTCACACGGACCGGTCGGCCAGTTATGACTAATGGAAAGCGCCCTAAGTTAGTTGGGCGCTTTTTATCCATGCTTCTACAGATGGGAATGATCCTCTTTTAATTTTAATTACATGTAACTGTCTAAAGAGGTATTTGCACGTAATTTGTTCTTAACAGTAATAGCAGACAAGGTGATTAACGTGACACTTGTCATCACAAGTGAAGACTGCACAGGCGGAAAATACAATCAAACCTTGTTATGGAAGACACTGAATGAAACGGTAACAAAATTGCTTCCTTGTTTACCTTATTATAGCAATATAACAAAGCATTTTAACAACGCGAACAAAATCTACGCGTTATAAAATTAACGCAAATTTTCGAAAAGTTTTGTATACGTGCATTTATTAACGCGATTTTCCGTTTGGTACACGTTCAGATACATTTAATTAACGCGAATTTGGTGCTTTATGCGTGATAATTTCTATAGCTACCTGTGCTTTTCATCCACAAGACAAAACAATAATTTCCAACAACAGAAATTTCGGTAAATGGTAAGAAAAACACGATGGACATTTAGCATAAAAAAGTAGAAGACGTGAGCGTTTCTTCATTTACCCTGGGAGATAACAAACGTTACGTAACAAAACTTTTTAAAATCGATATTGAATGACGATGTGTCAACTGACTCTGACGGAGAGGTAGATTACATGAAACTTTGCTGGAAATAAACGTGTCTTCAAATAACGATGCTGTAAAATAGTTAGCCTGTTCCAGTCTCCCAAAACTACCGAGAGCCTGGAACAGGCTATAAAATAGTGTGATTTAAATTAACAATGACGTAAATTAACTCTTTCAGTGCTAAAGTCGACTTTTGTCGACATTTGGAGGAGCAGTCAATGAACCACTTGTGACGTCATCAATTTAAAAGTCAGCAGATTTTGGTGATAAGCATCTGATAGAGCTAGGTTTGACCTTTTCAAAAAACTATTCATTTTGCGTATCGTCGCATCCTAACAGAGCTAATCGAGAAAAAGTCAATCACTTTTTAGTGCAAAATCGGTGCCTAAAAAGGCCAAAACACCTGTAAAAGATCGAGGTCCTCTTGACAGGGTTTACCAATGTTTTAATCAAAACTTTTTTGGTCTAAATGAAGGACGGATACAGTAGAAAGAAGTGGAAATAACAAAGCCAAGAGAAACGAAAGGAAAAGGAGCAAGAAAAAAAATGGAAACGATTTCGCAAAAAAAAAAAAAAAAAAGCACCAAAACGCATGCACCAAAGTACATTTTTTAATGGAATCTTCATCAAAATCTTGCTGCATTGTGAAAAAGTGCTTTTTAAGCAAAGTTAAGGGAAATTCAGGATCGTAGCATCAAAATTTCAGTTTAACGGTAGAAAAAAACCCTATTTTTGGAGAAATTTAGCACTGAAAGGGTTAAGGTGCATAAAATTAACGCGAATTTTTGAAATTCGCGTTAATAACATGCATCGTTAATTTCCTATAACACGGTATTTGACATTTTATTCACACATGCATAGAAGTATGGTAGGGATGTTTTAGTCCACTTTTTCTGGATTTAATTAATTTTCAATACAAGTAACTAGTTAAGTTGCGAGATTTTCCGTGGACTTTGAAAACAGACTGAGATTTTGCACCGGTTCCTGATCTATAATTACCTTCAAAATCCTTAAACTCACGATATAAAAAACTATATAAATATAAACAAAAATATAAAATAAATATAAACTAAAAAATAAATATAAACTTTCAACTATAAAGTCCTTCTCAAGAACTCGAAAATTTCATTATAAGCTGTCAATTATTAAACCGATCTGTTTTGTTTAGATGAACCAGGTCTTTGCTGGTGAAAGTGGCTACAGCAGTGCAAGACTAACAGATATCAGGTATGCAAAATGTTTCACACTGTGATTACACACCTTTGAGTTTGTTCGACATCTCGGGAAGGAAAAAATTTGTCACTTTACATGTGTGCCTTTTCCGTGTGCATTAGGTGCGGAAGCATTATTGTTGACCTGGCCATAAAGTTCAGTTCCACTGTTAGAGAAAGCAAAGTGCTTTCTATACTTCGAGATGCTGCCAAGAATGGAATGCTTGGAGGTTTCAATGTGAGTGCCTCATCCATAATAGGGACACGACTTGAAAAAGCAACAACAGAAGCCACAGCGACACCTACCAGCTCGACTGAAAGTAGGTCTCAATTGCGTATTTTGACTTTACATTAGTTGGACCGGTGACTCAAAATACATAAGCTCATATCGAGAATCCTGAAAGGAGAGGAGGTATACAATCGCATTTCAAAGCCCAAATTTGCCCAAATCACATTTTTAGCCTATTTTTTTCTCGAGTTTCCAAATCCCGTCCCAGTTCTGTTGTTAACTGTTTGTGATTCCCAGTCCCATTGACCCAAATCTCATTTTCCAGTTAAAATGTTCCCAAATCCCAGTTCCTGTCTAACCCCTTCAGGCCCTTTCATATCTTATATTGACGGAAACATAATATAATGCCCATAATGCTCATAATGCTTCTCTCCATTCAGGCCTATCAATGGCTACCAGCGAACTAATGCTGGGGGAACTCTGCGGTGGAATAGCATCCCATCCAGGGGGAGTAGAAACACTCCTAGTCGCTTAATGTTAAACCGGGATAATTTAAACCGGGATAAATTTCGGACGCAGACATTAATTTACTACACACGGAGTTTCACAGGGCCCGAAACTGAAAAATAATAATAATAAAAAACAAATTAAGAACATTAGCAGTAAACTAACGTGTTGCATATTATTTATTAACAGTTGCTGTTTGCGGAGGCAGGACTTACATTTACATCATACTTGGAGTTGTGATTGGCGTCCTTGTTGTCATAATCATCGGTCTTGTTATCTACATAGTATGGCGTCAGAGAAAAGGTAAACATTACGGTAACTATGACAAATCCACCTTAAGCGCTTCAGTACATCGTCATTGCTAAAACATTCCATTTTCCTCGTCCGTCTCCATCTTCACTTCTCAAACTCATTAATAATTCATCAAAACAAAGAAAATCATAACCGTGAAGGAGCTTTTGATACCCGGTCTTACCCAGCATAGATATTTACGATTTTATTTCTCCGTTTACTCAGTAGTTTTTATATTAAAAATGGATGTAAAAAGCTGTTAAAAAATCACTGAACGTTTTCGATCTATTTGATCATCATCAGAGTAAAAGTCTGCATGAAGCTGGGTGTTTTTGTTGTTGTTGTTGTTGTTTTGTAGTTTAGGCTTTTATCCGTTACGTAATGCCAATAAGTAAATTCCCTTTGATGAAACCATCAATTACATCCTCGACCAAATTGATAAACACCATAAACTCCCTCGATCCCAGATCGCATCACGATCGATCTTCAAGCGACTTTTGGTGAGGGTTACCAAAGGAACTGTTTTCAGTTTCAACGGAAAGTTATACAAGCAAGTGGACGAGTGCAGTATGGGTAAACCTCTTTCACCTACCTTGGCAAACATCTTCATGTGCAAATTGGAAAAAGACATCATTTTGCGACAGATACGTGAATGACTGCTTCAGTAAAAGGAAGACCAATGCCCCAGACATCCTACTCGAGAACTTGAACAGCTACCACCCTAACATTAAGTTTACCGTGGAAGTAAACCCTGATCACTTTCTGGACACTTCGTTTGGCCATCAAGATGGAAAGGTCGTTACCAGAGTCTACCAAAAACCAGGAAAACTACAAGTACATTGGAAATCGGCTATTCCGGAAAGGTTCGTGTCAACGAGCATTCAGATGTTAACGGGCAGTGGGAGCCAGCTAAACACATAAAGAAACACCCAAATCACAAGTTCTCGTGGGAAGTTCTAACCACCGCTTATTCATGGATGAATAGGAGAATTAAAGAAGCATTTTATATCGCACGTTTCCATCCAGAACAAACAAGCCCAATCATTTGACCTTGTTCCCCATGGGAACTGGCATTACGTAACGGATAAAAGCCTAAACTACAAAAAAAAAAACACCCAGCTTCATGTAGATTTGTACTCTGATGATGATCAAATAGATCGAAAACGTTCAGTGATATTTTATCAGCTTTTAACCTAAATTTTTGATATATTTTATCGGCGAAATGTACATACATCGGTACTTTTTGTTTCGATTGAGAAGTTTATATCAAACAATCGAGACAGTGTTTCATCGGCTATCCAAACACCTCGAATTTCGTAAAAAATACTCCGCTGCGCGACGTATTTTCAACTCTCTTCTCGGTGTTTAGATATCCCGATGAAACACTTCTCAGGTGCTTGATGCAAAAGCACAAATGAGAGTCGTCCGCACTCAGATTGTTGTAGTGGAGTGGAGGGGGATCTCATAGGCGTTATTTGTTTATCGTTTGATTTTAAGTATCTATTGAGCTACCTTTACGAATATGTCATCCTTTTGACAATCACATGTAAATTATAGGTTTGACCGAAATCCTGGCAAGGAAACTGCATGATTTCTATGATGTCTTTTATTGTTCCTAAACTTACCAGTGAGAAAACACAATGCTTTACCTCCCTGTACGTAAATATGGTACCGTCGTTGTCAAACTAGTCTTTGACACACGGACGTGGCGAACATCTTTGATCTAGAAAACTAACCTATCTACAGAATTTTGTACCAAATGCAAAACCAAGTAACATTATTGTGATCTTTCTCCTCTTCTATTTAGGGATTACAGAAGGAAAAAGGTAGGGTATAAGTATCATAATTGTTAACGCAACGCTTTTCCAACGCGTGAAAACCACATTGACTCAAAGTTTAGCTCGCTATAAATATGTGTTATTGAAAGTTATCTTTCCTAATTCCATATTGTATCACAAAATGCCACTTAAAGTAAAAAGGAATTTGATAAGAGATTTTACAGAGCAAAATAAAACTAGTATTTAAGGGTAGAAGTACAGCCGGGACAACAAGAATGGAATTGGACTACAGTTCATGAAATTTTATTTTGTGACAAGATGTCAAGAAATCAAAATTGACATCCTGGTGAAATTTTGAATCTTTTGATCATTATGTTTTCGTTCTTAGTTGATTAATCTTTTCTGCTACCACTTTTGGTGTTTTTTTTATTATTGCGAGATGTATAATAAACCAAGTTTAAAGCAAGCTACAGGCCATACTTATAAAAATACGATATATAAAACAACCGGGACACTGTCCTTTTAACGACTGAGTATTTTAGCGTGACTATATGCCAGTGATGTGTACCACAATTAACAGTTCTAATAATGATGAGATTTTGCGATTGTTACCTACAATCGACTCCGCAAAAACCATGACGTTTGTGTCATTACTTCTTTTAGGACATGTCAAGCGTCACATGATGAAGAAAGAGCCAATTTAGATGTAGGTTTTAACAAGCAAGAAAAAAATATTACTGATATCTAGATTTTGCACTATATTGTTAGTCTTTAATTAATGTTTCAATATAAATTATAGTAATTGTTGATGATTAGTTTATAATTACAAAAAAAGCTTGGCCAGCTCGAGCGCGAAAAAAATGAATATAAAGAGAGCGTCATTATCGTTGAAGGAAACACTTGCTTTCAAACAACCCAGACTTATTTTCAAGTGAACCAGAAGCTCAAAACTAAACACGTGCAAGACACACGCAAACGTTTACACGTTATTACACTGCAAATTTCGTATCTCAGTGCAGTGCCTATTTTTTTTTTAGAAAAAATGTATTCATATAACTAGGGATAGTTGACACTACAGCTGCCACCGCTGTTAATTGCTTTGTTTTTCAGCGCATCCGTTACTTCCGTCAATTCTTTCGCTTGATATTTTGGCTTTTCTATTGCTCAGTTGGTATAATCGAAAATCAGTTTTCTGTTTGGGACATTTTTGTGATAATTCAGAGATTAAGAAAACACTCGCTGGTGGCTCGTGTTTTCTAAAATTAATTATTCTCGTGTTGTTCTGACGGTATAAATTATTACATGGTCTCGGCCAGGTCTGGTTGTCTTCAAGATGGGACGAGGACGTGCGATTTAAAACAAATTCAGGATGAACTGTCGAAGCCAAGTGAATAGGCAAAACACAGCGTAATTATTTGGAAAATTCTGAAAGGGTATTTATCACGGAAATTTAAATACAGGACCGCAACTGCAACATTTCAACATCATTTTGCCGGGTTTTGCGGTAATGAGTGATCTCAGTGGGAATAAACTCTAGCAATAGTAAAATATTCCCGAGTTTTATGTATAAAACTCTAGAGTAAGGCGTATACATTAAAATAATTTTAAATAAAAATAGAAATAATTGTCGTCCACTAGTATGAGATTGAAATGGCTGTCCTACTGCCGGATCCGAATCCCACAGCGGAACAAACATCTGAAGCCCTTCCTCAAAGCAAATCAGACTTGAATGAGGAGACTCGTCCAGAAGAAGTGAAAGAACCCCCCAGGAAGAAAAGTTCCGCACTCTATGCGCCTCTTCTCCCGTTTACACGCTCCTGGGAGGTTTCTAGAGAACATGTGACTATAGAAAAGATCATTGGCAAAGGTGCGTTTGGTCAAGTTGCCAAGGGAACAGCATCAGGCCTTCGAGGAAGGTCCCAGAAGACATTAGTGGCTGTTAAAATGTTGAAAGGTATTACGTACTAAAATAATGAGAATTCGCCATAATGTAACACTGATCAAGAATACTTTATTGCATATTGCAGCAATTGAGGAAGTTAGTAATTTTTCTGTTTATGCTTTTGCACTGAGATTCACAAAGGAGTCGTTTTACGTCATCAAATACCTTTTTCCGCATGGATGTTAAAACGATCCCTTTTATAGTGAAGCAACACTAGCTAACTGTACACTTATGTATCTATTAAATGTAGTCGTTGAAGAGACTAGTAAAATGTTTGGGCGTAACTATTGCCCTTGTGTCTTTGTTTTCTAACAAATACGGTGTCAAAATTCAATGTATACGGGAAACCCATCTCCTGCTTGATACATGAGCAGAAAAATGTATCAGTAACACTTATTGAGGATTTTGAAATATCCTTTTATATGTAAAATCTTTTTTGACGATCTTGTAGATGATGCACCAGAGTCAGACAAAAACGACTTGTTGTCAGAACTTGAAGTGATGAAGAAACTCAAACCACATCGTCACGTCATCAAGCTACTGGGATGCGTCACTGAGTCTGGTAAATTCTAAAAACTTCACTAAGACTTTTAAAAAAAAACTTAATGAGTTTCCTTTCCTTACATTGAATCAAAAATCCCGTTCAAAATTTGCCCGTGTTTTATACACCACTTATTAGTTGCGGGACACGTGGGTCTGTACACCCCGCTTTCCGTATATTTTCTTGGTGGTTCCCACCTCTTTGAACTATTTCTATTGTAAAAAATATTACGAAATTGTACGGTTTGTTTTCTCATTTTTTCCGGGTTTTCACCATCTCAGAATCACGCTTCCTTTACCTTTCTTCTCCCATCTCCCGTACCCCTCCCGCTCTCTCTTCTTACAGGCTTACCGGCGCCTCCCTGTCCCCCTCCACAAGTTACTGATCTCAAGCTTATCTGCTCTTAAACATTTCATTCTAAAATAACTATATCAATTGATTTTTCCTCTTAGAACCTTTGTTAGTGCTAATAGAATATGTTCCATTTGGAGACCTGTTGGGATATTTGAGAAAGAGTCGTGGTCTGAATGACATGTACTACAATGACCCGGATATCAAACCAAAAACCAATCTGACGTCACATCAACTGATGAAGTTTGCTTGGCAGGTCGCTGATGGAATGTCGTATTTGTCATCGAAGCAAGTAAGTAAAGCATTAATAAGCCCAGCTGTTTTACGCATTCACTGGCTCATAACAGGATCATTCAAAATTCTTCATTCTGTATTCACCATATCACGCTACGCCGTCATCCCATGGCCTCTAGCCAATGTCATGAACTATTAATGAGCCTATTATCACAATTATAAATTAAACTGACCTTATAACCAGAATTTTCCCGTATTTTTTATTGAAGCAAACTTGCATTTGTAGAAAGCTGTCTCGGCGGAATGGTGGATTTTCTTCTTGTGGTGTACGCCTATGCCCTGCCTAGATCCACTACATCAAGATACATTACCTACCTTGTTTTATTAACAACGTGTAATTTTAAAGGATTCTTAACCAAGACAACTCCCTCATAGAGTCTTTTTCAAAAGTTGAGTTGACCCGCTTTGGAATGTGACACTGACTAATAAAAAGTACGTCATTTTTACAGATTATTCACCGAGATCTTGCGGCTCGAAATGTGTTGATTGGCGAAAGAGAGACTTGTAAAGTAACCGACTTTGGAATGGCCAGAGATGGCAGCACTTACCAACGAAAATCAAAGGTATAAAACAAGCTGTGTTAAGTCTTTACGACCATATGTATTCCTGTAGTTAGTTGGAGGAAAAATCAGTTTATTACACGACTCGTTGAGATTAAGTAATTTGATTTCAGTCACTCGAAGGCTAAATAGCTTTAAAATTAACCGTTGTACATGCATTCTCGTTACTGTGCATGTCATTAGCAACATATGGCAACATGACTAAAAACCCAGTGTTCCTTGCTGGGGATGACTAAGGGTCAGGTCGTAAGTAGTATGGTTGGGATGTTTTCGGGCAGTTTTTGAATTGGAATGTCATTAACATAAAGTGGAAAACATTAACGGGAATAAAGTCATAGGGTATTGTCTCTGTCCAAGAGAAATTAAGGGGACCCTTATTTTCTCTTGCTCTGTCTCATGGAAAAAATCCAGTGGACCTAATTAACCTGTGAGTGAAGTCACGTTTTAGTATCATTTAACACCACCACCAGCACCACAAACACCCTTGTCACCGACACCACACCCTAAACTCTGTTGTTTTCCATGACCACTACCACCAACACAACTGCCACCACCACTTGAGAAACAATAGAAAAGTTTGGAGATTGTGGTAGAGGTGGTCACTGGTTGTTGTAGTTGTTGTGGTACGCAGAGGTGGTGGTGACAGTGGTGGTAGTATAGGTGGTAGTAGCAGTGGTAATGGTGGTGGTAATAATAATAATAATAATAATAATAATAATAATAATAATAATAATTATTATTATTATTATTATTATTATTATTATTATTATAATAATAATAAAACTTTATTTAAACTCGAATTTAGAGTAGCTTAACAAGCTAATATTTCCGAGAACGAAATAGATAACAACAAATTAAAATAAAAATTACTATTTACATATTTAAAATTGACTTATATTAACTAATTGAATTGGCTTTGCAGATTATCCTTTTAAAGTCAGATGAGTTACATAGCCTTATAAAGTTAGGTAGAGAGTTTCATTCTTTTGTTGCCAGATAAGTAAAGGAGTGGAGACCAAAAGTTGTAGTTCTAGGTTTGGGCATTTCCAGTATATAATTTCCACGCAGGTTGTATGAAGTAGAACGGAACGAGAACATGTTTCTCATATAGGCTGGATAGTCATTGAAAAATAGACTTTTGTACAAGATAGTAAGGAATTTACAGATGCGTTGATCATGAAGTTGGAGACAGTTTATCCTGTCTAGCAGCACATTATAAGGCGATTCAAAATCACTTAAAATGAATCTCAGAATCCTTTTGTTAAGAGCTTCTATTTTGTCCCTGTTGTTTGCACTGCTGGTGGTGGTGGAAAACAAAGAACTGCGGATGGGGTGATGGTGCATCTCTTGTATTAATTATTGTTTGTGTTATTTTCCTGCTTTTCTTTTCTTTTTTTCTGTTTGATTTAATAAAGTTAAATTAAATAAAGAATGTATATGAATGTACGTGAGTATTTCTATTTTGCTTTAGGGGCGACTGCCTATCAAATGGACTGCAGTTGAAGCGCTGTTATATAGAAAATATTCTACAAGAAGCGATGTGTGAGTACCAAAAGTTTACCAACTTTTAAATGATCATTTTTTAATAAATTCAGTCATATCTCCATTACAAACCCTCCACTGAAGGTTTTCAGGCCAAGATGGCAACATCACTTTACACGTTTAGAGCGGTTTTCACTTGAGTGTCGAAAGTAAATTGCGTTTGCTTTGGTTTTGCATTACTACGCTTAGTGATTGGCTTAAAAATCTCGCGCCACTTTCTCAGCCAATCAGGAGTAAAACCAAAACCAATCGTGACTCGCTCGCGCACGTTTTCCCGCGCTTTGTGCCAGCTACATGTATTTGCTTCGAGTTTTGATTGGCTCACTCAATTGTCTGTGTCATTTGTGATTGGCCAGAGTAATTACTTTGGTTTTGGTTTTACGACACTCGATTGCAAACTGCTCTAATGGACTAAATCAAATCACCGATTTTCGTTACATTGGTCATGAAAATGTTTGAAAACTGTGTACTCCAACGGGAGTGTAGTTTGTACAAAACGTATACAAAGTGTAATACTCTTGTATTGCCTGGATTTAGGTCGTTTTATTTTGGTTCTTCCACCTACGACATACATTTTTTTGTGAAATAAACAACACCTCGCTTTGAGCTCACTCTGTGTGTCTTTCAAGCGATATGTCGCAGAAGCTCAGCTAGGCCACTTAAACGTACTTTCAAACAACATAGTTTATATATTTCCATCATGATTATCCTAATAGAATTTACACGATTTTTTTGTCTAACAGGTGGAGCTTTGGAGTCCTCCTTTACGAGATTTTCACAATAGGTAAGCACTTTGCGGCTTAAGATCATGCCAAACTTTAGCCTGCAATGCAGTGTTTTTTGATGGCCAAGAGTATAATACTTTGTCTTGTATTTGGCCTTGGAGGCATAAATGTAGATGGTGCAGACGAGCTTCCGTCCTACTTCAAGAACGCTTTCTTCGTCGAATCCCTCTCCTGAAGCCTATCCCAAGTTCGAATGCAAATTGGCGCTTGCCCAAAATGCGTTTGCTTGCTAAAATAGAATTGCAGGCTAACCAAATTTTGGGTTTGAATTTAGCAATAAAAAATCTAGTTTGTGTTCTGTTTGATCCAGTTCCTTTCGAGACAAATATACGGTCAAACATGTCCTATAAATGATTGATAGACCAAAGCGCAGGGTGCGAGATTCGTCATTTTCATCAGTGTATTAGTTAGTTACAATTTAATGATATCACAGACTAATATGTGGACGATATTTTCTGTAATTAATACGTTCAAGGGCTTCGTAATTGTCCAGTTGTTCAGTTTGGAAAAAACTGTAGTACTGTGTTTATAAACATGAGGAATTTGTATGACTGAATGTGCTTACTAAAACGCTTCCAAGTTGCTACAGAAATAGGTTGATTATTTGGAGGTACAATTTGCAGAAGTGCATGCTGCAGCATGCTGCACTTTATTTTACTGCTTTAATAAGTATTGGCATCTTTCTTGAATTGTTCTCTAATAATAGCTGCCCTCTTTCAGGTGCTTCGCCATATCCACGGATGAATGGTCAGCAAGTTGTAGACCTGCTTAAGCAAGAATACAGGATGCCTAAACCACAACACGTAGATGACAAATTGTAAAAACCTGTTGTTTTTCCTTTACTCTACATGAATGCATAGGTTATGTATTCGTGTGTTTCAAGCCATTTCCCGCCAGTAGCAACAAAGGATATGGCTTTAACTCCCTAGCTTGGATTCTAACCAACAGGCATTTTAAGTCCAGCAAGCCACTTATACGTCTTATACTCCTGGGTGGAGAGAAGCACTGTGCCTAACCCGAGAACAAATTATGAAGACCTTGGCCACTGACTTTGACTCTGAACTCTAGATCCGGAGCCTAGTTAACGCACCAACCATAACGCCATCTGACATATTTTGATTGTTTTTAGGACTGATTCGGCATGTGCCCCAACTTTTCTGCCGCCATTTTGAGTAAAAATGTCAGTCCACTTACTGAAAATGAACTGTGCCCACCCCCCCCCCCCCCCCCCCCCCGACCACCCTCCGAAAAATATGGGCAAGAAGGTACAGTGCACTTCGGCCTTCCTGAAAACCTTACACTCTCCGACCAAATTATGTGTTTCTCCCTATCCTGTTTGGTTTGCGCAATATTTTGACTAGGACTAAAAGTTTCCAATGCAAGACATGGATAATAATTAAAGTAGATTAACCACTTGATCTTTCCACATGCAATTTTTAGGTATGGAATAATGATGAAATGCTGGCAAAAAGACCCGTATGCAAGACCAACATTTGTTGACTTGAGGAACGAACTCAAAGAAATGGAAAACCAACACAAGGTAAACTCCTGGGAGAACAGATAAGAATGAAATTGTTTTCTTATCCTCACAAGTACAACTATAGTGTTGTCTCCCTTTCTTGGTTTCGGTTATCTACAGACTTAATTAGCCAAGAGGGCAAAGCTTCTAAAGCTATTGGTTAGGAAATTTCTAGGCCAATTATTGTTTCTATCTTAGACCTTTTTACGGCTGACTTGAGGTTACAATGGCACGGGAAACACGAGCGAGTGGTGGATGAATTATAGTACAAAGTAGATGGGCAACATTTCACATTTACAAATACATAAAAACGTATAACAAGACAGCTGCATGGCTGTTAATGGATCTAGATTGGATGGTCTAGATTCTATGCGGGAAGGCTCCGCCCTCAGGACCAAGCCCTTACCTTTTACAAACATTTTTGGACAGAAAAGCTTTGCTTTCATGCACTTTTGGTAGATAATGCGTCTATTTTCTAATCGTTTCAGTTGAATAACCCCTTAAAATAAATAGACGAAACAACTTTTCGATGGGTCTTTTCAAGATATTCTGAAAGGTCCTTTTAAATTCCTAAAAGACAGTTTTTTCTATCCATTTCTACGCTCCAACACGTGAAGCCCCTGCCCTTTTATATACCTCTACCTTGAAAAAGGTACCCCTTTAGGGCGGAGCCTCGAGGAGTAACCCCTCCCCCCCCCCTCCCAACCCTCCTCGTCTAAACTTCGTTGAAATAATCGACCCTTACTTAACAACAAAGCGAGAAATGTTCATTTCAAGATTTTATTAGTTGAGACTAAAAAAAACGTTTAGATAATTGATTTATTTTGTCTTTTGTCTTCTCTGCAGAGGCTGATCAACATGGAAATGTACGACGAACAGCTGTATGCAAACGTCGAAGATTTGGGGGGCAGCACCGATTGCATAAATGTCCTTGGAGAAGCTCCCCAGGGAATTCCCCAGGGAACTCCCCAGGGGCCGTGTCCGTATCTGGAGCTGGTTTGATATGCAATAGGCTTATAAATTTGGTCTTTTTGCCTCATGGCCTAAACGTACGGGATCGTTTGCATGATTTCAAGACCTTTCAAGTTATTTTGCAAAACTGATTAAATTTCCAATTATACCGGTATTTCAAAATAACTTTTGTTCAATTCACTGTTTTCACCGTTCCCATAATACATCTTGTTTACCCCCCAAAATTTTTGCATAAGCATTGTTTTCAATTTCTCTTGGGATTTACAGTGACGTGCAATCGTCCCCAGAGAAATTGAAAACAATGCTTATGCAAAAATTTTGGGGGGTTATTTAAATAAAACAAGACGTATTATGGGATCGTGAAAAAAGCGAATGCCGGACTGCGAATATAACATTCTAATTTTGGGATTGAATTGAGGACAAAGAAAAAGCTTCGAGGAACTTGCCCAAAGTTATTGATGAGTTTCAGTAAAGCTTTTATTTCTTTTAACGCAATCTAAGTTTGATCCATGCGAGTCTGAGTGCTTCAAGGTAGACTTTTTCCTACAGATCGCTGGCAAAAAATCTGACTGAAACATAAAGTTGTCTAATAAATTTCGTTTGAGATTATAACAAAATCAGTAAGATATATTTTAAGAAGTCACTTGGCCCAAGAATCCTGCTAGTTTCCACAACCATCGTAGTAATGATTCCCCTGTCCTACTCCTCCTACTGCGTCCAAAGCCAGTACTGATCATGAAAACAGTGCATGACTGACGCGGTTCGCGGGAAAAATTATAGACAAATGAATGGGAAATTAAAAACGTTACTGAACTCTTTGTAGCCCAGCTACATCCTTCAAACTCGGCGAATAAAAACTTTTGCCTAGTATCCTATATTAACAATTCATGAGTTGTCCAGAATTAAATTTTTGTGCAAGATATTTGCCGTCGGATTTCCATACAAACACTGTAATTTCTACCCGCTTTGCCTACTCGTCAAGATGGCGTGGAAAACCGTGATAAGGTCTATTCCCATCGCTTCTAACAGACAACGGCTATTTTTACAGACATTAACACACTGTTACATAGATACGCCAAATATGGGCCACATATTAATTTCAAAATAAAAGCAAGGAACTACTCCTTGATGCATTACAATGTGACGATATTACTGACACAGTATTTCTCTAAATTAACATAGTCTATATATCCAGTTATTAGTAATAAGTTATTTAATAGTTATTAGTAATAATTGTTTCGGGTGCGTACATTTATTTTAATTGTTTGTTTACTGTTTTGCTATTTAATTTTTAACTTATGTGTTTTTCATCTTCTTTCTCTTTTTTCTGTTGGATAATTCTATAAACCTTGTTTTTTTTTTTAAGACGGAATCCGTCAGGAAATCGAGTACAATTAATTTTAGTTGGACTAAATTCGAGTCCTAGAATAATTTAAATCCTATTGCGTTATTTTCTTCCTTTTTAAAAGCTAAAGATGTGAGTAATTATCCGTGATAACACCAACAACAATTTCTTATCACAGCACGAGAAAATGAATTTCAAAGTTTAAGAGAACCGTGTAAACTAAAGGCTAAATTCACGTGTAACTATTTTGTAAAATCGTCTTTTATCGATTCAGTAGAATTCAGTGGAACTTCGAAATTTGTTTTCGATGTTTGGTGTTGTTAGAAATCATTTCTTTTGATAAGATATTTGAAAAATGACACACAGGATCTTGTCCCAAATCTAAGTAGGACTAATGGTTTTAAATATAGTTTTTTAACCGTTTTGTTAATGAATGGAATAGTTTACCTAATCACATTAGAGAAGCAAATTATATTGCAACTTTTAAAAGGAAAAATTTAAGTTTTCTTATGTATAATTAGAATATTTCTATATGTATATTTGTATGTATATTTTTTGAATTTTAATAAGTGGGGACATCCCTAGTATGGTGCCATTGCGCTTTTGGTTGTCTCCTTCTCCACAGCTTTTTGTTTGTTTGTTTGTTTGTTTGTTTTTTAGTTAGTTATCTTAATTATTCATAATGTATTTGTATTGTATGGAGTAAATCGTAATAAATAAATAAATAAATAAATAAATAAGAAACAGTAATACCTTTTTAAATTCTTTACTTAAAAAAAAATAAAAAATAAAGCTGAAGTTTCTCCTCTAGGGCACGTTTAACAGCTTTAAATTAATAACCTCGTCGTTGCAATTTTTCTATCTTGGAATAATCTGGAAGTTTACCTGAGTAATTATGCCTCTGAAAAAAAAAAAACAAGTTAACAAGCCTTCGAATAGATTAAAGTGAATTTCTGATTGAACAATTTGAAACAAAAACAGCTTTAGTAAATGCTTCCTCAACTGTAGTTAGCGCATTTTAAGGCGTGAGCTTCTGAATCTTCATCAAATCCAAAAACAAAGCAAATACAAAATTACTGTGGACACCGGCAAGTCCATTTAGAACCGCTCCATATAAAATTAGTGAAAAATCAACAAGCTAAGTTATCACAAAAATTTACAAACTTAAACTCAAGTCAGAAGAAACAGTTAAATAAGTAAATAAATTAAAAGAAACGAGGAAAAGAGAATGAGATACCAGGTAATGACGGAACCAATTTTTGTACATAGGACTGTGTTGAGTTTATTTTATTACGTTTTGCCAAGTACTCGCTATGGAACATAATGTTTGCAATGAAACTACTTCTATGGATCTAAATGACAAAAACATAGCTTCGTTTAATACAAACAAATGTGTCTACCGGGCGTTATAATTTAAAGTTACAAGCAAACTTTGAAAACTGTTTAGCCCAACAGTATTTCAAAAACCCATATCGCAATCCATTTCAATCTTCTTTGCTGCTGACCATCCGTACCTTCTTTTGTATTTGCTGTGTTATTGAAACGTTCCTTCGCGGTTATTGTTATATTCGCACCGTTCTGAACACTAAGAAACTACATTTTTGAGAATCCTTTGCTTAACAAGTCTTACAAACGTTCTTTCAACCTTCTGTTCCGGCAGCTAAAAGTGATACTGTTCCAAGCTTACATAAAGCTCTTCAGCCGTATTCTGAGATTCGTTCTCTCTCTTTTTCTCTTTCTTTTTTGCTCTCTCAAAACATAAACAACAATATATTCCCCAAATAACTTTTATTATACTTAACAATTATTCGCCGAAGGCGAAGTGATTATTGTTAAACCACCATGTTTACGATCAATTTAAAGCCTTGAAAACCATCTCTTGAAAATATTTTCGGTCCAAAAGCCTTGGTAGTTAATTTGCAAAATTCCCAATGTTTCAAATATCCAAGACTTGGAGTGATTTCTTTTAAATGAGTGAAATTTTCATTCAGCAAATGCCGCCATGTTCACTAGCCTGGATGGCAAAGGTGGCATGGCTTAGTAGCCAAACCTTGAGCTGCTATATTCACCGCCTAGCGCGGTGAATATGTCGCTATAGTCCGAGCTTCTCGACCAATCAGAATTCAATTCACCTCTGGAAATTATACTAAAAGTATCTAGACCGAAAGTATGGCAACCAATTTCTTCTGCATGTAACCCAGACTTCTTATAAATTAAGATTGGTTTTGTCCATCAACAACCAATGCTTATTCCCAATTGTAACTTTGTACTGAAAATAAAAAAATAGTTTTCCTCGACAACAACATAAAACACAGCTTTTTGATTTACAGAAATAAAGAAATCCTTTCTCAATTAAAAATATTGAAGTTGGATCAAGGCAAGTTTCTCAAAAAGAAAATATAGTAATTGCTGATTTGTTTAATATACGAAGTTGTTCCCCCATTTGAACTTTCAAATATGTTAATACCCATTTAAAATGCCAACAGGTATACAAACTGAATTGACTGACAAAAAAGCAGAAAAAAGCGAAACACTTATAAACATGTACAACTAAAAACAGATGCAAATACGGCTGTCACCTATATGGCAACAGTCTTACACAATCCTACAAAATGATTGAAATTACTGAAAACTAGTTTTCCTGAGGTAAAGGCAATGCGTACACACACGACAATGTCACTTATTGAGGTTTTTCTATAACAGAAGCGATGAACTTGTAGCCGACATTGGTAACGTAACACTGATGGTCAAATCTTCCAGTAAGCATGTCAGGCACACTTGTCCAGCGGTTCTCCTCGGGAATGTAACATTCCACTGAGCTTAACAGTGGACCTGTTCTGTTGCTGCTTACACCACCAACAACATAAACCTTACCGGCGTGCACCACGGCAGAATGCTTCATTCTAGAACAACGCATGGGGGCGATGTACTGCCATCGGTTATTTTTTGTGTTGTAAACTTCACAAGAACGAAGTACATTGTGTCCGTCACAGCCACCAAATATGAAGAGTTTGTCATTCAATGACACTGCAGCAGCAAATCGTCGTCCTTCATTCATGGGTTGAACACAACTCCATGCATCTACGAAAACGCAAAAATGACATAAATGATCTTGATGACGACAAATACATTCTATAAGCATTCTGGCTTGATTTTGCATCAATTTCCATTATTTTGTGACTTTCTAAGAAAATGGTGAAATGCAAGATGGCGGCTCTAATGACGTCACAGCCAACAGAAATTATGTCATCTTGTAGAGTAAGCGACAGGCTTTCTACTCAGTGCAAAATAAGTTCGCTGCGCCTTAACAGAACGTAAACTCTGGGGAGCGGTTCCATCCACCACACCCCCACCCCCCGCCCCCCTTGTACGATGGTGGGGGTATGAGTTTGCTTGTACGTCCAAGGGCTAAGGTGATTCCACTGAAATAGAAGAAGTATTAAAAATTTTCTAAACTTGGTCCAGGTTACAGTTATGTTATGAGTATTACAAAAATGAAATAAAAAATGAAGGTCAACGGTTTGTTTTTGTGCAAAATGGATGGTCATTACAGTAACTATACGACCCGCGAGCCATTCATTTGGTATCCTATTATTATATTAGTCTAGTTCAACAAAATAGACTTTGATCTTATATTATAAACTATTCTTATTGAACAGGAATTAAGATAAAAGAAATTAAAGATTTTGCTTGATGCCCACATAAACAACACTACCAAAAAACGTTTTTTTTACGGCATTCAAATAAAAATATTTTAATGTAGAATTTTAAACTTTTCTTTAAATCGCGATATATTGTAGACAACCGTATGACACTTAAATAAATGCATTAAAAATGGGGGTCGCTGTTCTCGTTTAGAAGAAAACGACCATTTATTTCCTTTCCGAGCTTAGCCTAAAGGAAATCTCGTAGTGTTCTGCGTGTACGCGCGCTCAATAACGCACAGCAAGGACGCGCAATGCAATTCAATGGAATCACCTTAACTAGAACCATTTGTGAGTAGTACATCATAACATGACGGAAAGTTGATGCTATTCGTTAAATACTGAAAAAGATGGCTGAAATACGGGCTAAGGGAACAAATATCAGTGTATATTTTCGCATCAGAAGGACAGTTTTTTGTTTAGTTACCTGAAGCCAGAACAACTACCGTGTGTAGAGTTAAGCCTCGGCTAAGCGATCAAACATTTTCGTCTAACATTGTGTTTGTCACACACAACATGGAGTGGCTATTAAAACGAACAAACAGTGTTTGAACAAACATCTACCAAAGTGAGCCCACATAACGCTTTGTGCGTATTACCGCTGAAATTATGCCGCGGCGTCACATAGATTTGGTTTCTGATTGGTTACTTTTTCCTGCCCGGGCTTGCTTTGTTTGCAGAGGTGGCTAAACGATCAAACATTTGCGCGTGAAGCAAAATGTTGGATGAAAATGTTTGATCTAGATCAAACATGGAAACCATTTAAATGCAATGTTGAGAGAGGCGGCTAAACGGTCAAACATGCTCTTCCAACATGATGTTGGACGAAAATGTTTGATCGTTTAGCCGGGGCTTTATTACCTTTAGTTGCATCATAGCATTCAACACTTCGAATCGCGTCTGGAATAGCATGTGGGTATGGAGTTTGAAATCCGCCAATAGCATACACGTGGTCTCCTGATAACACAAGACAGTGGCCTGCCCTGGGAAAAGACAATGATGCTAACGGCATAACGCTTGAAGAGCCATCTTTTAATTCAACAGTAAAGGCATTGGATGTACATCTGTTAGTTTTTGGATCCAGTCCTCCCACAAGAAGCACGCTACTGCGGCCAGTGGACAATGCACAGAATGAGTCCAACTCGACATCATGCACAGCGGGTTGATATTCCACTGCATCCCATAAGTTGCTTTGACCACTAAACCTTTCCACGAAAGGAATCACGGGATCGCTGACACAAACGTCTCGGAGCCCGCCAATGACAAAAAGCTTGTCTTCCAAAGTCACCATTTGAAGCCTGGAAGAAAGTTAAGATCGTGAGTTCAGGCATAGAAAAACAACTGGAACACGACAAGCAATGAAGTAAACAAGCGACCTGTTAACTCGATCACAGTTTCTACGTATTACTGGTACAACCTCTTGGCGTTAAGGACTAAGGTATTTTGATGCTCACTGACACACAAATAATAACAAAACACAGTTTTGACATAATCAGTATTTTGGATCATTGCTAAGACTAAGACATCTTGTTGTGACTTGATAGTTTTTGCTAAGTGTTTTCTTTTATGGCCAACGATTCCATGTTAGCAATGAGTCTTGCTTAGAGGGGCTAGGTCACGGTATTTTAGGTAATTATATAAACAGGGTTATATAAACAGGGATGATTTTCGAGGAATGTAAATAACACTTTCATACAAATTGAGACAAACTTGAAAAAGGTCGGGCCGACGTTTTTCAAGTTTTACCCGAACGCAATCCGTTTGAATCTTCTCCACTTTTGCCCATCCATTTCCCTTTTTGGCCTTTCGGTGTTTCTTAAGAGTTATTCTACAGTTTTAAGCCGTTATTGTGATATTTCAGTTAATTCTATGACCAGTTGGTCAATGCCAAAATTGCCTAAAATTGCGCGACATAGGCCCTTTAACAACTGAACAAAAATCTAACAAATTTTACGTTACCTCCATCGAGGAAGCTTCATATGTGAGAGGTTCGTCCATTTACCCACAGCGGGAATAAAACAACAGACACTGTTGAGGATTGCTGAGTTATCACATCCGCCCGCCACCACAAGCACTTTAATTACACTGCATGACTTTCTCGAGGTAACTTTGTCAGTTTGTTGAGCCCAGAGTACTTCTTTGGTTGCTTGCCCAAGTTTCGAAACCATCCTGGATTCACTAAGTTCCTTTTGATTTAATTTGCCTTGAATATATGGCAGGGGAAAGGGCGGCAGTCGAATTAATTTTAACAATTCAGTAAAACTGTCTTTTCGCACTTCCAGATCGTAGTTTATCCAATCTATTGCGATGTCAAGAAGTTGTTCTTCGTTTTCAATCTGTATATCCTCACTGGACAGAAACTTCATAATATCTCCCTTAGAAAGCTTCAAAAATGTCTCTGTTTTGGCAAGTTCAGTAAACTCTCGGTTTATATATTGGGTGACTGTTTGACTCAAACCGTTACACGAAAAAGTGTCAGCTATAGAAAGAATCGTAAAACAATTTCCCATGTCGACTACACTTTCTAATAATTGACAACATGCTTTCCTAACCTTTTCCACAAAAAGAAAACTGGATGCTTCCAACAGCTCAAACACATTTTCGACATGAATTTGAATCTGTCCGGTGTACATGAATTCTAATAAGCTTTCCATTGCTTCGGCGCTGACACTCTTCAAGCTTGCTCTAGCTTTATCCTTTTCCAGCATTTCTGTGGTGAACATAGCCAGAAAGAAACTGCTGTTAGCCGCAAGAACCCCTTTGTGTGCTGAAAACTCCTCGCCGTCCACATTCAAATTAACATCACACAGTACTCCTGAGTGCCTTTGCGTGTTCAGTTCTTTTAAAGTTTCGTTGACATCACAGTGTATTTCAAGGCAGCTCGACGTTATTTCGTCTTTTTCAGGATCCATGTTCGGCTCTACTTTGACAAACCTGGCTCGGTAAACATAATCCAACAAGCTAAAAAAGGATACGACACTAATACCCAGAACACTACAAGCCTTTCTGCTCCAATGAGCAGTCATGAAGAAAGTAATTAAGTGATGTAAACAAATCAATGTGATATTGTAAGTCGATAACCAATATTTCCATGTGGCCCAAAATTAACGTTCTCTTCTTGACGGTGGCGTGGGCCCGTTGCTATAATCGCATTAAATTCTCTGTTATTTCTACTCCAACTAAAACCATAACACATAAAAGGTGTTTACTGAGACAATAACTTTTGAAGAAAAGGCCATTTGCTAAAAAAAGAAATTGTGTTTTGATTTGCACTGATATTCGACTGCTGGTGGTTACTTAATTATTAAAATCGACAGAGTCATTTGCATTATTTTTAACCCAGGCATATAATAATAAACTCAGATATAATTAATTTTATCACTGTGCACATAAAAAACTGCACTGTTAACATTTTGATTTGATTTTGATGAATCCATTTCGCTTCTATCAATCAAATACTCTTGCTACTATTTTTTCTTTCCTGAAAATTTATGTATTGCAGCATATCGGTCTTGGAGTTTAATTTAAAATGCATGCTATTTTTTAAAAGTACCCCCTACTACCCCATCCTCCCTTCCCCAGGAGGGTGTCGGAAGAACTCGAACGCAAACCGATGCCCAGCATTTTATGGAGCCCAAGCTATACTTGTTCACGAAAGACACGCAACTTACGTGACCAGTTTATTGCTATGTTACATATCATTATATCAAAAAGGAGATGTTTAAAACTGCTTGCCAAATGACGTTTGTGTTCTCGTGGTTTCAAAAACCTTTGCGTGTCAAAAATGTAAAAAGCGAATACAGTCGAGTCTCGTTTTAGACAACCGGGTAATACGGGGGACTTATTAACCAGCCCTACGGCAGGATGCGTGTATTTCCGTATTTTAAATCAAAGGCACATAATGGTTTAGGAAATACCTTTCGACACGAAATAAACAGTTGATCCTGTAGACGATCTCAGGATGTTCCAAAGTCTCTCTTGTAACCACTGTCGATGGTGAATTGATCAGTAACTGTCATTTGTTTTATATAATCTCCAAACGAATGAGCATACCTTTCCATGCATGGTTTAGATGGTTCAGTGAAGACCTATGAGCATACCTTTCCATGCATGGTTTAGATGGTTCAGTGAAGACCTAAAAGGAAACGGATGAGAACAACTATAGGAAACGGAATCGAAATCAGAAGAAGGCTTTTGTCACGAAGATTGTTCTTTGTTCAATACCTTACTTTAATGTTTTTGTGCAGTGCTCTTTTATTTTGCTATATTTTTTGCTCTTTCCTCCAGTAAAAGGTCACTCAACAGGCCCGTCGGGTGGATTCTGTTCAGGGGGGTTCTTTTATTTTTTCGGAGGTATTTTTTTGCGCCAGAGGCGGAGATGCTTACACGAGCGCCAAAGGCGCGAGCCTTTAGGGAGGTCTAGAAATCTAGGTTCTCTCAAGTGCCATTTCCTGCATTTTGACATCATTTCTGAGGTGGGATGCATTTTCCTTTAATATTAATTAGTTCTTCGGAAAGTAATTTTCATTCTAAAAAATTACTGAAATGTTCAGAAATGAGTGTGTGCATTTAGACAGTTTTCAAAACACATTCAGGGTGGATGAGTGGACAAGAAATTGAAAGAATGGTGAATTATCTGACATGTTATACAATTATGTATTTTTGAAACAACTATTGAACATGTTCCATGTCTTAGCAGGTACAGAATATCTGTTTGTTCGCGGGGGTTATTGTATAACTTTCATAAATTTTGGTTAGGATTATTTTGCAATGCTTACACACTGTCTTAGACTAAGAGCTTTGTCCAGAAATCTACAAAACAACAAATGCGCAATCTTGCTTATCCAGTCAACAAACGCTAGTTCTGATTGCCGCGGGCGCCACGACAAGGATGGAAAGGAAGACGAACATCAACTAAATAAACCAATCCAAAAGATTAGAACTTTTCATTATAGTGCCAAAATGTTGCTGCTTCCTCCGATAATTTAAATCTTGGCAAGGAAGGTAGTCGTCCGTGTAATCGTCCGATCACAGTCTTTTGATTGTTTTGTGTAATTTTTTTCTTTCTTTTCAACCCCCAAAAATGCTGACTTCAAAAATTTTAAGGGGTTCGTTCGAACCCCTCGAACCCCCCCCCCCCCTCTCCCCCACCCTACGGGCCTGCTCAAGTTCTATTAAAACCTGTTCATTTCAGAATATCTTCACGCGTTCCTAACAACATGCAATGACAATAATTCCAACGAAAAAAAGCTGATCCGTCCTAAGTATGGCTTCTAAACATCACTAAAATTAGGGAAACAAAAACTAGGGAAAAGGAAAGAGGCAACTTCTGCCTGAATCTGAATCAGGAAAAGGAAAGAGACGACTTCAGGAAACGGAAAGAGACGACTTCAGGAAACGGAAAGAGGCGACTTCAGGAAACGGAAAGAGGCGACTTCAGGAAACGGAAAGAGGCGACTTCAGGAAACGGAAAGAGGCGACTTCAGGAAACGGAAAGAGGCGACTTCAGGAAACGGAAAGAGACGACTTCAGGAAACGGAAGCAATTAAGACTTGATAGCAAAGTTCTACTAGGGTCATCCATTTTTATTTGTTTGAGTGCTGAGTTAGTCTGGATTACGAGAAAAGAGAAAATCGTTTTAGGTTTAACAACTTTTTCAACCGGCGTGATACTCAGTTGAAGCGGTTGAAGTTTGTCAATTCAGCACTGAGACGAAACGTTAAAACAATTGAGCAACTTAATACAACCCAATAGGCCTTATCACGGTTTTCGACGCCATCTTCACGAGTAGGCAAGCGGGCAGAAATTACAGTGTTTGTATGGGAATCCGACGGCAAATATTTTTTACAAAAATTGAATTCTGGACAACTTATGAATTGTAAAGTTAAGATACTAGGCAAAAGTTTTTATTCACCAAGTTTGAAGGATGTAGCGGGGCTAGAAAGCATTCAGTTACGTTTTTTATTTTCCATACATTTGTCTATATTTTTTTCCCGCGAACTGCGTCAACTCACCGAACCGGTACGTAAATCTGCAGAGAAAATACAGACAAATGTATGGAAATTAAAAACGTTACTAAACGCTTTCTAGTCCAGCTACATCCTTCAAACTCGGCAAATAAAACTTTTGCCTAGTAACTTAACTTTACAATTCATATTACAACTACCATTTAACTACCATTTTTTGCCGATAAATAAGAATTAATAAAGAAAATTTAGTAGATTTGATTTCGTAATATTTTTTAAAAACATTTCCGCAACCGTAGCTTTTGCATAATAGTAGTTAATGGAACGAGCGCTAAACATACATGTAACTTTGATCCAATTGCTTTAAAAAAACGTCAAAATGTATCCTGAAGTTATATTTTGATGAAGTGAACGTCACGAACGGCGACCGTCAACTTATTCGTGGAGGTGAAAACGTCCTTTTCCGGGTGCCGTTCGTGGGCTCAAAAACGTCAGTGCTTATAAACTCTCTGAATTAATGCTCGTGAACACCAAAATACTATAATGGTTTAAATCCTCAGTAAGTGGTTATTTTTATTCAGCTTTCAGTATGTTTAACATTTCCAGTTCATTTGAGGACACCACATCAGCAGGTATTCTTCCATTTTTATCCTTGATTTTTACAAGACTGGAGTCCAATTCTACCAACAGTTTGACAACCTCTTTCTGTTTCCTTTCAGCAGCCTGAAAAAAGATTAATGAAGCGGACCGTTGTGAGTGCGGGCAAGTACCAAATCCCGAAACAACGAAACGAAACGACCGAAACCGCCGAAACGAGCGAAACGAAACCGCCGAAACGGCCGAAACGCCCGGGAGGGGTACTCCAAAAAGTTTTGTACGGGGAGGCTCCGCCCCAAGTTCTAGCCCCTTACCCTTTTATATACCATTTTTGACAGAAATTGTACCCCTTTCGTATATCTTTAACTGAAAAAAGGTACCCCTTTCATATACCTAAGAGACATAACATGGTCTTAAAATAGGACGTTTTCTTGTCATTTTTATGTAGCGCTTAATAAATTAAAATAATACAGCCATAAATTGCGTCTGTTTGAAATATTTTAATTAAAGGCCCTTTTAAATAGCCAAATGACATATTTCCATACCCTTTCATATACTTAAACGCGTGAAATCCCTACCCTTTTATATACCTGAAGCCTGAAAAAGGTACCCCTTTCGGGCGGAGCCTCCCCGTATAGGCCATTATAGGGAGTCCCCCCCCCCCCCCGGGCCGAAACGAAACAAAATAACCGAAACAAGCAAAACTTCAAGATTTTCGCCACTTACCGTACTATACACTCCGTTTAGCCTACTATACACCCGGGGTAGCCTACTTTTCACTTCGGTTAACATGCTATGCTCTCCGGTTAGCCTGTTTACGGTTAGCTCTCAATAATTGTAATGGGTTTTGCTTGTTTCGGTGATTTCGTTTTGTTTCGCTCGTTTCGGCCGGTTCGGTTGTTTCGGCGGTTTCGTTTCGGTCGTTTCGGTCGTTTCGTTTCGGTAATTTCGTTTCGTTGTTTCGGGTTTTAGTGCATGCCGTGAGTGTGTGGTTGGTTGACTTTTGCTTTGTGAAAAAATAGGGAAAATTCAAAACAAACCCATTCAGTGGTGACCCGTTGGGTGAAAAAAACATCTGACGAGTTAAAAATTTAGACACTAACTTTTCCCGAAATCTTCCGGAGATACTCGTTTCCTGGATTATTTATACATTACTAACTAAGCTGAACTGGATAGTAATTAACAATAAATTATTATCCTGCAAATTGTGTGGAATATCCCCTGATGCTTAGCCGACACGGCTGTAGGCCGAGTTGAAGCTAGTTGGCTAAAATCAGACGATATTCTGCAAGATTGAGTAGGATAATTGTTTTATTATTCAACACTGTGAATGAAAAACACAGCCAAAAATAATGTGGTTGTTAGTTTCCAAATAAGTAAGGTCTCTGAAAACTGACATCCATAAGGAAAACTTAATAATCATAAAAAAAACATTCACAAACTTGTATGACTGCATGTTACAGTATATGGTAATGTAAAGTCTGCATGAAAGCCTCGTGATCCATCAGGTAGTGCTTACCCGACTTTTGGGTTAGAATAAAATGACAAGAATATATCTACCCTCCCCATCAACCCTGGCTTAAGAATGGCAAACTAGTTAATCGCAGGCCAACACCCCAGCAATAAACATCAATTTGCCAGTATCCATTTTACACCAAGGTGGAGAGTCGAGTTTCTTTGCCACAGAACACAATACAGTGCCCTAGTCAGGTCTTGAATCCAGACTGCTCAATCCTACAGTCCGGTGAACTAAGCATTAGTCCCCGTGCCTCCCATTGACTGTTGTATGGCAAACTATAAAACCGAGAGGATTCATTCTGTACACTGATTTTCTCATGGTTAATGGGACTGTCATGAATTTAAACAGATTTTTGAATAGCCAAAATTTATATTTGTGTGAAAGGAAACTTAAAAATAATGGTCCATTTTTATGAACAATTGCTATTTTAGAGCACTAAAACTGTTTAAAAGCCTGTTTGGCTGCGGATGGCTTGGATGGAAATGGATTCAGTGGGATTTGAAAACGTTAGCCAACCTTTTCAAGTTGTTTCCGCACGCCCCCCAAAAAAGCAGTATTTATAACCAAAGTTTGTTTATCCCCAAGTTTAATTGTTTAAAGATAATGTTTTTCTTTGGTTAAGTTGCCTACCACTTCTCTCAGAACAGTTTAGACCACAAATCTGCGAAATCCCCGTGACATAGTCCCTTTAAATAGTTGTTAAATTGATACCTTGTGTAGTGTAGTTTGTCCATCACCATCACAGAGTTGTAAATCAGCACCAAATTTGATGAGGAGTTTCACCACTGTGGTATGGCCAGAGTATGCAGCCCTGTGTAGCGACGATACTTTGCCTGATCTGGTCTGTGCATTGACATCTGCACCTTGTTCAAGTAGCAACTGACAGACATCTTCATGGCCACTGCGACTAGCATAATGCTGTTTACAACAATAAATTACCGGTATATGAATTTTATGAAACCGGCCTTGATTTATAGCAATGCACTACTGTCTAAATTAACCTAACAAGTCTTAGGTCTTGTGTAGATTACCATAAAATGCTAGTTATCAGCCCTAGGCTCATACAAGTTCATAATGAGAATGGGTGGAAGCTGGTAGTGGGGGGGGGGGGGGTATGTAACAGGAGAGTCTAGGGGGGACTGTAAGAGGCACAAAAGAAAAAACTATTGGAAAATGAGCAGACAAGAAACGAATTAATCTGATAAGAAAGTCACTCTGATAAAGCCGTTGGCCGGGTCTGCTTGCAAACTATATTCATTTATAATTGGCTTTTACTTTTGAAGTACATCATACAATTTTTATGTGGAAAAGCTGGATGGGGGAGGGTTTATATGGCAGGGGTGGGGAGGGGGCTTATAACAGAAACAGTTTTTGTTAGCAGACAAAATTGATGTTGGGAAATGGTACCACAAAGAAGGAGTGGAATAATGGCGTATGAAGCCATATCCGAGTTTTAAAAAAGTTGAGTTATTTTTGGGGCGTTGGATGAGGTGAACTGAGTAAGAACTTTATTTATATCATCAGGGTAACTGTATTTTTGAGGCGATAAATTGCTCTATTTTCACCTTGTTATCTCCATTTTCCTTGGGTACCCCCAGCCCCCGCCCCCAACACCACCACAACACCTACTTTGAATTCTTTCTGTCTTTCTATATAAACAGGCCCTTGGAACATCATCAGACTTCCTGGGTTCGTTGAATCACCAAGTTACATTATCTTTTTCAGCCACTCGTTCTCTAGCCTGCATGTTATCAACATTCTGTCACATTTACTTTGCCTTGTTCCTGTTTGGCCTTTTAATTTCCCAGGCCTTCACAGTATCATTGCCGTCACTATACTACTCATTTCGGTGACGTATCCAGGGTGAATGTACCACGTGACCCAAAACGGGTTGACAGCAACGAAAATAGAGGCTTAGAAACTAACCAAATAGTTTATTTACCAGTGCTGTATATCCAGAGCCATCTCTGGCATCAGGGTCCCCTCCCTTGTCCAAAAGTGACCTGACTCGATTCACATTACCATCAAGAGCCGCTTGCCATATTCCTCGCTCAAAGTCCATTTCAGTTAAAGACTGGGCGAGAGATGATGGTTTGGATGAACAATTGCAACCTTTTGCGCTGTCGACATGTTCACAAATTCCGTCCATATTGAAGCGCTCCAAAGCTTAGCAGCAGTAAACATATGTCAAATAAATTTCCTTATTTCAACATTCAACAAATTGTTCTTGGTCTTTCTTCCCTCTTAAAAGGGCATCGATTTAGGTTTTCTTCGTTCTTAATGGAAAAAAAATCAATAAACTTCTGGAACGTGCACTTATCTGTCGTCACGCCATGGTTGTCAGTTGCAAATGTTTTCGTGTACGACCGCATGAAAAATTCACTTCATTACACTACCATTAGTAAGTGGACCCACGATGCATTAAACACGCATTTTAACAAGTGGAAGTCTTCGTTAAGCCATTTAAACAACAAAGTCATCCAAAAGTTTCAAAAAAATACTTCAAAACAAACGGCAAAATTTGACAAAAATATTACATGAGGTAAATTATTTAAAGTAACCGTGAGGAGCTTGGATACCACAAACTTGTTCTCATTCTCCTCGAGTATTGCAAGTCGCTCTCTAAACTTGTTATCACGTTTTGAAAACGTCGAGTTAAGCGTATTTTCTACGGCGAAAATGTCAAGATACGCTGATAAATCTACCTTAAGACGAAACCGCAGTCCATCTCCTAGACACAGGCATCAAAATGGTCGATATCCAAGTCCTAAATCGCGCTCGAGATCAAGAAGTCGAAGTGGTAGTAGAGAGAGAAGTACAAGCAGAGAACGCTACAAGTCGTCAATGTACGTATTAAGCTTAAGTTATAACTGTTCCTACTTGTTTTGATAGTGTTATAAAATAAGAGAGCAATAACTTAACTGTTACTTGAATCAAACTTTAATTTGTTTTTCTGTTCTTCGGTTCTGTGCCCAGTTGTTCAAATGAATACATAGCGCTATTCACTGGATAAATCGATATCTAGTGAATGGCGCAGTTTGTTTTATCAACACTTATCCACTGGATATCGATTTATCCTGTGGATAGCATTATTCTTTCCTTGGAACTTTAAACCTTTTAAATTTTCCAGCTTTCAAACGGCTCTTATTTCTCTACATGATGCACATGACGATTGTTTGTTGAGAAAAATTAATCAGCAAAATGTGATGACATGAGTATTGAAAGGAAGTACATGACTGTATAAAAGACTGGGTTACGTATGACATAACTAACATTATTATACATTATAGTCACTAGCTGTCTTCTCATTGGCTAAGAGCCTACAGCTAATTCTGGGAATCCGCGCAACCCACGAGCAACCTACAGATTAGTGAATAATCTGCTAGCAGATTATTCACTAATCTGTAGGTTGCGCGTGCAATGCATGATTTCCAAGAGCAATGTGTCAGGCAACTGGCAGCAAAGGAAATTTATTGTTCGTCGATTCACTTCTTCAACCGAGAAATTGTTTGACCATAGTTCAAAAATTGCTGACAATAAAGTCTCGGAAAACACAAAATGACTAACAAAAATTGGGAAGTAACTATTCCACGATTTAATAGGATGACCAGCCGGGATTAGCACAAGTTTTGAAACAGGTTGAAATTGTTTGTTATTACTTCCTTTTCCAGAAAAACAATGGATAATAAAACAATTATTAGATTCAGTTTATGTGATATTCGGAATAATCAAAGTCTCTGTAAGTGTTATCAGCCTCAGCCTTCGGCTTCAGCTGATAACACTTACCTCAACCTTAATTATTCCAGATATCACAAAACCTCATCCAATAATTGTTTACTAGTATATACTCAAA